>NW_004444183.1:829922-891593 GCF_000243295.1 Trichechus manatus latirostris
ATTGTTATGTGTGGAGCTAAGATGGATATGGGAGAGAGGAGAGAGGAACAGGAGCCAAAAACATACAAACAAACAAAAAAGAATGCTAGGAGAGCTTGCCGTTGGAATGGAGAGATGAGAGACTATGAAATGGAGAGACACAGAAAGGGGAAGTGGAAAAAAAGAAAAGAATAAATAAATAAAAATAAGTAAGTTTAAAGAACTGCAAAGTTCCCAGGGATCCCACGGGTGCAGCTATGTGGTCTGGGGAAGTCACGCTCAGGTGTTGCAGTACAGCCTGGCTAGAAGGCATAGAGGTATACAACAGCAGGTATTCAGGGAACAGAAAGAGAAGGAAGATATAGAGAGACGAGAAACTGAGCAATGAAGAAAGACAAAAAGGGAAAAAGAGGAAAAGAAAACAAAACAAATTAAAAAAAAAAAAAGAACATGAAAGGCCCCCCCAAAAAAAAGAAAGAAAAAAAACCAACGAAAAGAGAAATACCCTCAGGGCTCCCTCTGCACGTCTATGGAAGCCAAGGGGGAGTCTCCTTGCCATGCAGCTCCACCTCTCCAGAAAGGGCTCCCAACTCAAGAAAGGGAAAAGAAAACAAACAAACAATTCAAAACAAACAAATGAACAAAAGCCCCACGATCCTGCCCAGACAGGGAAGCAGCTCCACACTTGAACGGAGCTCCGCAGCCCCTCAGGAAGAAGCAAAGCTGGCGCACGGAGCCAGGTACTCGAGCAAAAGGGGGGGGGTGGTGAGAGGCAAGTAAGAAATCAAAAGAAGCAGGAAAAAAAAAAGAAACACTAGCAATCTACAAATGGCACTCAGAGAGCCAGCTAGTGCAGGTTGGTGTTTCTGGACAAGAAACTGTCCGCGGGAAGCAGAGGGGGCTGAGTGTGAGTGAAGAAGGGTAGAGAGTGGGAAAGCATATATCACGAATTACTGGAGCTCTGCGGCCCCTCAGGAAGAAGCAAAGATGGCGCACGGAGCCAGGTACTCAAGTGAAAGGAGGGGGAGGTGGCGAGAGTCAAGCAAGAAATCAAAAGAAGCAGAAGAAAGCAACACCAGCAGCCAACAAATGGCACTCAGAAAGCCACCCATTTGGGTGTGTGGAATCCAAGCAGCTGGTGTTTCCCGGTCAAGAGATTGTGGCCACGGGAAGCAGAGGAGGCCGAGTCGTGTGAAGAAGAGTGGGGGGTGGGAAAGCATATATCACAAATTACCGGTTGTTTTGTCTCCTGCTGGATGCTCTGTGAGGCTACTTTCTCGTACCCCCGTCTGCTGGTCTCCGATAGGAGTCCAAGATGGCAGACCCGCCCTGCGTTAGCTGGTAGGGGACCTCTGCATGAATCTCTCCTCGCTCTTCGTTCTCTGTCAATCTTCTCACTCCGTTTGGTGCTTGGCTGAGTTCTTTATCGCTTCGTTTGATGTTTTAGCATTTCAGGATTTTTGTATTCTCTGTTTGGCTTAGTTTTTTGGATCTTTGCTGTGGAGGGACGGCGTGGTGCTTCTGCCTAGAGCGCCATTTTTTTTTTTTTTTTTTTGTGCTTTCCACTTAAATAGATTTTATGGTGAGCAAACAATAAAAGCAACTTTGTAAACGCCAATACATGAAGCTTGTATATGTGATTTATAATTCAGTAGAAGCCTAAGAAGAATTCTTCATTACCTCAGAGAATCAACCCAACTAAAATAAACATGGATTTTAACAAGACATACACAGTCAGTTAGACATAAGAAGCCCTGTTCCAACTAATAAATAATAAAAGAGGAAACTAACAAAGCATATTTTGGAATTAACTGCTGTCAAATCAGTCCCCAATTCATGGCGATCTCATGTATTACAGAGTAGAACTGCTCCATGGGATTTTCTTGGCTGTACTCTTTATGACAGTCATTAGTCAGGCCTTTTTTTTTTTTTTTTGTGAAGCCCCTGGGTGGGTTCAAATTGCCGATCTTTTTGGTTTGCAACCCATCGCAAGCTGCTTGCACCACGTTGGCTCCTTTCCTGACCATAGAGATAAATAATATAGAAAAAGAGAAATATTTAATAATACTCTATCATGAACAAAATAATTAATGAGATTAGTGTGCACAGATCCTTTCTTAGGGGTACTTAGTGTTCAGTAGGAGAAGGAACATGTAGCTAAAATGACATCGATGTAAAGTATAACACAAGGCAAAAAGTAGTTAGAGCCAAAGAAGTGGGGTGTTGAAAGTGTCGAAGAGGGAGAAAATGCTTCCCTTTAAAGAGAAGCAGAACTGACATATTTTAGGGGTTCCACTCCCCCTCTTGGAACTCTCAAATATTGGTAGTCTGCTTGCATATGAATGAGAACTAAAGCCTTAGAGTCTAGGTCTTAGACCAAGAAATATCCTAAATATTCCATTCAGATTCTCTATTATTCCTCAGTGTTGAAGATAGGAAGAAAGAAAGGCAGAAATGAGATTTAATCATCTTTCTGTGAAGTAGGGGATGCTTGGGCTCCCACAGGCTATGAGTAGGAGATAATCCCAGAAAATGAACAGTCACAGCTCCTGCAGTATCTATTTAATAAGGATTTGGTCAATTACTATTGACAAGCTCATGAATATGATAATAGTCTCAGTTTTCTGTTTCTTCCAACTCCCCAGATATGCAATAGTATACAGTGTGCATTCATCTCCTAGGTTCTCTATTCCAACGCCCTGAGCTATGCTCCTGCAACAGAACTTAAATTCCCGAGGTATCAATATTAAACCCCTGTTGCTCATATTTTCTTTCTATTGCCCCTCAACCCCTGGTCATTTTTATCTGATGAGCATACTCACCACGGGGTTTGCAAGTACAACATTGACATTATTCATTTCTACTCACAGTTTATTAACTCTGTTACACTCTCTGGTATAAAGGGCTTTGGTGTATTTCCTGAATTTGCTGGTCCTTTTTGAGATTTATTTTGAGGCAACTTGTGACCCTGTAACTTTGAAAAGCATCATATAAAACAGGGTTTATTATTAGAGCTATGACCAGCAGGGTGGCTTTAGTTATGGGCTTGGAAGCATTTCTATGACAGATTCTTCTTTTTACTTATTTCTGTGAACTGACCTCAGCTTAAAATTTA
The DNA here is from genome assembly GCF_000243295.1 of Trichechus manatus latirostris. Lineage (NCBI taxonomy): Eukaryota > Metazoa > Chordata > Mammalia > Sirenia > Trichechidae > Trichechus > Trichechus manatus. The sequence continues at coordinate 833,017 of NW_004444183.1, forward strand.
ACAGATGAAAACTCAAGCAAGCAGGGAGTTTTTGTTAACAAAATATCATTCCATGAGGTTGTTTCTTCTGAGATAAAGTAATAACAGATCTTTTAAAAAACACCAACAGAGACCTGATAGGTTTATCATTCCTTAATATATTAAAAAAATAACTATAATTTCCTAAAGATCAGTATAAGAAAATGAGGGCATAGAATGAAGATGACAATGACTTCTTCACAGTGACAATCTGGAGTCTTAAATTTTTGCAGGTTTTCGGTAATTTCCTCTCCTTGTATGAAAATGCCATCTTTGGAGTTATATTGGACATGTAGCAATGAAACTGAAACTTAGCTCTTGCTAATGCCTACGAGTTGTGTACCTATGGTGTGCATATACATTCTGCATTAAGTCAACAGGCAACACTTTAACTGTTCGTTAATGTTCAGCTCCTATGAGGTTGGCCAGCTTCGACAAAGACATTATGTGACCATTGCATTTCAATCAGTATAATGCTATTTTAGGAGCCCCTGGGTGGAGCAAACAGTTAAATTCTTTACTACTAACCAAAAGTTTGGCAGTTCGAACCCACCCAGATGTACCTCAGAAGACAGTCCTAGAGATTTGCTTCTGAAAGGTCACAACCTAGAAAACCCTATGGAGGAGTTCTCCTCTGTACACATGGAGTTGCCGTTGGTTGGAATTGACTTGTCAGCAACTAACAACAATAAATGGTATTTTATCATTGCTGGGGATATGCACCCTTTTATCAGTTGGTATGGAAATATAGCTTTCTTTTGCTCATCCAATAGCAGTGATATCTAATAGTGAATTATCTGAAGATAAAATAATGAAATAAACAAAATAAAAAAAATTGACTTATCCATTTAATTTTATCCAAAAGAAATTTATTGGCACAGACATTCATGATTACGAGTCCTAGACCCCGGTCTCCGAAATTAGTCAAATTATTAAGTGCACTGAACTCATCTATCAAACAGGAGAGTGACTTTGCACTCAGATGATCCCATTAAGATGTTGGAGGAGAAAATGTTCTACTGTTCAGGTCAGGCTTCTCAAGGAGTCAGGAGTTCCAAGAGTCACCACTGATATCAAAGGCCTTCATCCAGAAACTCATTTAAATCATGCATCTAGAGATGACTAATAACAACAGTTTCCAGTAAGTTAAAAAACTGAAAGCCATAGATATGCTCCTAGTATCTGAGAGTTCCCAATGAGAATTATTTAACATGTGCTTTCATTTTGATGATAATGATAAAAGAAGATTTAAAAGTATATAAAGCTACCATACAATGTAGTAAAAAAAAAAAAAAAATTGCTATTGAGTCGATTCTGGCAAACTTATAGGATGGAGTAGAATTGCCCCATGGGATTTCGAAGGCTGTAAATCTTTATGGAAGCAGATTGCCACATCTTTCTCCCATGGATCTGCTGGTGGGTTCGAACTGCTGACCTTTCAGTCAGCAGCCCAGAGGTTAACCACTGAGCCACAAGGGCACCCATACAATGTAGTACTGTTGTATAATTACATTCCTTATATTTGTATGTGTGTTTCTGATCAAATCCATTAAAAATTATTTTAATTGTAATGTACTAATGAATAAAGAACTAAGTAGACTTAATACGTAAATTGAGCATTTGTACTGTTACGGATTGAATTTGTGTCTCCCGAAAATATGTGTCGACTTGGCTAGGCCATAATTCTTAGTTTTGTGTGATTGTCCACCATTTTGTCACCTGAAGTGATTTTCCTATGTATTGTAAATCCTACCTCTACAATGTTAACGGAGCCCTGGTGGCACAGTGGTTAAGAAATTGGCTGCTAACGAAAAGATCGGCAGTTCGAAACTACCAATCACTTCTTGGAAACCTTATGGGACAGTTCTACTCTGTCCTATAGGGTCACTATGAGTCAGAATTGACTCTACAGCAACAGGTTTATGATGTTAATGAGGTGAGATTAGTGGAAGTATGTTAATGAGGTAGGACTCAATCTACAAGATTATATTGTGTTTTAAAGTCAATCTCTTTTGAGATATAAAAGACAGAAGCAAGCAGAGAGATAGGGGGACCTCATACCACCAAGAAACAAGAGCCAGGAGAATAGTGTGTCCTTTGGACCTGGGGTCCCTGTGCTGAGAAGTTCCTCCATCTAGGAAGATTGATGACAAGGACCTTCCTCCAGAGCTGACAGAGAAAGAAAGCCTTCCCCTGGAGCTGGCACCCTGAATTTGGACTTCTAGCCTTCTAGACTGTGAGAAAACAAACTTCTGTTTGTTGAAGCCATCCACTTGTGGTATTTCTGTTTTAGCAGCCTTAGATAACCAAGACATGTACCAAATTACTTTAATGTATGCTGTTCAAATAAATGTTTCACATTTCTAAATTCAACAAATATTTTTGAAGTGTTTTCTCTGCGTCAGGCATTCCTCTGTACCTCATACTAGAGAAAGAGAGTTGAATGAGAAAGACATAGTTCCTGCTCACAGGGAATATACACACTTAAGAACCAGAAAAAGAGGTACCGAATGAATTAATGCATTGATAAACTGATTAATTACTTAAAAAAGAAAAATAGAAGATAGTTATATGACCTAGGAGCAAATTAAAATACTGTCATGTGGAAGAGAGGGACTGGACAGCTAATTGAGATTGTATGGTCAGGAAAGTTGCCTCTAATATCTGAATGACAAGAAGGAACCTGGAGCAGTGTGAAGTAAATGCCATGGGAAAGAGTAAGCCAAGTTGGGAACACCTCTTAATGTGAAGCCCTTACAGCAGAAACACAAAACTCACACCAAAAATATACTGTGGCTAGAGTATTGGTGACTAGCCCATGCCTAGTATGGAAAGAAATTGGAGCAGTAGCTAAGCCCAGAGCACGCAGAACTGTGTAAGCTATGGCCAGGACATAGGGTTTTATGCTAAATTTGATGGGAAGCCCTCTGATAGTTTTAAATGCAGAAAAGGTATGAAATGATATTCATTTGTGATTGATAATCCAGGCTATTATGAAGATTCAGTACTTAGGGAGTCAAATGAGCTAGTTAGGCTGCTATTACTGTGATCCAGGTGAATTCGGATGCAGACAAACTACTGCAACAGAAAGAAGTGGAAGTAGTGATTTGGAAGTAGGATTGATGACTTTCTAAGAGATTGGAAATGGAAGCTATAGAAAAGACAGGGATCAAGGTTAATCTCAGGTGGTTGATGTGAGCAGCTGGGCAGATGGCAGTGCTCATTATTGAGATGAGGTAAGAGAAAGTTCGTAGGATCAAGAAAATCAAGAGTTCAGTTTTGTCCGTGGATAACTTTAAGATGGAAACCCTGGTGGTATAGTGGTTAAGAGTTTCGCTGCTAGCCAAAAGGTCGGCAGTTCAAATTCACTAGGCGTTCCTTGGAAATCCTATGGGGCAGTTCTACTCTGTCCTACAGGGATGCTATGAGTAGGAATCAACTCAATGGCAACATATTTTTTTTTATTAAGTCTCCAAGTGGAAATGTCAAGTGAATGATAGTATTTGAGTTTGAAGATGCAGAGTTAAACATGTACAGATTGTGTGAGAATCCACGGGATTCATTAAGATAATATAAGGAGGGAAAGACTGAGAAATGGCCCAAGACCAAATGGCCCTGTAGCGCTGTCACATTTTCAGTCAAGCTGAGTGACTTAGGTAACATATCTAATGCTATTGAGGAGGAGAGGCCCATGGTGTGGGAAGAAATTTAGTCAAGTATGACGTCACTGAGGACAAGAATAGAAAATGTTTCAAGCAGCGGAAAGAGGGTCTAGGGTGATAAGAATAGAGACGTAAACACTGGATTTGTCAATGTGGGTATCACTGATGACCTTGATGAGAACTGTGTCACAAGAGTGTGCTGAAAAGCAAAGGTGATATGAGAAAGTGGAGACAGCAAAAATAGAACCATGGTTTTAAGACATTTTCCTGCTGGAAGGTAAAATGAGGCAATAAATAGAGGTGAAGAGATGTGGATTTAAGAGCAATTTTTTTTTTTTTTTGGTTTTAATCTCAGAGATATAGAGCAAGTACATATGCAGAAGGTAACGATACAGAGGAGAGGGAAAAATATGTGCTGTGTGATGAACCAAGCCCAAGTCTGTTGCCTTCAAGCCAATTCTGACTCATGCAACCCTATAGGAGAGAGCAGAACTGCCCCATAGGGTTTCCAAAGAGTTGCTGGTGAATTCAAACTGCCAACCTTTTGGTTAGCAGGTGAGCTCTCAACCACTGTGTCACCAGGGCTTTGCATGATGAATAGACAGACAGAAATTGAAGAAGTAATGTCTTGATAAGGTCAGAAGGTTAGAAATCCAGGCACCAGCAGAAGGGTTGACATTTGATAGGAACTGGGACACTTCAGAGCTATGGTGAGCTACGGCTACTAACCAAAAGACTGGCAGTTCGAATCCACCAGCCACTCCTTGGAAACTCTATGGGGCAGTTCTATTCCTACAGGGTCGCTGTGAGTCAGAAGCAACTCGATAGCAGGGGGTTTGGTTTGGTTTTTGGTTTGGGACACTTCATCCAGATTATTCAGGATGAAAAAGTAGAGAATATGGAAACAGATGCAGGTGAGTTGATAGTTACTGTGCCTGGAAGACTTTATCCTGATTGCTTCCAATTTCTCAATTTAGTCTGATCATAATAATTGTGAATATTGATATGTACAAGTGTGTGTGTCTGGTAGTGGCTGTTGATGGCAATGTGTAGAAGGGTTGAGGAGAGAGAAGACAGTGTGAATTAGAAGTTCTGAAGAATGGAAATGCTACCAAAAGAATATGGTAGGATTGTTGAGCAGCATCGAAAGCCTTTTTGAGATTTGTGAGCATGAATATATAGTGAAATAAGATAGCAAGTTGTTCATGCATTTTCCTCTGGTGATGTTTAGGAGAGGTAGAGAAAAGCTGAATGGTTGAGTTTTACAGAAGACTGAACTTTACCAATCACGTATGTCAGAGAAAAAGAATGGCTGAAATTCAAAGTGAGAAAATAGGTGTGAGAATTGATTCACACTACACATGGCAAACACAGAAAACTCAGAAGTGTCCCCACAGAAGATTCACATTCACATTGCAAATAGAAATTTAGTTTCTGAAAATCATACCACACTGTATTTAATTGAAGTGAATTATAATTTAAATTTAGTTTGCAAATGCATCTAACTTTGCAGATTCATGATAGCTATAAGCATAAGTAGTTTATACACGGGTTTACATCTAAATATGTTGAGGTAGTCTCGTCTGTAAAGGAAATTCATCCATTTCTTAAGTTTGAGAAAATTGCTCTAAGATGATGGCTTGTGCCAACCAAGCTAACAACAATGCCAGTATTTTTATGACGCATACACAACATAATTGTTAATTAAAATGTCTGGGCCTAATGCATTCTCCCTAGGTAGAAACATTACAGGAGAAGATCAATTAAAAGTAGGTGTTTGCTTTAAGAGCATGGACTCAGAGTGAGGGGAGTCTGTTGCTCTAACTGGACAGTCATTAAGTCTGTTGTGGCATCTCCACAAATAGAAGCTGACCATCCAAGTGCCTTAATACCCTCTGCAACTGGCCTGGACCTTCTCTCTTTTATTTTTGGAGAACTTGTGGCCTACTTTTGTTCTTTAAGTCACATCTTCTTCCCCCCAGATTACAAGAAATTAAAGAGAATTAAGTGATTTTTCCAAATTTACCATTTTCTAAGTGTTAGAACTAGGATCCCATCTCTTGACTATTTCTAATTACAAGATGCATCCCTTTCCTTCCATATACATACCCCACAGCAACAGAGAAGTACATCATTAAATGCAAAGAGAGAGAGGTGAGGGAGAGAAGGGTCTCATCACAAGATCTTATCTTCATCTGCAGGCTCTTATAGGAGATGCACAAACTCCATCACTAACAGTGAGAAATCATCCAAGATAAATCCGGACTCTTCCAATTTCCTGATACAGAGGATCTTGTTATACTCTATATTGTCTGCTCCCTAATATTCAACAAACACCCAGATTTCATAAACATTTCATCTCCAAGAGTCTAATTATACCCTATTTACCAAAGGAGATTTTAAAATGTTCTCAGATTGAGAGTGAAAAAAATCTCAAAGACAATGTTACAGACACAAAGCGCCCTTCCTTTGTAAGATCTTCAACGCTGTGGTGTTAGTGGATTGGGCTTAAAGTCAGACTCTGATCAATCAACCACTTTCTGGTTTTGTGACTCTGGTCTGGTTGATATCCCCTAATTTTCTCATCTGTAACATGCAGACAATAACAGGAAAGTTAGCACAGTGCCTAATATATAGCTTATCTTTAACCCCAAAATCTCAGAAAATATTAAAGGCTAGTTATTTAAATAATTCTTTAGTACTTGTAATCATAAATACATAGCTAAAAAATTCTTGGGAGTTTTATAGTCAAGACCCATGTTTCTGGATGAGGACAGTGAAAGAATGTTTCTAAGCCTGTATATTGAAACTTGGGGTACAATGGTGACTAGAAGCAGGGTGTGCTGGAATCAAGGCCATCGTCTTCCCTACCTTCACAAGGAAGGCCCTGCCTTCCATACTGATAACCCAAACCCTCTGGGGAAAAGTGCACTTGTCAGACTATTCCTGATGCTACCTGAGTGCCCATCAAAGGGCAACAAATCAGCCCGTTCCTGAGAGCTAAGTGCTCAGCGCAGCAGAAGGCAAAGAGCAGTAGAGGAGAAGCTTAGAACTAGCAGCCGTTGACAGTGACGCTGCACTGCACACTGTTCAATGATCTGTGCCATGTTCTCACCAGACTTCTGTCCTCCCAGTTTGGCCTCCAAGCAAACATTACCTTCGGTCATCAAGCATTCCTTCTGTTGAGAGACTAAGGTAGAATTTATGTATCTGGGTCCACGAGCACAGAACATTTTTTCCTTCGGTTGGGTCACACCATAAAGAAGTCTGCATCAGCTGATTTCAGCCTCTAAATAGAAGTCTTGTGTTTAGACTAAAAATAGTTAATTCACATGCAGTGCAACAAATCCTGGATCCTGGCATTTATTTTGAAGTTTCCCTTTTCAAAGTTGACTGGTCTTTAATTCGATTATTGTTCTGTAGGGAAATGTACAAGAAAACATTCTTCATATCTAATGGAACTGCATTGAAATGAAACTTGCATCATTTGAAAAATGCAAAGAAAAAGTATTGCATATATTTGGAATGAACCCTAGCAACAAGAATCAGAAAATTCACCCAAGTATTGATTTAGTTTTACTGAACAGGTTGATTCTTCAGAGTAATTTTCTGCCAATTTAGCATTTAACTGCTTCTACGACCAGAGTTGTTCAATGGGAAAATATTTGATGATTTTTGGCCCACCAGAGTGAAACATAAATTAAGGTTGTGGGTTAGAGACCATTCGTATCTTTAATGATCTCCTGGAAAAGCTCCCGTTGGGAGCACCAGGATCCTTCAAGCAGATGTTACCTTCAAAGGAAGTTCTTTTCCCTTTGGACACTAACCACACTGTTGCTAAATTTGTGATAATCTTTAGACCCTGAGTCATAAGCAGTGTGATCTAACTTTGTTCTACTGCAACAGTTTTAATTTAGAAACAAATGCTGCCCTTATATTAAGAAAGGGTGATGGTCTTTTGGTGATAGATGCTAAAAGGATGGGTCGATTACTTATGAGTTAGGTCAAGTCCCTACCCGCTTAGCCCCATATAAATTCTCTTGAGGCAGTTTGATATATCAGGTCATGCAATCAAGCCCATGTCATTGTTGCTACATTTGTGAGGACCGTTTTTCCACTAATGACGTGGCAAGGTCGACCCAGCCCTCCTTGGGATGCCACAGGTACCCAGGGCATTGCTCATTAAGCTCCATGTGGAGATCTAGAACCATCACCCTTTCTCAGCCCTGAGCAGAGGTCTGGGTGTCAGCAGCAGGGAGCATTGATACTTACAGCTCAGCTGCTAACCAAATGGTCGACAGTTCGAATCTACCAGCCGCTCCTTGGAAACCCTATGGGGCAATTCTACTCTGTCTCGTAGGGTCGCTATGAGTCAGAATTGACTTGATGGCAACGGGTTTAGTTTTCTTTTTTTTTCTGGTTTTGGGTAGTCTGTGTTCTCTGTGTAAGGCCCATCAGTAAGTGAAGAAGAAACACTTGAATTCAGTCCTAAATCAGAAGAATGCCATGCTCAATCCAAACTTCCTGCACTTTTATTTTGAGCAAAGGAAACCACAGGAGGACAAGAGGTCTTGGTTCAGATTGGCCTAAAATCTTGCCTACAGACCTTTGTCTCAACCTAACACAGATGCAATGGAGCTTCTGGAACCAAAGGTGGGGCCATCATTACCCGTCAGTTGATTTTGCCTTGATTCACTGTAACCAACAGAGATATTTTACTGGGTCTTTGTTACTCAGAGCCCTTTTCTCAGATCCATGCCTTAATATTTAGACTCTACAAGCAGTTAACTTTCCAACCACGTAAAATCATGACTATTCAGACTTCTATATTCCCTTTTATTTGTACTTACAAATGGGTTGTTCTTCTGAATTCACTCTCCTTCTCTCTTTTGCTCACTCAATCTGTAATACTTTGGCAAATAGAGATATAGCAACCATTACATAGTAAGAATTTTTTTTTTATTCAACCCCTTACACTAGACCCACAATTTCCCAGCTATTTCAAGGTGACAGCTTTCCCAAGTATCTCTTCACGGCCCAGCATGGATGGCAATCATTTAAGTCTCGAATCAGTTTTTCACTGCCTGCCACCCAAATGCGAAGCCAGTGATTTTGTATTTATTTATTTATTTTGTGTGTGTTTGTAAGTGTGTGTGTATGGGGAGGGAAGAGACTTGGAGAGATATAGGTGTTTAAACACAGAGTAAGATCCCTGGAGTGAGTTTTCCTGAGCTGGAACGCCAATTCTGCCAGCGTTTTTTTTAACTGGGAAACATAGGGCAAGTTACTTAAAGGTCTTTTCCTCATCTCTAAAAAATGGGTTGCCCTGTTGAGTAAATGTTTGGGTGTTTCTAAAGCCCTTAGAACAACGCCTGGGACAGAATGCACACTGTAGTAATCCTTGCCAAATAAATGTGCCACCACAGCTGTGACCTAGGCATTGACAGGTCATGTGCCGCCTATGTCAAATACAAAAATACACCAGACGACGTGAAACAGGCAAGGGAAACTTTATCCACATGCTACTGCAGTAGAGGAGTGAGACTAGAACTAAGTCTGAACTCAACTCCATTGAAACAGAGGATGCAGTGCACTATTGGGAGAGCACTGGCGGATGTTAAGGGGGTCGATCAATGGGATGGCAGAGTGATTTACTAAGTGTGCAGTTAGGGCCATTTGGATACTTTCTTTTTCTGAGATTAGGCCATCTGGACCCATCAAGAACCAGAGGAAGGGAGAGGGAGGTAAAGACTTCTCTGGTTAAATACTTGCATAAGGTAAAGTTCAGGGTGAGACCGCGGTCACAGACCTAAAATCAGGGAGAAGCTCGTCTAGAGTTTAGTCAAGTCAAACAATATAACCCAGGAAATCCCCAACCTGGAGCAGAACCCTAACCTGTACACGCTCCTTGGAGCCTGCACTGCACATGCAGGTTGTCTCCGAGGTGGTCCTAAGATCCCAAGCAGACACAAGACTACAAGGATGAGGTCTCCAACCAGTAGCATCAACCCCTCTACAGGTGCTGCGTCCATCTAGTCTGATGGAGGCGCACACACAAGACACTTACAAAACGTTGACAAATTACTCACAGAAAAGACAGCAAACACAGGAACAAATCCACGGTGAGTGGTCCACCCTGGCTCAGAAAGCTGTCTGGGCAGAAATGGAGACTCTTCCTCACACGCCCCCACTTTGTACTGTAAACGAGGGACCCCAAAGTCCCTCCCATAACCAGTCTTATAGTCCAGGGGCTACATGACTCACTGCACAGATTTTTTGGCCTGACCACCCAAGAAGGGGCTATGGTTAGACATATGGGTACCAGTCACAATGTTATCTCTTTAGCCCTGCTAGTTGTCTGGACAGCACATCAGGCTTCGGCAGGGGTGGGGTGAATGGTTTGTTCTCAAAGTCTAGAGATACTAGAGTGGAGAGTGGGGCAGGGGGGACTACAGCTGGTGGGCTGTCTGAAGGACTGCCTCCTCCCAGAGCCTGTCAATTAGGTTATCGGACGTTCAGAGAACAGCTTATGTGAATTTCTGAAATCAAAAATGAATAAAATCCAAATCGGAGTTTCTTTTTTTATTTTAAAATGTAATCTATTCATTTTCAAATAGCTATCTACCCTTTTGGTTTTCCTGCAAAACATATTGTTAATTATGAAAGTAATACAAGCACAAAACATCATATAGAATAAAATAATGTGAAAGTTCCTTCCCGTCAGCACCCAGTCGTATTTTGCAGAGGGAACCGCTGTTGATATAATTTCCCAGGTAGTTTCTGTGCATAGTAAACATGCTTTGTTGTGCTGTGTTTTTAAGAAGTGGGATTATACTGTACAGAATGTTCTACAGAATTTTTCACCTTCAAGCACTAGATAAAAGCCAAATGGAAATCAGGAGAGAGAAAGACATGTAATCTTCACAACGAAGAGATGTGGCTGAGGCTGCCAATCTCATGGCAATCAGGCAGACAGAAGGGGTCTCGGGGCAACAGAGTTCTAAGAAATACCTACCATGTGTTTTTAACAAGCCTGAAATCACCAGTTCTGGGTAGGAATTTTTGTTAAATTGGTGAAAGCTGAAATCAAAAGTTAAACGACTGTTAGGGGAATGAATTATAGTCTGTATGTGATACCATGAATGCTGATTTTGTTTTGTTTTGTTTTTTCTTTGCGCCTTTCTTTTCTGAGACACCTGCGTAGATAGAACCCTGCTAGCGTACTGTAGAATGGTAGCATTTTTAAGTAACTGACTTTGAGTTCCTCATCAGATGGAGAGCAGTTTCTGGGTTTGCTGCAGGGTCACTGATTTGGGGGCCTATCCCAATCCCTGGCACTGACTCTGAACCCCCAGAGAGCCTCCGCCACCTCCCCTGAGCTCACCCTCTAGCCCTCGTCTCAGAGACCTTCTGCCTGAGAATTGGCCAAAATTAGAAACTTTGAGAATGGACAATTTGCCTATTCTGACATTTCTCACGACTCAGTTACTGCCTCAGTAACAGAAGTACCACAAGTGGATGGCTTTAACAAAGAGAGGTTTATTCTCTCACAGTCCAGTAGGTTACAAGTCCAAATTCAGGGTGTCAGCTCCAGGGAAGGCTTTCTCTGTTGGCTCTGGTGGAAGGTCTGTGTCATCAGTCTTCCCTTGGTCTGGGAGCTTCTCTGAGCAAGAACCTCAGGTCCAAAGGACACTCTCTGCTTTCTTGGCGGTATGAGGTTCCCATGTGTCTCTGCTCGCTTCTCTCTTTTATAGCTCAAAAGAGATTGGATTAAGACACTATCTAATCTTGTAAACCTCATCAGTATAATCTCATCATAGTGATAGAGTTTACAACACATAAGGAAATCACATCAGATTTACAAAATGGAACACAATCACACAATACTGGGACTCATGACCCAGCCAAGTTAACAGATATTTTGGGGGGACACAATTCAATCCATGATAGTTACCATAATTTACAAGGCCTCGAAGGTGCTCTTAGGAGGAGAATAGTGTCACTGGGAGCCAGCCCCTGCAGGTGGTGACTTAGAAGGCACAAATCCAAATTGGAGATCTGCTATTTACCAGCTATAAGGACTTAGAAAGTTTGCTCATCCTTCCCCCGCCTGCCTCAGTTTCATTAACTGTAAAATGGAGATAACATTGCCTGCTTGAAGTACAAGGGTATTGGGAGCTTCAGATGAGTAAAGTGTATTAAAATGTTATTTGGCATTACTATAGTAACAAACTGAGGGTGAGTTATTTACAGCCTCAAAGTATTGCACCCCAAATGCTTATTCACCTTGTTCTCCTGGGCTGGCAGCTCGGATGGGACACAGTTTCGGGATCTTGGCCTCAGCCTCAAGATGTTTCCTCTGCATCACTTGGAGTCTCGTGAAATGTGCCAGCTGAATAGCACAGCGCCCCTGATTCGCACCAAACCTCCAAAGGCTGCAAGATCCCTTCTCCTACGAGTTGTGTCCTGAAGCTTCACCACTGCCAATATTGTACATCATCCTCCCATATTTTCACTCCTATTCTTTTCAGTATTTAGTGCTTACTGTGTCATTTGCAAGCAAGTGGAAAGGGAGGGCTGGGCGGAAGTGTTAGAGATTTGTTCTACAACAAGAGTACCAGGATGGAAAAATCATACATATGTGGCATTCAGTTTGTTCGTAGAGTGCCTTCCGAAGTGCTGGACCTCGGCTCCTGGACTGTGAGGACAGCAAATCACAGGTGTGCACACCTGTGCAGAGGGGAAAGGAGTTTGTACCATGAGGCGCTTAGTCTGAAGAGGGAAAGGCTTTTATGACTCCCAGGAAGAAAGGGATCCATCCACAAACAGAAGTGGAAAAAAACATTTTTTTGGATGAACTCAGGAATCATTCAGTATGATTTGTCAGAAGGTGGGCAATGCCTGTAGTTATTTTGTTGGTTTGCCTATTTGCCTATTTTCAAATTACGAACTCCTCATATTAATTTGGCTCTCCTCTGATCCCTACCCCACTGAGTGTGCGCCGTCCAGCAAGTGGCTTAATGTGAAAAAAACAAAAGATCGCCCTGGGGTAGCTAAGAGCGCAAGACCTTTCACTAGTCAAAGGTCTGGGTTTTGCCAGCATGAACCTGAAGCTTCTAACTGGTATTTCCTCCCCTGTGTCCTAGCTCCCAGTGCTGCTGTGGTTATTTCTAACCTCAGATTACCTCTCCTGCTTGTAGATCAGCATCCCTATCCTCGTAAACCCAGGGCCAGCCCATTGAAGAATGCCCCTTACTTCTCCCTGAAAACAGCATTCTGTTTGTGTCCCACGTTGTGCTGTTTTTTCTGTCTGTCCTTCTTTCTGTCTGCAGGGAATGTTTTCTCATCTTCAGTGAACATGGAATGACTAACCAGTTGCCATGGAGCCAATTTCAACTCATGGTGACCCAGTGTGTGTCAGAGCAGAACTCTGCTCCACAGGCTTTTCAATGAATGATGTTTCAGAAGTAGATCACCAGGACTTTTTTCCGAGGTGCCACTAGGTGGAATCAAACCTCCAACGTTTCAGTTAGCACCTGAGTACGTTAATGGTTTGCACCTCCTACAAACTCCTATGCAATAATTACTTCCCCTATTTAGCCTTCCTGGATACTATTCCCCACCTTTAGGATCCCCATTAAGCCCACAGCCCCAAAGATATTTCTCTGTGACAGCATTTAGGATAAGTTTGTCAGTGTTATGATTTCAATACCTCCCACTCACTCACTCATCTGCCAGCCTGCAAGTTTCTCTTTGCAGCCACATGTGAGTCTAGAACAGTCCCTGTAACACACAATAAATGCTGAGTGGAAGTATGAAAGCCTGAAGAAGTGGATCAGTGAATTGTCATAGCCCCTCCTGCTCTGTGAGGTCATTGGCCACAAGGAACAGGTGTCTCAGTGCCCAGCAGAGTAACTGCCCCTGAAGTCCCCATCCATGTCTTCTGAAAGAGTGACAGAAATGAGAGAATTGTTGTTTCTAACTGTGACAAAGGGGCTCCCAGCCTTGTGCCTATCTCAAATCCAAAAGTCAAATGAAATGATCAATTGCTTCTTCTATAGTTTGTTACACCTGATCAACTTGTCTGTCTCATCCACCCATCTCTAGGACTGGCCTGAGGCTAGATCCTCTACGCTGCTTTTGTTTAATAATTTAACCCAGAAAATCTAATGTATATTCTTTTAAAGATGAATTTGTTAAATGGAATTCTGTACAACTTAGCAAATACTTTAAATATCTGCACTGGTGGATAAATTGGATAATGTTAATTTGGAGTTTTAATCAATAGATTCCTTGGATAACACAAAAATATCCACAAAAGTATCAGATAGCCCCCCTGCTGAGCTGAATTACTATCCTTGCATAATTAAATAATCATGGCTCAAAGGCTTGAACACTCAAGTGTTCTTGAAAATGAAAAAAAAATTTTTAAACTGATGTTTATTTATAATAAATATTTGGATGCTTTTTAGAGAATTACAGTTTAAGTCTTGTATTATTTTGAAATTGAATAGCAGATTTTTAATTAATGGGAAATAAAAATACAAGCTAAACCTAATTTCTAGACCAAAAGAAATCACTTATTCTTCATCAATTATTTTAAATTATTTATTAAAAGTTTTGGTTTATGTATTTTAAGAATTATACTGTTTATTAAATAATAAAGAATATGAATTTGAAATAAATACAATAGAGATGTCAAATATTTGAGGGATTAGTTTTTTTATGAATGACATTTTAAAAATATTGATCAAATATAAAAAGTTACAGTGCTATATATAACATATAAGGATGAACCAAATGGAGGTGACATTTTTTTAGATCAAAAGTGTTTGAACATTGATAATTGCTAATGGTACAACCGAAAAGTATACGAGTTCAAATAGTCTACAGGTTATTAATACCAAGGAGAGCAAATGATTTAATTACAATGCTATTGCTGATAGGTGCTGTTGCGTTCATTCTGACTCATGGTGGCGTTATATTAGGAATCAGGAGAATTAGAATTCTGCTAAACACTGTGACTATAATCATTGGCAAGTTACAATGTTCCCTGACTTCAGTTTTCCCATTTGGAAAATTTGGAAGAAGGATTACATAACATCTTCTTTCTATTTCGGTTCTGAAATTCTAGAATTTGATTTGGAAAATTTTTCCTGCTATTAAAAATATTTATACTAGGATGTCAGTAACCAGTTACTGTGGAGTCAATTCCAACTCATGGAGACCCCATATGTGTCAGAGTAGAACTTTGCTCCGTAGGATTTTCAATGGCTGACTTTTTGGAAGTAGATCTCCAGGCCTTTCCACCAAGGCACCTCTGGGTGGGCTAGAACTTCCAGTCTTTCAGTTAGTAACTATTATGGATTGAATTGTGTCCCCTCAAAATGTGTGTCAACTTGGCTAGGCCAAGATTCCTAGTATTGTGTCATTGTTCACCATTTTGTAATCCTAAACCAAAAAAAAAAAAAAAAAAACAAAGCCATTGCCTTCAAGTCAATTCCAACTCATAGCAACCCTATAGGGCAGAATAGAACTGCCCCAAAGGTTTCCAAGGAACGGCTGGTGAATTCAAATTGCCAGCCTTTTGGTTAGCAGTCAAGCTCTTAACCACTGTGCCACCAGGGCTCTATGATTATCCTACATGTTATAAATCCTAACCTCTATGATGTTAATGAGGTAGAATTAGAGGCAGTTATGTTAATGAGGCAGGAGTCAATCTAAAGGATTAGGTTGTATCTTGAGTCACTCTTTTGAGACATAAAAGAATCTAGCAGAGAGGAGAGGGACCTCATACCACCAAGAAAGAAGAGCTGGGAGTGGAGTATGTCCTTTGGACCTGGGGTCCCTGCACTGAGAAGCTCCTAGAGCAGGGAGGACTGATGACAAAGACCTTCCCCCAGAGCCGACAGAGAGAGAAAGCCTCCCCCTGGAGCTAGCACCCTGAATTTGGACTTCTAGCCTCCTGAAGTGTGAGGAAATAAATTTCTCTTTGTTAAAGCCATCCACTTGTGGCTGTTACAGTAGCACTAGATAACTAAGACAGTAACCCAGCACATTAATCATTTGTACCACTAGGGATTCCAAGATGTCAGTAAAACTCTTTATCTTGTTATAAACATTTATTAATGTAATTAATAAAGCATATTCATTCATTAATTCATCAAATATTTACTGAGTGCCTATTACGGTCCAGGTACTTTTCAGTCACAGAGGATATATAAAATAGACAAAAGTCCTGCCCTTCTGAAGCTTACATTATAGTGGGTGAGGCAGATAATAAACAAATAAGTAAAATATATAGTATGCTATAGAAGTGAAGGAGGACAGAGTAGGGATAGGAGACAGAGAGTGCTCGGGTGGGGTGGGATGCCAAATTAAATAGTGTGTAGAGTAAAAGTCTCACTGAAATGTTGCCATTACAATATCAGTTGGGAATATTTATTTTAAAGAGCCCCCTCCAACAGTGACTTAAACAAATAGGAGTTTATTTTTGCAGCATAATAAACAACAAAGAAATAGATACTCCCTGACATTGACTCAGCTGCTCAAAGTACTCAGACTATCTACCTTTCCCTCATTCTACCTTTAGAATATTTACTTTTCCTCCTAATATTTATGACCACTTGGTCACAAACAACCTCTGCTCTGCCAGGCATCGTAAACAGAGAGTAGTAACAGTAAACTCTCCTCTCCTTTCTGAACCTTTTACAGGCATATGTTTTCCCAGAACAATAACCACCCCACCACTCCATAGCTGACTTATTCTTACCAGACATGACCAGAACGATCACAGACCAACCCTAGCTGCAAGAGAGATGGATAAAAAAGGAGTATTTGGAGTAAGGTTGTTGTAACTGGTCTTATACAATCAACTCAGTTTCGGATGTTACTCATGTTGCAACCTTAAAAAAAAAAAGTATTCTGTTAAGAAAGAAAAAAGGAAAATGATTGTTGGGTCTCACTTACAAATCCCACATATTATCTTTGGTCTAGGAGAAGAGCAGCACCATGATATCTCTAAGCTAAAACAGAACTACGGAGAGTCTCCTCCAACTTCAATATTCTATACTTGTCTTGTTTCCCTTTCTCACATATTTAGTGATTTTGTTGTTGTTCCTAGTTCCTAAATTCACAGAAGCTCCCTGACTGAAATCCCAGCTAGAAACATCCTCCTCAAAGACTCAAGGGGTCTTTATTTCTGATCTACAAAGACTTTTCTTGTTTATGAGTACAAATTATTATTTTGTATTTTTTTGCACATTTCTATGGGCTTTGATTTGAAAAGAGATGCTTCAGTATGCTCAATCCATCATTTTGAACCAAAGTCTCCTGAGGATGCATTTGATTTCTATTAGAACCCCTCCTCTTGGTGGAAGGAGGAAGCTTTTATTAAAGGTATGGGGCCAACAAGAGTCACCATGTTATTATAACATGTTCTAGAGAAGGCTGTCAGTAGAATTTTCTGTGAGGAAGGAAATGTTTATCCATGTCATTCAGTATGGTAGACACCAGCCATATGTGGTTTCTGAGCACTTGAAGTTACATTCTAGTGGGCAAGGCACTAGACAGCAGAGTTCTAGGATCTCAAATATCTCTTTAGTGATGAGAATGAAAAATGCATTTTGAGTTTAGTACTCTGCATATTTATCCAATGATCAGCTTTTTTCCATTCCCCTATCTGCTGGAGCACAAGGGTAGAGTTTGGAGGATAATGGTTCTGTGAATGCCTGCCTCCTATAAGTTTTAGCCAGAGACTCCCTTGTGCTTCCTCTACTTGACAAATCCCACTCAATTTAAGAGACACTCTGAAAAAGGGAGTGAGTGACCTGCCACCATTCCCCATTGTTATGGATTAAATTTTGTCCCCCTAAAATATATGTTGAATTCCAAATCCCTGCTCTGGTGACTCCGTGGTTAAGAGCTTGGCTGCTAACCAAAAGTTCGGCAGTTCGAATCCACCAGCCGCTCTTTGGAAACCCTATGGGGCCGTTCTACTCTGTCCTATAGGTTCACTATGAGTTGGTATCGAGGGGACGGCAACAGGTACTTGTGAATGAGACTTTGTTTGGAAGTAGTGTCTTGGAAGATGTTATTTTAACATGAGGTTATACTGGGGTAGGATGGGTCCTAATCCAATATGAGCAGTATCCTTATAAAAGAGGGGAAGATACAGTGACACAGACACACAGAGAGAAGATGGTCATGTGACCCTGGAGGCAGAGATTGGAGTGATTTATAGGCCAAGGTACACCAAGGATCACCAGCCGTTAGAAGAAAGTGGGAGAGAGGCACGGAACACATTATTTCTCAGAGCCCTCAGAAGGAATCAGCACTGCCAATACCCTGATTCCAGCCTCCAGAACTGTTGGAGAATAAATTTCTGTTCTTATAAGTCACTCAACTTGTGGCACTTTGTTATGCCAGCTTGAGGAAACCCCTGTCAGAACTGAGATGCTCCATGCTGAGAGCTGGGAAGACTTCTCAGCACATACAGGCCTCCGGTGCCCCAGCTTCTGCTGGCACATCTCCCTGATATAATCAGTGTGACTGAGAATTCTTCTTCCATTTTTTGGTAATGATACTCCTTCAAAGAATGATTCTTGCCCTCAAACCTAAGATGCTTTTTCGGGTTTTCCTCTGTTTGTGTCCCACCATCCCTCTTTCTGAGGCACTGGACACAGCCTCCTGGGCTGATACTGAGCCAGTTACCAGACAGTGCAGCCAAATTGCTTGTCAAGTGTCAAAATACCTGTCAATACATTGCCTCTGCCTCAAGCCCCACCACACACTCCTTAGCTGCCCTGGCTGCTCCATTGGAAACCCCAGGCACAGCCCCCACCCACCATCTGTTGTGATTGATTGGTGCCCTTTCAGCCCCTGCTGCACTGGGGAAATCTCCTTCAGCCAGCTTGGGGAGCCTTCCTCCTCCCTGCCCTCCCCTCTTCCCCAATGACTCAAGTTATTAACAGCTTCGAATGCCTCGGGGTTTATCCTGCCTTGGTTATGAAAAACGTTTTTTTCTTCAATGCATTTATTTTCTTAAGAAATAATGTTACACTTTAAATTCTTCTGATAACGTTCTTGAAAATATCCCAATAGTGCTCTAGCTATTTTTCCAAGAACAGAAGTGAGCCTGCAGTCAGATTTGCTTCTCCATTCCCCGTCCACCCACATTTGTCTATAATTCAGAATAGAACGAGAGCTACTCTCTAATATTCACTGCCCGTGGCAGAGTAAATATGCACAAACTTTTTGGATGCTTTTGCCAATAATTATCCAGTCCTTGAAAATTATTACGCCTTTCAAACCACTAATTTGGCCTTAGTAATTCTTAGAAATTAGGTATATCTAAAAGGTTTTTTTAGAATAATGGTATCAGGAAACAACCTAAATGTTTGATTGTAGGAAAATGCTTATGTGAATTGTGGTTAATCCTTGCCATTGGATAATATATTTTCAATAAAATGCATTTAAATATATTTTAATGTCATGGAGAAAATACATATTATTAGGTAAATTTGGAATAATTTAGAGGAATTAAAAAGACAGATGGCAAAAAATATTAGTAGTGATTTCTCATAGACCATGGAATTAAGAACATTTTTCTTCTCTATACATTTTCATTCTTTCCAAATTTTGTGCTATATGCACACAACTTTTTGAATCAGAAAACATGTTTAACATGCATGTGGGTATTTGTGAGTGTGTGTGTGTGTACACACATACAATAATCAACAAGCATGAAGAGGCTAACAAGATAAACGGAATGGACCATTAGGTAAGTACTGAAAATGATGCTACCGGAAAATTTGTGAAAATATTCATAAAGTTATCCCAAATGAATAGTCAGAATGTCAGATTGTAAATAGGATGTGCTCTCATCTTTTTTTAATTTAGCAAAGGGAACCGAAATATAAACAGAGAAAAATATGTTAAGAAAACAAAAGAAATTTACTGAGGTTACATTATTGAATGCTAAATAGAGGAGGTTAAGTTCTTCTTTCTACTTTGTCAGTGTTTTCCACATTGTTTTAAATAAATTTACACTTGTTTTAGAATTACATATCACTTTCACAAGGCAGGCAGGACCCTTTCCTTACAATACGGTGATACATCTAAGCCTGTGGAGGTCCGCATTCTCTCACTGAAGGATGAAGAATGGTAAGAATGGTGCATACTGCTACCTGCTTTATCAATAAACCAAAAAAAAAAAAAAAAAAAAAAGCAAACCCGTTGCAGTTGTGTAAATTCCAACTTAAAAGTGATTCTATAGGACAGAGTAGAACTGCCCCATAGGGTTTCAAAGGAGCGGCTTTATCAATAGGCTCTCCAATACACTTTCCAATATGCTAGCCAGACGGTACAAACTCTTGCCTTCTCTAGTTAATTTGAAATTAGAGCAAAAGAGTCTTAAAATATGAATGTATCTATTTGGATGGTTTGGAACTTTCATCAATATTGAATATTTAAGCAAAGCATTTTTACAATGTCATACACATGAGGCTTTCTTTTCCCCTGGCCAAATGTATTTTTCAGAACATAAAATGAGTTTGCTAGTGTGGTGTTAGAATCTGACTTTTTCACTTTATTGCTATTGAAAAGCAAAAAGAATAGAAGCACTCTTGGGATACG
The DNA here is from genome assembly GCF_000243295.1 of Trichechus manatus latirostris. Taxonomy (NCBI): domain Eukaryota; kingdom Metazoa; phylum Chordata; class Mammalia; order Sirenia; family Trichechidae; genus Trichechus; species Trichechus manatus. The sequence goes on from NW_004444183.1 coordinate 853,332, forward strand.
TATACCTCCTAAAATAAGCCTTATGTGGAAAAATCTACTAAATAATATAAGTTCTCCATGTAACGTTTTTCTCCCTTTTCCCCAATGGCCTTGTTCAATGTTCCACTTTATCAACCTGAAAGAAGCTTTAAAAAAAAACTCTGAACTTAAGGTCCCCCTCCACCCTGCCTTTGGAGAAAAGAAACTAGGTTTTATTTTATATTTTTTAAATTAGCCTCTCAATTCCTCATAGCTAGCTGTTTTTAGGCAAAAACACCATCATCTTACACACGGATACTCTGATCTCGTACATGTTCAGAATTCTCACAGACTCTGCTGTGATCCTTCACATCAATAGGAATACAAACTGAGAAAGAGGGGGCTGAAGCCCTTTGAAGCAATCAACCCAGATCTTCTCCTCATGTGAGAAAACAGCAATTCCACAGACCAGATAATACCAAGGCTAGAAAATGCAAGTGCCTTCAGGGGCTGGGCAGGAAGTCAGCAGGAACCGACCTGTGGCAGGTGTAAAACACAGAGGAGGCTGAGCTTGCAGGGGCCTGGGGCTACATGAGGAGGACAGACTCCTCCTGAAGGCATTCATATGCTCCTTAGAGACTTCTCACCCTTCCCTCTGAGTTATATAATTTAATGAGAAACGAGACTCATCAGTTGCCTCAGAGTTAAGGCTGAGTCACGGCGACCCTTTGTGTGTCAGAGTGGAACTGTGCTCCTTAGTGATTTCAATGGCTGATGCTTTGGAAGTAGATCACCAAATCTTTCTTCCAAGGCACCTGAGGGTGAACTCGAACCTCCAATCTTTCTGTTAGCAATGAGCACATTAACCGGTTGAACTACATAGTTACTCCCGAGAGTGGAGGTGTACAGGTTCTGTATGATGGAGGCCTGTGTCCAATAGATACATTAGTTTTTGGACTGAAATTATATGTATTTGTAGACAGTTTTTAACTCTAGATATCACAATTATATTATTTTGAGGCCAAAAAAAAATGATCACTGTTCTCTTATGAACATTAGTTTTCTTGTAGCTGTTATTATTATAAATAACTAAACCACCATTGAAGGAAACCATCCACAAAATAATATTCAGATTATCATTGTAAACTCATCCTTTAAGAACATTTCTAATGCTCTTTCTTCTCTCTATCCAAGCCAGCTCTGTACTTGGAAACAAGATTTCAACAGATTGGAGACATTCATATTAATTCTCAAACCTCAAGTAGTTTTCTCACTTTCTAGAAATCTCTGAGGCAAGAGTTTAGGAAGCAACTAAATCCAGATTAAAAGTAAGTACAGGTAGTGCTCAAAAGAGAGAAAAACTTTAAATTTTAAGTGATGTGATAGAGATAACATAATCGGAAAAAAGAAACTAAATTTATTTTCTTGTACATAATACCAAAGAATATTTGCACTGGAAGGTGTCTTGGTGTATAAGAAGTCGCGTCTGTTTACAGTCAAGGTGAGACTGATGGTCTCTTGTAAGATAAAAAGGAGAAGCGTAGCCAGACAAGGGTGCCAGTGGTTTGCCTCAGTGAGGCCTGGACAGGGGAGTGACAAGGAAGGCGATAAGCAGGTGATAGCGAAACCAAAGGGATATCTCTTTCATATTTACCACACTCAGAAGCACAACATTTCATGTAAAAAAGAGATTGTGGTGGGGACTGCAGATAAAAAGCATTTGATAGTTGGTAACTAAGTCAGTAAGTTAGACGGTATGCATTTTAATAAGCATATTTTCCTTAAGCAATTTTTTTCTTTTTTTAGACATAGTAACTAGGTATCTACAAGAAAAAGAAAGATTGTATCTTTCATAGTGATTATATTGCCTGTGAACAACATGATTGTCCCCTGTGTCTCTTTTGACTTCAATCTAATCCACTTTGTGTATATAAAAAAGCCCATCCTTTTTTTTATCTCAGTAGGAAGATTACAGATGTTTGTTTTACCACTATGCAAGCTGTAGCAAAGAGGAAAAAAAGCAAAGAGAAAGAAGTGCTCTGGGCAGCTGACCACAGACAGCCCAAGGTGTCAATGACACGGTTGGGTACCTGGCTGTGCCATCAGCAGAGTAGGCCTCAGTGCCATGCTAGGCTACAAAATAAAGCTTCGGGTGATAGAAAGAGGTCTCATAGTGACAACAGCTTAACATCTATGTGAAGATGTACATTAATTAATTAACCAATCATTTACTCAGTCATCAAATATTCACTGAGAACCTAATATACTCTTGGTTAGCACTAAAATAAACTAAAAATAAACAAGTTGATGGTGAGTTGATTCCAACTCATGGTGACCCCATGTGTCAGAGTAGAACTGTGCTCCATAGAGTTTTTCAGGTTGTGATCTTTCAGAAGCAGGTGGCCAGGCCTTTCTTCCAAGGAGCCTTCCGGTAGGTTCCAACTGCCAACCTTTCAGTTAGTAGTCCAGTGCTTAACTGTTTGTGCCACCCAGGGACTCTTGCACTAAAGATAGAAATACGAAAACCAATCTCTCTCTCTCTCTCTCATGCACTGAGAATCTCTTATGTGGCAGGTGCAAGAAGAGGTACTGAAAAAAAAAAACAACTTTCAGGGCACCCATGGTCTTGTGTGGCAACTTCCCAGGGCAGCCATCTCTGCTCACCCTAAAATGCTTGCGACCTCCCATGCATCTGGGCCGTTCTGATCCCACCTAAGGCATTGTCTTCACTGGGAAGAAGTGCCTCGCCAGCCTCCCACTCCAGAGACTGGGTCGGTATTCTTCTCCTGGGATCCAAGAGCAAATGTCAGATTTTATTATGATTTTTATTTTTATTGTCTGTTCCTCACACAAGACCATGGGTGTCTTTTTGTCGGTACCCAAAGTGCCTCTCAATAGCACCTGGCACACAAGAGGCTCTCAATGCACATTAAATCTTCACCCCTGGTTAGGGCATTACCTCAACCGTGCATGGGCCCCATTGAGCATGGACAAGGCAAGAAATAACCATCATCTAACAAAATGACCACAGCCAAGTCATCTGGATTTGAACTGTCCAAGTCGCATCCAGGAAGCACTTGTGGGGTGACGTATATGTTTAATTCTCTTCCTACACAGTACACTTCTTGGTCACTTCTTTCTCCCTTAGCGGATATATATTTCAAGAAGGAAAATTCACTTTTATCTCCACGCCAGAAAACAAGGTAAGGAAGAAAAATAGACCTCTGTACATCTCAGGTAACATGGCACAGCAGAAAGAGCACAGACTTCAGATTCAGACGGACAAGGTTACAACTCCCAACTCTGCCCTGAATGGTATGTGACTTGCAGCAGGTTACTCAACCAGTCAGCTTCAGGGCCCTGATCTGGGAAGCAGAGGACCACAGTGCCTTTTTTGCAACGTCGCTGTAAAGACTGAATAAAATAATAAGAGACTGGTTAGTGGCATACTGCAGACACTAACTCAGTAAGGATTATCTGTATTATTATTAACTTCAAAGCACTATATGCTGACAAACTGGTTACTGTTTTACTTTCTTTGGCCAATTTTTTTCATATAATAAACATATCAATATCATCAATTAAAACTGAAGGTAAAAGATGCCTCCAAGTGATAAATAATTGATTATATTGTGGCAGAATTACTCAAAGAAATAACATTCAACCATTAAAATGATGTTTATCAAATGAAATACTGGGTTTCATGTTAAATTGAAAAGCAAAATACACAACTTAAATAAAACATGATAACAACTATGGCCTGAAACTATATTTAGAGAAAGAACTGAAGGGAAATACAATAAAATGCTGACGATGAATTTATGGATATAAGAAATTTGGGAGATATTTTTCTTTTTATATTTTATTTTTAAATTTCTATAATCAGCATGTTTGAATTTAAAATGAAAGTATTCTTATACAAGAGTTAATTATCATCATAAAACATTCCATGCCTTCCATGTTTGCTTTCGAAACGTCACTTCTGTGTTGCTCTCCTGAGGCAGCAGGAAGGTTGGGTACTGAAAATGGATTTGGGAGTTTTGGAAACTGAAACCCTGAAGGAAAATTCCCTGTGGCATATGCAAACGTTGCAATAATATAAAGGAGGTTTTTTAACAGGGCCTTCATGATATGTTCTGTTTAGACCCATTATAGAATAGGGCCATTTATATCTATTCATATAAATTCTCCACTTCTTCCCCAAGGGCTGATTACTGAGGAAAATTGCACTAGAGTTGAAGTCTTGCCTAATGCTCTGTTCTCTTTGTGATAGTGATCTGGTGCCTTTACTGTTATAGGTGACACAGAGCTAAAACCTAATTTGGTGGTGTGTGGAGAGAGACTATGATGCTCCAAAGATTTTCCTAGCACACTTAGGGCAGAGCAGGAACCTGGCTACTTCGGAACATTTGAATAAATCTCTTAACTGTAATAGAATGTTCTGTGATTTTCAATTAGTTGTCCAATCACTAGACTTCGAACTACAAACATAATTGGGAGAGGGTAAATAGGAGTGGCCAGGGCAACTCTTGAAAATATCAGGTTCACAAGGATACAGGTGCACCTCTTATTGAAAATCATTAAAAATCAAGAAATCTTGCCCGCTGGTTGGAGAGTTGTGGTTGGAGAGATCTCGAGATCAGGGACAATGTGAGGCTATGCCTGTTTTTATACTAACCTAGCCTCCCTGAAACGATAGTTAAATAAAGGGCATACACTCCTCTACTGTTAGAACCCTTTCTGAAAGAGCTGCTCTAAAGGAGTAAAAGGAATTATCCTTCTGGACCCAGAGGAAGAAAAACACTGGCATTCGGAGTTTGTAATCTGGGAGAAGGCCAGCAGTTCCAGGTTGGATTGCCAGTATCATGGGCACTGGTGCCGTTAACCAACCAGGAAAGAGCACAGTTGCTACATCCAGGGACCAAGAGACAACCAGTCTCAGAGCTGAGAGCCTTGAGAGCTGATGGCCCCAATTTCAGTGGCCCTGAAAGATAGCTTGGAGATATATCTCAAAGGGTGGACCACGTGAGGTCTTAGATCTTTGAGAGGAGCTTAAGAATGCATCCAAGGAGTTTATATACTACTAGAGGAGAGATAACCAAACTAAAAACAAATAAATAAATAAATAAATAAAAAGGTAATATAATGTAAGGTACATGAAAAATAGACCAATGAGGGGTGTTATTTTGGATCAGGAGGTTAGGGAAGCCATTACTAAAGCAGAGACCTTGACTAACCTGACAGCCTGGACTTCAAGTCTTTTTTAGATAGACTCATATAATAAATTTACACTGGAAGTAAATATAGAACAAATTTATACCTCTTTTTGAAAAAGTTGTTGTTAGCTGCTGTCAAGCCTCTTGTCCTAGTCCATCTTAGTCTGAAAGCCCCGCTGAAACCTGTTCAGCATCATTGCAACGTGCAAACCACCACTGACAGACAGGTAGTAGCTGCACAGAACTCGAACTCCGGTCTCCTTTATGGAAAGAAAAAATTCTAGCACTGAACAACCAGTATTGTTGTTAGATGCCATCAAGTCAGTTCTCACTCATAGCAACCCTATGTACAACAGAACAAAATGGTCCCCAGTCCTGTGCCATCCTCACAATCGTTGTTATGTTTGAGCCCATTGTTGCAGCCATCATGTCAATCCATCTCATTGAGAGTGTTCCTCTTTTTCGCTGACCCTCTACTTTACCAAGCATGATGTCCTTCTCTAGGGACTGGTCTCTCCTGATAACCTGTCCAAACTACGTGAGATGAAGTCTCACCGTCCTTGCTTCTATGGAGCATTCCTGCTGTACTTCTTCTAAAAGAGATTTGTTCATTCTTCTGGCAGTCCATGGTATATTCAGTATTCTTCACCAACACCGTAACTCAAAGGCATCAATTCTTTAGTCTTCCTTCTTCATTATCCAGTTTTCACATTCATATGAGGCAATTGAAAATACCATGGTTTGGGTCAGGGGCACCTTAGTCCTCAAAGTAATATCTTTGCTTTTCTCCACAAGTCTGTCAGTTTGTCGCACTGCTGTGGCTTTTGTGTTGCTGTGATACTGGAAGCTGTGCCACCAGTATTTCAAGTACCAGCAGGGTCTCCCATGGTGGACAGGTTTCAGCAGACGCTTCCAGACTAAGACAGACTAGGAAGAAGGACCTGATGGTCTACTTCTGAAAAAAATGGTCGGTGAAAATCTTATGAGCAGCAGCAAAACCACCAATATTCCCTTGAAAATGTTACTGTTACAGTATTAAGGCACTGGTGAAAAACAGGGCTCCAAGAATTGATGGAATACAGATAGATGCAGCACTGGAAGCGCTCACTCATCTATGCCAAGGAAGTTGGAAGACAGCTACCAGGCCAACTGACTGGAAGATATCCATATTCATATCCATTCCAAAAACAAATGGTAATCCAATAGAATGCAGAAATTATCAAACAATATCATTAACACTACATGGATACTGTCATGGATTGACTTATGTCCCCCAAAAAATGTGGGTATCAATTTGGCTGAGCCACGATTCCCAGTATTGTGTGGTTGTCCTCCATTTTGTGATTGTAATTTTACATTAAAGAGAATTACGGTGGGATTGTAACACCCTTACCCAGGACACATCTCTGATCCAATATAGAGGGACTTTCCCTAGGGTGTGGCCTGCACCACGTTTTATCTCTCAAGACATAAAAAGGAAGGGGAAGTAGAGAGACGGGGAACCTCATAACACCAAGACAGCAGTGCCGGGAGTGGAGCGCGTCCTTGGACCCAGGATTTCTGTGTGCAGAAGCTCCTAGTCCAGGGGAAGACTGATGACAAAGACCTTCTTCCAGAGCTGACAGAAAGAGAAAGCCTTCCCCTGGAGCTGACACCCTGAATTCACATTTCTAGCCTACTAGACTGTGAGAAAATAAATTTCTTTTTGTTAGAGCCATCCACTTGTGGTATTTCTGTTATAGCAGCATTAGATGACTAAGACAGATACTGTGTGGTTCAAAAGTGGAAAAGGTGAGTGGCAGGGCTGTATTCTTTCACTTTACTTATTCAGTGTTTATGCTAAGCAAATTATCCAAGAAACTAGACTATATGAAGAAGACGGCATCAGGACTGGAGGAAGACTCACTAGCAACCTGTGATGTGCAGATGGCACAACCTTGCCTTGCCGAGAGTGAAGACAAGTTGAAACACTTACTGATGAAGTTCAAAGAATACAGCTTTCAGTACAGATTACACTTCAACATAAAGAAAACAAAAATCCTCACAACTGGATCAATGAGCAACATTATGACAAATGGAGGAAATACTGAAGCTGTCAATGATTTCATTTTATTTGGGTCAACAATCACCATCCATGTAAGCAATAGTAAAAACATCAAACAACATATTGCATTGGACATAACTGCTGCAAAAGATCTCTTTAAAATCTTAAAAAGCCAAGAAGTCACTTTGATGACTAAGGTGCGCCTGACCCAAGCCATAGTATTTTCTCTCTAGTCTCATATATATGCCAAAGCTAGACAATGAAAAAGGAAGTCTAATGAAGAATTGACACATTTGAATTATGGTGTTGGTGAAGAATATTGAATATACCATGGACTGCCAGAAGAACGAACAAATCTGTCTTGGAGGAAATACAGCTAGAATGTTCCTTAGAAGAGAGAATGGCAAGACTTGGTCTCACTTACTTTGGACATGCTATAAGGAGGGACCAATCCCTGGAGGAGAATATCATGCTTGGTAGAGGGTCAATGAAAAAGAGGAAGACCCTCAATGAGATGTACTGACATTGTGGCAACAACAACGGGCTCAAACATACCTACTATTGTGAGAATGACATACAATTGGGCAACTTTTCATTCCGGAGGCGGATTGCTGCTCAAGGATGTGTGGATGTTCAGCTTTAGTGGATGCTACCAAAGAGTTTTCTGAAAAGTTTTGATCTGCTTGCTCTCCCATCAGCCATGTATGAGAATTCCTGTTGTTCAGCATCCTTACCAATTTTTAGGATTGTGAGACTTTTAAATTAAAAAGTCACCTATCTGGTGACTTTCAGAGTGGTTTTAATATTCTCCTCCTTTCACATCTTCCCTTCTCCATATGTATAGCTATTGGTACACCTTTCTTCCTGCCCTAGGCCACTTCCCTTGCTCTTCTCCCTATCCATACCTGTCGCCAACTATGTCTGAGCAGAGAAGGATCTGATGAACAAATATTGTTATAATATTCACAACTGAAAATTGCTTAATGAGCTCTTTTCATTTCAGGTGTTGGGTAGAACAACTGATGCTGCCCATCCAGTGTAGATAAAGTCAGGTGCTAGGCTGCCTACTGTAGATGCAAAATCACTCATATTCCCTTTAAGTAACCTCTCTTTCTGTCTTTTATTTTCCATGTTGTATGCACTGAGCTGCTCGTTCTTTCATTTTCCTCTCAGTGATAATTAGATTCTTGTTATTAGCCTTGATGTTATAGTCCATCTAACTGTGGGTGACAAAAAATATTTAGTGAATAATAAGAAGAAAAGGATTTCTATTTCCCTGCAACAACAGAAAGCATACACTCTTCCCTTTTGCATACTAAAACTGAACTAGGAAATATTATTTTACTAAAGGAGTCTTACAGCAACCTCTACATCAGATATGGCTGCTAAGTTCTGTAAAAATAAATTTTATCTCCAAAATTCTGGTCTCTTTTTGAATAATTTATGGCCCATGATACTATGTAAATTTTTATTTCTGAGTTCTAAATACAAAAAAATACATTTTGTTGTTGTTGTTCTTTATCATGTCTCTTATCTCTCATATGACTCTGCTGGATTTATTATTTGAAGAAACAGTTTAAGACTTTTACCTGCTTAATTGAACATTAATGATGACTTCCTGTGATACACAGCAACATATAAAACACTGTAATAGATAGAAGTCATAAAATATTATAAAAAAATTGAAGACAAGCACCATTTGGAATATAATATTTAAAATATATTGCAAATGATTAAACATCATTGATTTATGAAGCTCTCTTAGAGCTCAATTTAAAAAAATCTTACAGTAAGAAAAAATCAGCAAAGGACTTGAAAAGGCAATTTACAAAAAAATAATAGTAGCTACTACAAAAAATCCTTTAATCATAACAATAATCAAAGAAACTCAAATTAAAAATGACTGAGAACCCATTTTTAAAAATTCATATTAGAAAGTATTAGGAAAAAAAATAGTATTAACAAATGAGCAGAGAATCAGATATTCATAAAACAAATATTCACAAACAGCTGATAGCGTATTAAAAGCTCTCTCACTGACAAGGAAGCACAGCTCTGAACTTTCCTTCACCACAGACAGCAAACTCTTTGTCCTGATTTATCTTCCCACTGGGCAGTTTGATACCTTGTCACTCTTTTGGGGAAAGTTTGACTCCAACTCTCACTTAAAGAAGGATAGTTAAGTCAACCTCCCCTTGACTAAAATTTTTTGTAACAGATTTACAGAGATGTAATTTGTATATCTTAAAGTTCATCCCTTTAAAGTGTACAATTTAGTGGTTTTTAGTATAATCATCTGTCTGTCAATTTGTTGTACTGTGGTGGCTTGCATGTTGCTATGATGCTGGAAGCTATATCAATGGTATTTTCAATACCAGCCGGGTCACCCACGGTAGACAGGTTTACATCGAGTTTCTAAACTAAGACAGGCTAGGAAGAAAGTCCTGGTGATTACTTTCAAAAATTAGCCAATGAAAACCCTATGCATCACAAAATATAGTCTGAGATTTTGACTTCCTTTGGAGCAATCCTTGGAGAAGGACATCACATTTGGTAAAGTGGAGGGTCAGAGAAGGCAAGGTAAACCCCCAATGTGATAGACTGACACAATGGCCACAAAAATAAACTCAAACACACCAATGGTCATGAAGATGGTATAGGACTGGACAACTTTTCATTCTATTATACATAAGGCCTCCATGAGTCAGAGCCGACTGGAAGGCAATTAACAGCAACAGTATATTCACATTTGGGAAACTAACACCACTGTCTAATTCTGGAAAATTTCAATTAACCCAAAATGAAACTCTGTGCCATTACTCCCTAAGGTTCTCGTGATTCCCAAAGGTTTAGATCATTAAAAAAAATTCAAAAATTAAAAGCAAATAAAAGAAAACTTATTCTTCTATAAGGGAGAATAAGCAGAAACAATAAACAATATTTTCAGACCCCAATGACTTCAGATATTAGAATTACCAGAAACAGAATAGAAAATGAGTATTTCTGATATGTTCAAAATACAAAATAGATAATTGAAAACTACAGGAAAGAATAAAATTGCTCTGAGTTTTGCTAATTTGTTTTCTGAAATGTCTCTCAAATCTGTCTAGATCCAGGGAGAGACCATCTGCATCAGCTCTTGTCTGGACAAGAGCAGCCTTCAGTAGGTGCGCCAACCATAGGCATTCCTACAGCAGACCTAATGATTCCTTTACCCCACGGGCACTGCACACTCTTCACTTGTCAGCTCACATGCCAATGGTAAGGACATGAACATTACTCCAAAGTTAATGAATAGGCACGTACTAGTCTACCCTATCGATGTACCATATTTTAGGTTGTTTTCTGTTTTTCACTATTAGAAATAAAAACACAAGAGTTTTATCAATATTTATTGGCTATTCACAACTTTCTAGAATAAAATCTTAATGTTGGAATTATTCAGTCAAAGGAGGTAAAAATTTTTTAAGACTGCTGACACTAAATATCTTCCAGAATGGCAATACCAATTTATACACCTTCTCAAGGGAGTATTTGAGGGTGCTGATCTTGCCACACCTTTCCCAGCACTGACAAATAACATTAAGAAATTTCCTTAATTTGATTGTTTTTACTTGCTATTTTCAACTCCTAAGGCAAAAAGAAAACAACAACAGTAACAAAATTTTCATACGTTTATTGGCTATTTGAACTTACTCTTTTGTAGATTATGTCTAGGTCTCCTTTGTCCGTTTTATTTCTGGGGATTTATGTTTTTTTTTATTAATGCATAAAGACTCTTTATATTTTCAGAGTATTCCCCCACTAAAAGTATTTGTCCTCATCCTTACACAGATTTTAATTTTGTGTGTGTTTTCTTCATGTACAAGTATTTTTACCAAAATGTTATTTGTTTTAATCTATCCATTTATCTTTGTCATTTCTTTTATATAGATTTGATTTTTAGAATATTTTGATCCATCTGAAAATCAAATAAATATTACTTTCAGTTTCCTCTTATTTCTTTTGTGACATTCTTTTTTTTTAATTTGACGTTTGTTTCAGTAAGTATTTATTTTGGTGGCAAATAGTAAAATTTTCCTGATAAAAAATTTCTCCAATACCACTTATGAAATGTTTCACTCTTTCATCATTGATTTAAAATGTTCATTTATCAGTTATTAATTTTTATGCACACTAGGTTCTTTTACTGTGCTTTATATTCTCACTATTGATCTTGCAAAACGGTCTTACTGTTTCAAGTACTGAAGTGATTCAGATACATTTTATTGCAGTAAAACCTGTGAAAGACAGAACCTGTGTAAGGCAGAAACCTATCAGAGAAGAAAAACTCAAATATTTTCCACTAATAGAGAGTGACAGAAAAATGGTAAGACTGCACTCTGTTAAAGGCAGAAAATGTATCTTGTAAGTCAAGATCCCTCATCACTTTCCTATATCAAGTATTTCTCAGTTACGTTTGTTTCTTTTTTCATAAGGATTAAAAACATAGAACAAAGTAACAGATATTTGGAAAACAGGACAAGAAATTGTTAGAATATTCAACAGTAAGATATAATATATAGCACACTCTGAACTTCCACACTGTCATTTACTGACCTACTTCCAATCGCTGCTTAGGCAAGAGAGATCCGTTATAATTCCGGGGCTGTCAAGGAGCACCTTCTGCTCTGATTTGTAGCTGAAGCTCAAAGCTGCCTTTCATCTCTGCCACCTCACTCCATGCATGCAAAAGAGGAAGATTGCTCCAGAGAAACCGCAACTCACCCAAGGGCAAAGAAATGCTTTGTAGAAATTTCCAGCCCCCACGCAAATCTTGCAATTATAGCTGAACTCAAGATAGCAGACAACTTTCTATCTTCCAAATTTTGCTTAGAGAACTATGCAATACTATGCAAATTGCTTCGGATAAAAAGCAACTTGAAAGCCAATGGATTGGGGAAGGACATAGCCACAGAGAATGCAAGCATTAGAGAGAGTTATTGACTGGGGCCAAGAACTCTTAAGTGTTCTAAGGCAGCCAAAATCATCTTTTCACCTTCTAACACTTTTAACTATCCAATCACTAGATCTCAACTCTTTAGATATTTATATGGAAGCCTATGTTCTGTTCAAAATGCCACTAAGAAAAAATATATTCATTAACTCATATAGCAAATATTTATAAAGCCCACAAACAAAAATGATAATTCAATATAAGATACTATAGATGAATGGTAAATTTTGTCATGATATCAAGTAAAGGGTACTAAAAGTTTGCTCACATAAGTCAGGTAGAACTTGGATGTCAATGAGAACCGGTAGGAATAACACAGTGCTTGAAGGCATGGCAGGTGAAAATGCATGGTGTGTTTCACTCTTCTCTAGATCAGAGGAAACACTGAGTGATTCTGGGAAGAGAAGTAGCAGAATCAGGAGATCCAGTTTAGAAAGAGTATCTGGCAGTTTTGCATCAGAAAAATTGGAGCAGGGAAGACCAGAGGTGAGACAGTTAAAAGGCTGTGGGAATCCACAGTGATAGCCATGGACGTGCTCCAGATTCTGAGCTTCTCAGACCCTGTTAGGACATCAGCTACTCAGGTGGGCTGAACATCAGTATCGAGCATCCTGAGGTTTGTATAAATACCAGTACTTGGGTTTTGCCCTCATTCTTCTAATTCAAAAAGTCTAGGATATCGTCCTGCGTGGTGCAAACAGTTAAGTGCGTGACAACTATCTGGAAGGTTGGCAGTTTGAATCCACACAGAGACAGCGTGGAAGACGGGCCGGGCGATCTGCTTCTGAAAGGTCACAACTTGGAAACCCTAGGGAGCAGTTCTACTCTGCACGTATGGGGTCATCATGAGTTGAAACTGACTCAGTATCAATAAACAGCAGCAAGATATGGCCCAAAGATCGACATTTCAAAGATAAGCCTCTCCACGTAATTCTGAAGTTCAGCCACCTTGGGATGTGCTGGTCTGGAACAATTTAGTCCTTCCTGAAAGTATATTATCAGTCACATTAAATTCATTTTGTATTATTTTCATTTATCTAAAGTTTGCCTTTTTGACTTATAAGGTTGTGACGGTAGTAAGTTACCTCAGTAAACACTGAAAAATCTGAGGGGAAATTAAAAAGATGCATGATTCACAAAAACCAGTTGCTGTCAAGTTGATTCCAACTCATGGTGACCCAATGTGTGTCAGAGTAGAACTGTGCTCCACAGTGTTTTCAATGGCTGATTTTTAGGAAGTAGATCACCAAGCCTTTTTTGCAATGTGCCTCTGGGTGGACTCGAAACACCAACTGTTCAATTAGTAGTCAAGCTCGTTAACTATCTGCAATACCCAGAGACTTCTGAGAGCACACACACACTGCTTTGATGCGTATCTCTAAGAGTCGTCTCCTCAACCCCCCACACAAACACACATGAGATTGTAGTCAGTAATTGTGACACATTTTTCTATGTTTTTCTAGAACTGAACACCCTGCTTGATATATTGGAACATTTTAGATAATGGAAAGAACGTTACTTGAGTGATAAAATGGTAGCACATGAACAAGGTAGTAGAATTTAGTGTTAGTTCTTTGCTTTAATTCACCGTTTAGTTTAATTCACCATAGTTTTTGGAAATTGAGACATGATTGCATGGTGAAGCTGTTCTTTCTTCCTTTTTCCCCCTCTCAAATGAGTCTCACTCTGCATTTTGGAGTATTTTGGATTAAAACCACAATCTACAATCTTTATCTACAATCTACAGATTTTAGGGTTACCCCCCAGATATCCATGGAAGCCTAAGTGGCCTGGCTTGCATTCTTCCACATGACTTGATCACCTGCATCCATGTCACCTAATACTGGGCCTTAATGTCCTTTATCTTTCTCTGCTCTCACAGTCTCAAATTTTTACCCATTTAAAAGGTAAATCTTTGGTACTGTGTCCCTGAAAATGCTTGACCATCAATGTCTTAAGTTTATTCTAGAATCTGATTCCTTTCCTGACATAATTTAAGTTTCCTTTTCTCCCATGTCCTTGTTCCCTTTACACATGCTCTTTCTTAAAACAGTGTCATCATCTCCAGTTTCAGCCTTCCCTGGTGTGCTGATAGACCACAACAGTCCTTCCAATTTCGTGGCCTTGCCCAACCAGTCTGGACAAAAACTCTCAAAAATCACCTGGAGCTTCAATTCCCTCTTCCTCATACCCTTTGCCAAAGACACCCTACAGATTCCTACCCTTGGTTAAATCTCCTTTTCATACTCCTACTTCCACACAAGGAGACTCGTCCTGCCTTGTGAAGCACCATTTTTTATATTCCATTCCACTGTTGACTTTGCCTATCAAAGAATCAGTTGATGGAGTACACCATGATTTTATTACTAGTATAGCTTCTGATTGTGTTCTGTCCACACATCATTAGTCCTGATATTAGCACAACTAGAATCATTTATTTCCAAGATGAATTGATGTCCCTACCTAGGGCATTGAATAATTAAAGCATGCATACTCATAAGGAAAACCAACTACTCCCAAATACTTAACTGATTTTCTTTATGCTCCTCCAATAAAAAACAACAGGAAGTTCAGAGAATAAGGTCAAGCCCAGGTTTACTATCATTATTGAGTGTGAACACAAATCTTTGGTATCTGTTAGGTCTGAGAATATGGCTTAGCTGCACCTGAAATAGGGAATATTAATATTTATATAATAACATGGAGCCCTGGTGGCACAGTGGTTAAGAACTCAGCTGCTAATCAAAAGGTCAGCAGTTCAAATCCATCAGCCACTGCTTGGAAACCCTATAGGGCAGTTCTAATGTGTCCTATAGGGTCACTAGGAGTTGGAATCAACTCAAAGGCAGCGGATTTTTTATATAATAACATCATCGTGAAGACAAGATAATGTCGCAAGTATGTAATTCTACATTATGATGCTCAGCTCTATATATGGCATATGGTAGGTGCTTAATACACAGTTTCCTTCCCTTCCTCCGAGATAAATAGTTGCTATCAAGTGGATTCCAACTCATGGTGACCCACATGTGTCAGAGTAGAACTGTGCTCCATAGGGTTTTCAATGCCTGTTTTTTTGGAAGTAGATCACCAGGTCTTTCTTCCGAGGCATGTCTCGGTGAACTTGAACCTCCAACCTTTCAGTTATCAGAAAAGCATGTTACCCATTTGAACCACTAGGTGACTCCTCCCCTAAAGCTGTTGTTTTTAAATGGTGCTTGTTTCATAAAGTTGAAGAAATGAATTTAAGGCATTTATTTTTTCATAGAAGAAGGATTTGAGCACAGTGTTCCAAATTTGTCACTGGCAAGAATCATCCTTTGGGCAAGGAGCCTTGAAAGTTCACTTGAAAGGTACCTTCACGCTGGCAGCAACCTGAATAGACAGAGGTCATCCTGCCTGGTCAGGTTATCAGAAGCAATTGAAACCCACCTCAGTTGGGAGAATCAGCTTCAGAGAGTCTCGCTCATTTTATGTTTGCTTCACATTCTGGATTCTAACACTATTCACTTCTTTCTCATTTCAGTTAAAATACTATCATCCAAATGAAGCAGTATAGTATACTTAATTTCATAGTGTGCTGATACATTGTGATTATATGCAACATTTGCGTTTATACTGAATTTGCAAACTTATTTCTGTTTTGTTTACTATATATATATATGTATACATACATATATATATGTATATATATATGACTTTGGAAAGAGAACATCACAGTTTTGTCCTGAATGCATGCTATCATGTACAATTTACTTTATTCACCTTACAGAGAAATATCACTTTTAAACATAAAATCAGCCAATCTTTCCTGAGAGCCTTTTGGATTCCATGCCCAGTGCTCCCTGTACCCCTCCCTCGGCGCCCTCCCCATGTGCAGCCCTCAGTTAGTTGTTCTTTATAGATGCCCCCTCCACAAGGACCAGGCTAGGCCTCGGGCATAAAAGAGAGTTTAAAAGGCACACCAGAATGTTTGGTGCCCCAGAGCAACATTTCATAAGAAGTGTTACATTTGGAGGCAAGAGTACTAATTCCCAAACCTTGGCCCCAAACGTCCATTTTAAGAGGTTACAGTTAGAATATGTCACTTCTATATAAAAGCATGGATTTTTCTAGCTTGTACTTTCTGTGACTCTAATTTGTTAGTTAAACAAAAAAGCAACTAAAAACCCAACATGTTATTCTTCATGGCTCCTCAAAACAGGGAGATAATGGGAAAGGGAGTTACTGGTATTTAACCTCCAAAGAGGGAAAAAATAACCCAGTCGCCACCGCCGTCACTCTTGCTGTCACCCTCTACCCTGCTCACATTCTCTTTTATTTTTCTTTCATGTGTACCAGAGTTATGTGACTTGTTCACTTTCTGTGATTTGAAGCCATGGATTTTTCAAATGAATGTGGCAATTCTGCAAGAACACACTCCAAGGTTGTTAGTAGGCTCACAACACACTCTGTGGTTGTCCCTGAGGAGAACCACAGCTTGGTTATCGCTAAGAAAGTGAGTGAAGAGTGGATAAACAAATTATCTTACATTCACACCATGTAATATTACACAGCAATGGAAAGAATGAACAAAGAATGCAAGCAACACCGAATACGCATCTCATAACTTTGTGTTGCGTAAAAGAGGCCAGACGCTAAAAAGTACATGATATATGAGTCTACGTATATGAAATTCAACAAGTAAAAGAGATAAATTGTGATAGAACTCAGAATAATGATTACTTTTTGGGTGGGCATTGACCAGAAAAGGGGATGGAGAGTTTTCTGAGGTGATGGAATTATTCTATATCTTGATCTGGTTGGCCGTTACACAGTTAAAAATTCACCAACACGTACATTTAAGATTTTTGCATTATGTATATGGATAAATACATGATAGATAGATATAGAGATATATTAACGCAATAGCCACTACAACAGATTCAAATATACTAATAGTCCTGAAGGTAGCTTCAAATATGCTAACAATCATGAAGATAGCACAGGGCCAGTGAACATTTCATTCCGTTATACGTAAGGCTGCCATGAACCGTAGCCGACTCAATAATAACTAACAATGGTATATAAATCATGTCTCAATTTTTAAAAGACAAAGAAAATAAGGTGGTGTCTCCTGCAGTAGTAGTGGGTGTCCTCTAGTGGGCTGAACTCATGAGATTTTCCTGGCATTGTGAAAAAAGTTGCAAGATTTGTAAAATCTAAAGCCAAGCGAGGGTGAACCATTTTGTGCTTTACTCTTAAAAAACAAAGCAACACAAAACATTAGCCTTAGGTTGGGTATATCCTAGTTCTCATAGATTATTTTTTGGCTAAATTCTCGAAATGGACAAAAAAAAAAAGATTTCCATATTAAGATACTGACAAAGGGCCAGCTACTTTCTAGTCATTGTGTATTGGGGCTAAGTGAGAACAAAAACATTGATTTTTACCTTAAGGACCTTGCCTTCTAAAAAGGGAGGCATAGTAGCTATTTATTTATTTATATTATTTATATCATTTTTTAAGTTTATTATTATTCGCACATTGAGCTACATTTACAGATGGACATCATTTATTGCCAGTTTCAACCACCACCTGGAATAGATCCATGTATTCTGCTCTTTGCTGGACATGTCTACCTGTATTTTCCAAAGGCACTTTCAGCATTTGCAAATTTGACTTATCCTACCCCCTCAACCTCCACAGCTAATTATCTTTTTTTCCATCTCTCATTCTCTCCCTTCCTCTTCACTCCCACTGATATTTCCTTAGCTCAGCTCTCATCATCCACCTTTATCCCTTTCCTGACCACGGCCACAGGGAGCTTTCTAAACTTCACATCTGATTTTATATATGTGTGTGTATTATATAGATATACGTATGTTGGTATATAGGTATATATATATCTGCTCAATAACCCACATTTGCTATGAAAAAGTCCAAAGTAGTTGGCATGGCATGAAAGGCTTTTGGCATTAAGCTCAAACCTCCAACTCTGGAAGTAGCCAGCCCTGGAAGCAGTGAGGCTGCCCTTGCTGGCTGCAGCAGATAAAAAGTGGGATCAGGAACAATATTAGCAATAAGAATAGGAGCCATAGGTAAAAATAAGAAGTAGGAGGTCTTTGGAAAGTTCTTGTTTGTTTGTTTGTTTTCATGAAAGTAGATGGGGGAGGGCTTAGTACTGATATCTTTGAAATGTTTGCTTATATCTTCAATCATTCCAAGAGGAGGAAGCTTGATTCTGAATCAGATTCCCAGTTATTCCTCAGTCCACCACACACATCCATCCACCCTTTTTCTTGGGAGAATAATGGGAGGGAAAGCAACTCAAGTTAATTGATCATTTCTTTTTATTTTATTGTTGTACTTTAAGTGAAAGTTTACAGTTCAAGTTAGTGTCTCATACAAAAATTTATACATACATTGTTATGTGACCCTAATTGCTCTCTGTATTCTGTGACAGCATACTCCTTTCCAACTCTGATTTCCCGTGTCCATTCAACCAGTTCCTGACCTCTCTACCTTCTCATCTCACCTCTGGGCGGGAGCTGCCCACTTAGTCTCATGTATCTACTTGAGCTAAGAAGCACACTCTTCACAAGTATCATTTTATGTCCTATAGTCCAGTCTAATCTTTGTCTGAAGAGTTGGCCTCGGGAATGGTTTTAGTTCTGGGTTGACAGAGAGTCCGGGGCCATGCTTTCTGGGGTTCCTCCAGTCTCAATCAGACCACTAAGTCTGGTCTTTTTACTAGAATATGAGTTCTGCACTCCACTTTCCTACTGCTCCATCAGGGACTCTCTGTTGAATTCCCTGTCAGGGCAGTCATTGGTGGTAGCTGGGCACCATCTAGTTCTTCTGGTCTCAGGCTGTAGCAGTCTCTGGTTTATGTGGCCCTGGGACCAATTGATGCATCTTGGATGGCTCACTAGCTTTTAAGACCCGAGATGCTGCTCACCAAAGTAGTATGCAGAACATTTTCTTAATAAACTTTGTTACGCCAATTGACCTAGATGTCCCCTGAAAGCATGGTGCCCAGACCCCTGCCCCTACTACTCTGTCCCTCTAAGTGTTTGGTTGTATTGAGGAAACTTCTTAGCTTTGGTTTAGTCCAGTTGTGCTAACTTCCCCTGTAATGTGTGCTGTCCTTCCCTTCACCTAAGATAATTCTTGTCTACTATCTAGTTAGTGAATAACCCTCTCCCTCCTTCCCCACCCTTGTAACCATCAAAGAATGTTTTATTCTGTGTTTAAACCTCTTCTGGAGTTCTTATAATAGTGGTCTCATACAATATTTGTTCTTTTGTGACTGATTAAATTTACTCAGCATAATGAATTCCAGCTTCCTCCTTGTTACAGGATGTTTCACAGATTCACTGTTGTTCTTTATCATTGCATAGTATTCCATTGTGTGAACATACCATAATTTGTTTATCTTTTTGTCCACTAATGGGCACCTAGGTTGTTTCCTAATTGATCATTTTGTATGTGCTGGTCTTGTAGGGGTATTCCACATTGTCCTGCTAGTTCTTGATTTTTACTACTCTCTTCCCTTTACCTCATTTCTCTTGTATACTAGGGTTGGCTCATCAAACCCGATTTTCCCTAGCCTAATTCCATTATACAGGCAGGAGAAGCAAAAATGCTCATTTTCCCAGCCTTCCATGAAGCTCCTGACGGTCACGTGATGTAGGTCCAGTCAGTACAGCAACAGCAGAAGTCTGCATTAACCCTTGACTGAGTACCTCTGAAATACTTGGAGTGTGAGGCAAGCAATGCCAGATTTATTTAAGATATAGTTGGCTGGACTCTCTGCTCTACACAGCTGAAAGCCTTCTTAACTGATAGAGTCTTTCCCAACAATAAAGAACACCCAGAGAATTATTTGAAGTTAGAAGACACATACAAACCACTACTTTTACACATAGGCGTCTGAGACTCAGAACAGAAATGACTTACTCAAGATAAAATATGCAACTGGTTTCACACACAGCGCTTACCCTACTCCTTAATCCTGCTCTGCTCCTCACATCTGCCTTGTCCCCTGAGAGGCTCACTGTTTCTAGGAACATTTCCTCTCAAGCATTTGGTTCCATGTTTTAATCATAACTTTGGTATATATATTTTTCTCTATAGATATCATAGAAAATACAGCATAATTGTAGAAATGCTTTCTTCTTGCAGGCTGGTAACCCGGTCTGGAGTTCTGTGTAGGATTGCATTAGACAGACCTAGACAGTAACTAACCGATGCTGTACTTTTGCATGAATACTTCTGATTTAAAACCAGATGACTTTCTATCTTTACAGGGACAAATAGAACTAGTATTTATTGAACTTCTACTATATACTAAAAACTTCACAGATTTTATTTTATTTATTTTTATCTCTGGGGCCTTGGTGGTACACTAATTAACAGCTAGGGCTGCTAACCAAAAGGTTTGCAGTTGGAATCCACCAGCCTTAGGCATATACGGAGCTTGGGTCTGAGGGTGAGGTCATCACACCTATGAAAATTCTTCTGGCTGTAGAGGTTTTGAAGCCCTTCCCCCTGCAGATTAATACATTTCTTGTTTAGGGGAAATAAGAAAGATACCTCTGACCAGAGATTTGGTGCTGGCCTTGTTCCTTTCTCTCAGTTTAATGGATTCTACAAATGCCTCAAGGTAGACGTTGATAAATTTTCCCCAGTGTAGTAAACTTTTACTCCATGGGGAGAGAGGGAAAAATAGTCTGGGTGAATTTGACTGTGGTTGCCATTTCTCTCCCCTAACTACTACAAAGTTGAGGGGGTGAAAACTTTCTCTGTGATTCTCCTAGTTTCTCTCTGTAAGAGCCTGGTGTGTTCCTGGAGTAAAAGCCTGCAAGAAAGTGAGAAACTTGCTTAGGACTTCAGCTCTTAGCAGCTTTACACTCTCAAACTAGCCCACACTCAGCTTCCAACCTTCTCTTTCCAATTTTCCATTTTAATTTTTCTATAGGGTTGCTATGAGTAGGAATCAACTTGGTGGCAACGGGTTTGGTTTTTGGTTAATAGGCTCATATGCTATCCAGCAACTTTTGCCTTCGGTAAACAAATGCTTGGATTTTATGTCCACAGATTTCAGGATGTCTACTTGCCTTTTAACTGTTGATTTTCAGGGTTTTTTGTTTTTTTGTTTTTTTCAGCTTTTTTGGTTGTAAGTCTGAAAATGACAACTTCATAGCTCTTTGCATTTCTCAGCTGAAACTGGAAGTCTCCATGCTTATAGTAAAAATTAAATACTTAATGTAGTATCCATTTTACACCAAAGATCAAGGAAATTATATCATTTGTATAAAGGAGTCTGACAATGTTATGGTTAGAAACAATTTTATTTAGCACTCTCACTTTTACATGGTGGGTTACCAAATCACATGAAAGGAAGTGAGTGGAGCCTGTACTTCATGATGAATTAGGAAAGGATCTTCCAGAAAGTTAGATTTATGTGGATTTTTCCTGTAAACTACAACTTGGATACTCTAAGGCAGAACAATGACTATAGCCCATATCCTAGTTCAAGATGGTACGTTTTCCACAAACCAATGACTATATAAAACAGTAATCTCTAAATGAAATTATTTTAATTTAGGCCTCTCCACAGGGCTAATTAATTTTGAGGTTTAAAAATATGAATTGTTATTCTTTGTAATTTATAGAACATTTAATTGTGGTAATTAAATGCTAAACACTCTTAGGTGCTGTTGGTGACACATTCTACTGTTATGGTGGCATTGATCTATGGGGAGTGGGGGGTGGATAGATAGATTCATAGAAGCAGGATACAATAGAATGTCAAGAGCAGAGATAGACAGAGAGGTGCTGAATGTAGGCCTATTAGAGAATGCTTCAGCTTAAAGTCCTGATATTAAAATATTGGAATTACAATAGGTGGGGTGTCAAGTCCAGTCCACGTCTTTTGAGAGAGTTCACACAAAGAATTCATTTCCTCCCACAGCTCATGTGTATTGAATTATTTTGAAAAGCTGACCATAAAAGTAAGCCATCTATCTGCCATTTAAGTAACAGGAAATGCATATATATATAACACAAAAACCATACTACTATCCTTTTGACTTGTAATATAGGTGTTTCTAGTCACTTGAGCTGGTCAAACCCCCTAGCCCACTTCCCTTATTTGGGACAATGGCACAGACAGTCACTTATTCTGGATCTGTGAGTTCTTCCAGACCAGTATGAAGGGGGAACAGTGGCCAGGTCCCTGTGCTATGGGAATATATGAGCTTCTGCCCAAAATGGGGACTCCTGAGGCCTTCCTTAGGCACCTCTTGTTCCTGATTTCTGCAGTACTCATGTATGGCTATTCAAAATACCCTCAGGCATGACGTGCTGAAGGCTGCTCCTTGCTGGAATTCAGACCAATTTCAGAAATGCATTTACTGGAGTACCTTCCAAATAATAAAACATTTTAACATTTGAAAGGGAAAATTTCAAGTATCTGTGTGTGTGTGTGTGTGTGTGTGTCTGTGTGTGTGTGAGCGCGCGCGCGCGCACGTGTGCACTCTGAGATTGAGGGAATATTAGATAGTCATAACTTAGTTATGACTAATAATTTAAGTCTTTTATATTATTTTCACTGAAAATGGAAGTCTCATCCCTACAATTTTCACCAGCTCTGTCATCCCTGGCTGCAAATCAAAACTTTGTCTACTTGGCTCCCCCCTGATTAATAAATGCCAGCTAACTAAATGACACCAAAGCAAATCCAACAGACTTGTAAAGTGAAATATATACCATTCATACTCACCAGGCATGATCTAAAATATCTATTACATGCACATTGTTCCAAGATTCATAATGTGCCCTTAGTCCAGAGGGGGAGACTGGTGTATGCCATGCTATAGCTTGTATAGAGGTTCATCTTCATAAATATTTCTTTATCTTGATAATGCTTCCATGACTCTGAGTGTGTCTAAATCTGTGACAAAGTACATAACCTAACATTCAACGCTTGTCAGTATCTGCTTTTTACTTTTTTTTAAACATAAACAAATGTGTTCACAAATATCAGCTGTGAAGACATCTGTTGATCCATGAGTGAATTTCTGAAAGGCTGTAGAAGAACCTTGACATTATAATATCTAAACTTTAGGATCTTCTTGTTTGCAAAGAACTGCATTTTGGCAATTCACACTGGGTATTGTAACATTCACAGTCAAGTAAAATAAGGGAAATTCAGAAGAGAAGTCATAGTTATTCAGTGTTAGGTACTGTCATTTATTGCTCGGTATAACTACCACATTAATTTAGGATATTTCTAATCTCCAAATCAGGAGGCAATTTCAAGTAGATCAGACGCATTGAAGGCACACAAATAAAGAGTAGATGATGTGGGATTAAATGAAGGGCTGTTGACCCCATAACCTATGCAGGCAAGATGCCATTTATATCCTTTAAAACTTTAAAGACTCAGCCATAAAGAGAAGTGAAGTACAACATGGATGAACCTTGAAAACTTTATGCTGAGTAAAATAAATCAATCACAAAAGCGTAACTACTGTATACTCTCACTTATATAAAATGAAAAGAATAGGCAAGTATACAGAGACCAAAGTTTATTAGTAGTTACCAGGTACAGGAGGGAGAGGGAAAGGGGGAACCCATTCTTTGGGAAGCAGTTAAGTTTTTGTTTATGGTGATGAAAAATGTGGCAACAATTATAGGTGATAACTGCACAACCAGGGCTCCGCTTGTAGAGTAGTGGTTCTCAAAATTTATTATACATAAGAATCAGCTGGAGCTTTTGTTAAGCTATAGATTCTGATTCAGTATATCTGGGGGTGGAAATGCAAATTCTCTGCAGGGTTCTGAACTGGAATGAAATCGTTCAAAGCCCTGGTTCTCAAAGAGGCAGTTTTTAAAAAAATGTTTTCCTGTTTTGTTCAACTGTACCTACTTGAAGTCACGGTTATGACTACTCATTGTGCATATCTGCACTCCCAGCAGCAAGCTCACAGCCCAGAACACAGAGGAGGCTTGGTAAGTATTTGAATGAGGAAAAATTAGATGCTAATCACAGTAGGCATGTACAGCAGTATCCATGTGCCAATACATGCATTTGTCGACATTTCATTTTACTATTATTTTCTTCTTTAAATTCCCCGTGTGTTAATGAGAAGCACTTCAGTTAAGTACTTAAAAGACAGGCAGTTACTAAATAAACATTTAAGGGGCTGCTCTATTATTGTCTGTAACATAAAATGATCTACGGAGAGGTACAAATAAGACCCCACCATTTATAGATCATGACAAGCTACTAGATATTATATTAAAATATAAACATCATTAAGTCCTAACCTGTTCAGCAATTGTGTACTTTGCTAAATGACTTGGAAGTTACAAATGAAATATTAATATAAATAGCCCCTCCTTAAAGTTAACATCTATGAGGAAGCCACACAGAATTGGATTGACAAATGTCTTCCTGGTTTCTTTACACACAAGTTTGTTAATTTGTTCAGACTGAAATGTTATGTCCAGAAAAGGGCAAGGCTTTGCTGCAAGCAGACCTGCCATGACCTTCTTATCATCATAATTGGTTCACTTTTCTCACAGCTGAGCATCCTTTCTCCTACTCAGGTCATCAGTTAATCTGATGGAGAGCCCTGACCCTCTGCAACCCAGTTCTGCCATCCAGTGGGACTTGCAGCAAATCAGAAGCTGGTGGTTCACCGCAGCTGTTAGTCTCCAGGATCTTACAGTTGTCCTCTTCCTCCGTCTCTAAATACCCGTTGCCGTCGAGTGGATTCCGACTCATAGCGACCCTATAGGACAGAGTAGAACTGCCCCATTGGGTCCGAGGAGCGCCTGGTGGATTTGAACTGCTGACCTTTTGGTTAGCTGCCATAGCTCTTAACCACTATGCCACCAGGGTTTCCCCATCTCTAAATAGGACATTGTAAAGAGATTAGACCTAGACATCAGATAGATATGGGCTCAAGCTCTGGCTCCAGGATTCATCATCTGGGGGAATGGGGCTGTTTTCTCAGTTTCGCTGGGACTCGGTTTCTCTTTTATAGAATTGATGTAGTGGTACCTTATAATAATTCCAAGTTTTTTGTTTTTTGAGGATAAACACAGAAGAACGCTGAACTTAATCTTTGGGTTTAGTAATTTTTTTTTTTTTTGTATTTTATTTTTATCGAAATAACATGTATGGATTTTAAAGGTAAAACAAGGCTAACAAAGTAAAAAGCATTTCCTTGTTCCAACTCCTCCCACTGCCAATTCCCATTGCTGTGGGCAACGACTTTTAATCTTTAGCCTTTTCTTCCAGTTATTATGTATACTTGTATTTCTAAACAATAGGCTTATACAATGTCTTCTCATTTTTCAGTTTTAAGAGTTGTCTATTGACTTGCTACTGTAGAAAATGAGGATTTAACTGTTGGACACTGCACACACTTCACCTCCTGCCATCTTCCCAGTGGTGTAGTTGTGGATTAGATCAATATCCTGTTACATTTCTACCATTAAATGAATATGATTCACATAGTAATGCAGTATATTTTGAGTGCAGTTACTTCTTGTACACATTTTTTTATCCCTGCTCTCCGTGTTTTTAGTTTTTTCCTTTAAGTCTCTATATTGCTTTATTTATGAGTCACGGTCTAAATTTTAGCTTCCTTGAGGATTGACCAGAGTCTTTTCCTTGGGATGTCAGTGGGCAAGGTCAGGAGTGAGCCCCAGGAAATGCAGGGCTCACTATAGATAGGATACTTGGCAGAGCCATAGTATAAGCCAGGTATAGGGTTTCTACGAGGTATATAGTCAGGAGGAGTGGGCTTCCTATATGTCTAGCTTCATATCTCACTGTTGCCTCCAAGTTATCTTCCCTTCAGTCCCTTTGTTGAGTTTTTCATTTCTGCTATTCTGTTTTTAATTTTTGAGCCTCTTTTTTTTTTTCTTCAAAACAAAGAAAGGAGTTGGAAACTATAGCCTGTGGGCCAAATCTGACCCATTACCTGATTTGTAAATAAAATTTTGTTGGAACACAGCTACAAGTATTCATTTAAGTATTATGCAAAGCTGTCTTCTCATTTGAACAGCAGAGTTGAGGAGTTGCACCAGAAAATGTATGGCCTGAAAGTTTAAAATATTTACTATCTGGCTCTTTAAGGAAAAAGTTTGAGCACTTCTCTGTCTAAGGATATCAGTAACATTTTTAGCACTTTCTTCTCCCTGTAAAGTCTTTGTTTTCTCCAAGTTGATTTTCTTTTCTCTTTTCTGTATTTTTTTTTTTTGGTTGCTATATTGCATATAAGGAGCCCTGGTGGCGCAGCGGTTAAAAGCACTTGGCTGCTAACCAAAAGGTCAGAGGTTAAAACTCACCAGCTGATTTGCAGGAGAAAGACGTGGCAGTGTGCTTCTGTAAAGATTTACTGCCTTGGAAACCCTATGGGGCAATTCTACCCTGTCTTATATGGTTGCTATGAGTCGGAATCGACTTGATGGCAGTGGGGGGGTATGTATATATTGCATATAAGATAATTTTCTCAGATATCTACTAATCCTTGTTAGTAACCATCATCTTTCTGCTCATACTTAAGAAAATGGATCGGAAGCAGGTGAAATTGCAACAACCAAGAGCCTCATCCTTCTTTCCTCTTCCTCCTAGTCTTGCTTTGCCTGGTACTACCACAGTAGCCCCTGTAATTTTGCATTTGCTAAGAGTGAATGACATCACTTTCAATTATATTGATTGACAATGAAGTTGCTAAAAGTATAAATTTTGATAAATAAATTTGCATAAAAGTGAGCCACAAAAGTCTTCTGACCAATCAAGACATCACATTAACAAATTCTTATTATTTTTGTATTATATAACATTAGGACATAAAAATATTACTTTTTGCAATATGTAAAGTGTGTGTTCTTACTCATGTATTACTATTATCCGATTATGTTTTATATGTAATAAAATATTTTTAAAGGAAAAAGCTTTATATTTTAGTACCGTTAGCTGTCTTTCCCTCTCCCCTCCACTGCTTTTCGAACAAGGGATTCACTTTTCGTTTGGTCCTGAAAATTATATAGCCCGCCCTGGTAGCACATGTAGAAAATTTATTTTTCAATAAAGTTTTACTCTACACATAAAAGAGTGAGGACTTTCAATTCCCAGAAGATGGAGTAGATATGCCTTTCCCTATTTCTCCTACTAAGTACAAGTAAAACCAAACATAAGAAGACTCTTAAAGGTGGTGAGGAGAAGGTGAGGAACAAAAAGGTGGTGAGTTCCCTGATGTCTCAGTTATCTAGTGCTGCTATAAAAGAAATACCACAAGTGGGTGGCTTTAACAAACAGATATTTATTATCTCACAGTTTAGGAGGCTAGAAGTCTGAATTCAGGGGAAACTAGGAACGCTTTCTCTTTCTGTCATTTCAGGGGGAAAGTCCTTGTCTCTTTTCAGCTTCTGTTCCTCAGTTCCCTGGCAATCTTCTTGTGACATGGCATCTGTCTTCCCCCATCTGTGCTTCCTTGCTTCTGTGCCTGATCTGCTCCTTTTATATGTCAAAAGTAATTGCCTTAAGATACACCCTATACTGATATGGCCTTATTAACAAAACAACAACAAAAAACCCATTTCCCAAATGGTACTATATCCA
This sequence comes from Trichechus manatus latirostris, assembly GCF_000243295.1. Classification (NCBI taxonomy): domain Eukaryota; kingdom Metazoa; phylum Chordata; class Mammalia; order Sirenia; family Trichechidae; genus Trichechus; species Trichechus manatus. The sequence goes on from NW_004444183.1 coordinate 881,174, forward strand.
CAGGTATAACCAAACCCGTTGCCGTCGAGTCGATTCGGACTCATAACAATCCTATAGCTCAGAGTAGAGCTGCCCCATAGCGTTTCCAAGGAGCAGTTAGTGGATTCGAACTGCCAACCTTTTGGTTAGCAGCCTGAGCTCTTAAGCACTGTGTCACCAAGGCTCCATCCACAGGTATAGGGGTTAGAATTTACAATACTTATTTTTGGGAGACACAATTTAATCTGTAATACCTGGGTTTTCTTTTTGCCTCTTATATCCCAGACTTAGAGCTGAAGGAGTCAATAACCCAAAATCCCAGCAGGTACAGACAAAAAGACCCCACAAAAGTCTACTCTCTCTAACCAAAGTACAAGAAAAGGGGCTGTCTAGGAAAACAAAAATCTAGAAAATAACTACCCTGGAAAGAATGAAGAAAGAGGGTAGAAGTTTAAAAAAAAAGTACTCTAAAGAAATAGCGGCAGAAAACTTCTCAAACTTGGAAAGAAAAGTAAACTTACAGATTCAAGAATCTGAGTGAATCTGAAACAGAAGAGAAAAAAAGAAAGAAATCGATGCCACGACACATCATAGTCATATGTAGACTATTACTTAGAATATACTCAGCAAGAAAAAGAAATTGATTATTAATATACTCAACAACTTATATGAATCTCCAAAGAATTATACTGATAAAAAAAATCCTAAAAGGTTACATACTTTATGATTCCATTTATATAACATTCTTGAAATGACGACATTATAGAAATAGACAACAGATTACGGGTTTTCAAAATTTAAGGAGGGGCTACTGATGGGAGGCAAGTGGGAAGACAATAGGAGATATCACTATGGGATGTAAATTTTCTGCATCTTGACTGTATAAAAATTAGTATCTCACTTGTGATATTGTTCTACAGCTTTGCAAGACATTACCATTAGGATGGACTGGATAAAGGTCTATGGAATGCCTCTGTATTTTCTTAGAACTACATGTAACTCTACAATTATCTCAAAAATATTTACTTAAAAATAAACAAATAAACAAAGTGGTAAGGAGAGCAGTTTGTAAAATACAGTTAGCATTTCACCACAAAGATAAATTGAGTTCAAGTGAATTCAGTTAAAATTATAGCAGAGGTTAACTAGTAGAGGAATATACAAAGGATTTTTGCTTAATGTTGAGTGGATGGTCAGTTTCGGAGCTGTTCAAAGATGGAATGGACCACACATAAAGGATATGGTTTCTTGGCCAGGGAGGATTCAGGCACAGACTGAGGAAAATCATGCCAGATTTATTGAAGAAAGTGGTGTTCACGCTTCAGAGGAGGATCTAGATTAAATTGCCCTTAAAGTCCCTTACGAGTTCTTTTGTTTTGATCTTATTCAACATGGCCATGGTGGTTTTGTCACAGTAAAGTCACCTCAGTTGAGTGTGTCGTGGATGAGGGGATCACTTTAAAGGATCCAAGGCCATCTTTGGGTTTTTCTAGAACAAAGAGAATAACTGGTAGCGAAGAGAAGACCTGGTCACCAAAGGGAAAGAGGAGAAAGACAAGCCAGAGTAGGCTAATACTGAGAAAGTATTTAGAGAATATTGAAAGAAATTGGAGATAGATACTATACTTTGATGAACAGAGTTTTGATAACATAGGCAATCAAAAAGAATTTTAACGGACCTTTGCTTTATGGCCTAAATGGGTCACCCATTGGACATGACATTTAGCATTTACAGGGACATTCCAATTGTTTCTCTATTATTTTTGGCTGAGTGAATGAGGTTTTTTTCTGGCTGTGGAAAGAGTCACAGTGAGCCACTAAGCTGCTCAAGCATAAATGGGCATTTAAGGAGATAGATACAGAGCTGTAGCTCCTCCAGTTCTATGTCTGTCTTTCTAGAAGAGTGACAACTGAAAATTAAAAGCAATTGTCAGTGTATGATCAAACCATCAAATAGTACAAGGATGTTCAAACACTTTTATTCTGGATACTAAATCTCTGTTAAAAATATATTTCTTAATTTTTATTTTCTTATCAGATAAAAGATTTCATTACAGATACACCAAATTAAGGAAATAACTCATATATTGAGCTTCTACAATTTTATCTACCAGTTTTCCTCCTCTATCCCATCTCCCCGCTGCTACCACAGAAACAAGGCCAGTTAGAAGCTTGATAGTGCACTGACCATCAACTCATGTTACACTGATAAGCATGTCTCTAGGCAATAGTCATAGGATCAGCCATCAGAAAAAAAAAATGTAAAAAACAAAAACAGCAACATACTCATGTGTTAGAGATACTAACTTTGCATGTTCTAAAGGTGTTTCCTGATTAGCTGAGAAATTTCAGACTGTATCAGTAATATAAATGTTTTTAGACTTCAAGTTACAACATTTTTATTATAATTGAACCTCAGAAATGCAAACAGAACTGCATTTGGAAGAGGTGTATATCACTGCTGACCCTGTTAGATTATTATATTTTATTAGACTAGAAAATGCACAAGAAATGCTAAGAGGAAGTAGAATGTTGACTGAGCACTATGACCTTACTTTTTGTGATTTTTCTAGCAGCTTCTACATTATTATCTAAATACTCTAATCTTTACTGCCGGACTATTTTATTTGAAGCTAACATTACAATATCTGTTTTCTCAATGGCTTCTAATACTTGTTATTCACTACTTGTCATTGGCGTGAAGGGCAAGCAGCTTAGCAGAGCCATTTACAAGCCTTCAAGAGCTTACTTTTTATTATTATACAGATTAAAAAATATAAATCTGGTGTCTGAAAATTGCCTCAATAAAAAGGCCCCTAGAACGTTATGTCATAACTGGTTAATAAGTATTAACCTCCTACATTAACCCAGTGAAATAGAAGGAGATGGAAGAATCACACGGACAAAACCTCCGCATTACAATTTCATTTTATGACAAATATCTTGCTTGTGTTTGTCTATTTTCTCTATATGATAAGTAATTTCAAGTTTAAAAATTAATAGAAATGATATGACCATTTAATCTCATATCATTTTACTTAAAGTCATTCATTTCATAACTCTTGGTGTAATTTTCATAGTCAATATCCCTTATCCTTTCATTTGAAAGTTATTTATATGTCACATTCATTCAAAAGGAAAAGGATGTATAAACAGATAAGATGGTAAATTAAATTGATTACCATAAAATCTCTTTTATGTATGGAATTATACAAGGTAAATGCTCCAGTGACAAAAAAAAAAAAGCAAGTTCTCTGGAAGTCATCAAAATCAATGGTGCAGATACAATATTATATTAGGGAGAGGATAGTCCTGCTCTGCTTAAGTGAGGCTACATTTGTGTTTTATGTTTAGTTCTTGATGTCACACTGGAAATGAGTACAGACAAAATGCTGAGTTTCAGAAAAACATAGCCATAGAACTAAAAGAACTAAGACCATTCATCCCATTGATTCATTGAACAAATATATATTAAATGCCTCCTCTGTACCAGGTATCAGCTAGGTGTTAAGCATATAGCAGTAAGATAAGTTCTCTGTGCTCAAGTGTGCCACTATTCAGTGGGAGAGATGGACGAGTGAACAAATAATTACAATAGAGTGGTCCCAGAGACAATGCTATCAGTATGTGCCAAGGAAGGAGCACAAAGAAAGGAGTCCAAACCCAGAACTTTGAAGTCATAAAATGTTTCCTAGAAGTGGTGACACTTGAGTCAAGGCTGGAGGGATGATTGTGGGCCATAAGAGAAGGATAGGTGGGGAGGATATTTATTCTAGGCAGAGGAAACAGAATGAGCATAGACCCCAAAGAAAGTGCATCTTTTGGGTTAAGCTCATGGATGGAGCTCAAATGAAAGGCAATGGAGAAAAAAAGGATGGAGAGGTAACCCCATGATTGGTGCTGTCCTACTTCTCTCCCCAGCAGTAGAAACAGGGAGTAATGGTGGGGAGCTGGGGGTGGTAGCTTTACCATAACAATTCAGAGAAGAAATGGGACTTGATAAAGTTTTACGATAGAGAGACTCTTGTTGTTAGTTGCCATTGAGTTGACTCCAACTCATGGAAAACTTATGTTTAACAGAATGAAACACTGCCCAGTCCTTCACCATTCTCACAATCTTTGGTATGTTTGAGCCCAATGTTATAGTCACTGTGTCAATCTATCTCACAGAAGGTTTCCCTCATTATTGTTTATCCTCTACTTTACCAAACATGATCTCCTTTTTCCAGTGATTGTTTTTTCCTGATGACATGTCCAAAGTAAGCAAGATGAAGTCTCACCATCCTAACTTCTAAGGAGCATTCTGGCTGTACTTTCTCTGAAATAGATTTGTTCATTGTTCTGGTAGTCTGTGGTATATTCAATATTCTTCACCAACACCACAATTTGAATGTGTCAATTCTTATTCAATCTTTCTTTTTCATTGTCCAGATTTTGCATGCATATGAGGTGATTGAAAAGACCATGGCTTGGGTCAGGTGCACCTTAGTCATCAAAGTGACATCTTTGCTTTTTAATGCTTCGAAGATGTCTTTTGCAGCAGAGTTGCCCAATGGAATACATTCTTTGATTTCTTGACTGCTGCTTCCATGGGCATTGAATGTTAATCCAAGTAGAATGAAATTCTTTACTATTTGAATTTCTTCACCATTTATCATGATGTTTATTGTTTCGGTTGGATGGGGGAAAAAAATGAAGCTTAGGATTTAGGATAGCAGAGAGAATTAAAACAATAGAAACTGAGGGAAGAGCAAGGAACTTATGGGACCACATGAGACATGGGATCACATAGGTGGCCTAAAGAATATCCATCTGGAAGAACGCCAAAGTCAGAAGGAAAATATTCGCCCAGAAGACAAAAGGGACACGTAAACCAGAGACTCCATCAGCCTGAGACCAGAAGAACTGGATGGTGCCCGGCTACCACCACTGACCACCCTGACAAGGAACACAACAGAGACTCCCTGATGGAGCAGGGGAAGGGTGGGGTGCAGAACTCAAATTCTAGTATAAAGAACAGACTAAATGGTCCAGCTGAGACTGGAGGAACCCCAGAAAGCATGGCCCCCAGACTCTCTGTCAACCCAGAACTAAAACAATTCCCAAAGCCAACTTTTCAGACAAAGATTGGACTGGACTGTGGGACATAAAATGATACTCGTGAAGAGTGTGCTTCTTAGCTCAAGTAAAAATACATGAGACTAAATGGGCAGCTTCTGTCCAGAGGTGAGATGAGAAGGCAGAGAGGGTTAGGAGCTGGTTGAATGGACATGGGAAATCAGGGGTGGAAAGGAGGAATGTGCTGTCACTGTATAGGGAGAGCAATTAGGGTCACATAGTAATGTATGTATAATTTTTTGTATGAGAGACTAACTTGAATTGTAAACTTTCACTTAAACTACAACAATTGAAAAAAAAAATAAAGTATTCATCTGGAGCCTCAGATAAATAAGGGCACTGGGAATCCCCACTCTTGCGTGAACCAAGCATATGGAATAGTTTTATTTTCTACTGTTCCTTGATTCTGAAAAGTTTGGTTGATCCTGAAGACAGTAGATTACTATTTAAACCTTCTTCCAGTTGCCTATGTGCATTGCCTTCAGCTCAAATGGTTGTCAAAGTGGGGACTAGTTTGGAGTGGGGGATAAAACTTTCTTCATGCCCAACTCTCTCCACATAGATTAGAAAACAAAAACAAAAACAAAAACCTGTTACCACCAAGCCAATTCCAACTCATAGCAACCCTATAGGACAGAGTAGAACTTCCCCATAGGGTTTCCAAGGAGTGACTTGTGGGTTTAAATTGCTGACCTTTTGGTTATCAGCTGAACTCTTACTCACTACACCACCAGGGCTCCATGTAGATTAGACTTAAAAAATAAAGAGCAGGTGAGAAAAAGGTATTCAACAACAGAAAAAGAACAACCTGGCTAAGAAAAATAAAGGCCCTTGATCTCCTCTCACTAGAGAAGTAGTCATAGATATGCCATAGGGATCAAATGGGCCTATTCCGTGGATTACCTCAATAACTAAGACCCAGTCAGGAATCATTGTGTTGCAAGATACAGAAAACTCCCGGACTAGGCAAAACAATAGAAGGAGGATTTGGAAAGAAAAGGATAGCAGAGTATGTCACAGAACTCAAGGATGGGAAGACCGTTTGAGAGGCAAAAACCCATTGCTGTCAAGTCGATTCCAACTCATAGCGACCCTATAGGACAGAGTAGAACTGCCCCATAGAGTTCCCAAGGACTGCCTGGTGGATTCAAAATGCTGACCTTTTGGTTAGCAGCTATAGCTCCCAACCACTATGCCACCAGGGTTTCCAGTGCCAATAACTAGAAAGTAGAGCTGCTGGACAAAAGGATAGATCAATGTCTCCTTTTCCAGTATCTGGTGCCACATGACCATTCACTTTTGTTTCTCTTTGGGCATCTCTTTAATCTTTTTCTTTTTCATGGAGGCCTGGCTTTTTCTGCTGACTTTACACCTGTGTCAACTATTTCTGCCCCAGATCAAATTTTACACGAACATTCCACCCAGGATCCAAAAGAGAACTAGATGCTCTCAGACCCTGTCTCATTCGTAGGAAAGAGGATCTGATTGGCCCTTCCTGGATGAGATGCCCACAGCTTATCCAATAAACTGTGCTTAGGAAGGTTTTTAATTGCAAATATAGCTATAAGGGGCCAGCAGTAGAGAGGGAAGACAGCTTCCAAAAGTTGGAATAACTCATACTGAATTTTATATGCAAATAGCAGATACTCAAACATTTGTTCCTAGATCAATTAGTAAATGATAAAGAAATGCAGGAAAAATCAACCTTTCCATTGTGTATCTTCAAAGGTGATGTGTGCCCCACCAAAGATAGTCATTTAAACAGAAACTGCAAAAATAAAATACAGCACATTCACTTGCTAGATATATTGTTGGAGAGAGACAAGCATTGGAACAGTGGTGAAAGAGATGATTTTTAAGATCTCTATCAACCAGAATATTTATGATATGCCAGAAGCTTGAAATTTCTAAAGTCAAACATGAGTCCTTATTATTGCCTTTTTCTTTTCCCTCTCTTCTCCTAATCAACTTTAGATGCATTTAGTTTTAGCAACTTCATGAAATCTATCTAGGAATTTAGGAATCTAATCTGGGAATTTAGGTAGCACTTGTGGTAGACACTACTGCAATAGAAATCCTTTTGAGTGATTCCACCCAAGAAGAAGAGCAGAAGGAAACTATTTTAATGCATAATCCCCTCAGGAGCAACTCATCTGTCCTATTCTCTATTCTCTGTCTTGGAAGAAGTGCAGCTAGAATGCTCCTTGGAGGTGAGGATGACGAGACTTTGTCTCATGTACTTTGGATATGTTATCAAGAGGGACCAGTCCCCGGAGGACATTGTGCTTGGTAAAGCAGAGAGTCAGAGAAAGATAGGAAGACCCTCAAAGAGATGGATTGACACAGTGGCTGCAACAATGGACTCAAGCATAATGATTGTGAGGATGGTGCAGAACCAGGCAGTGTTTCGTTCTGTTGTACATAAGGTCGCTATGAGGTAGAACCGACTCAACGGCACCTAACAACACCAACAACATTTTCTGTTCTTTCCTCGATCATTCAGAACTTAAGAATGTGCCTCTGTGCAGCTCTCTTAGGTCATGAAGGGAGATTGTCTGATTCAGTAGAAGAGGAGAGTTGCATATTGGCCTTGGAGTCACACCCACATGGCTGTAAAATCCATCACCTGCCACTTATCCACGTGTGACCATCTACAATATATTACTTAGCTTCTCCAAGCCTTTGCCTGGGAAAACTAACATGAAACAGGAAAAAAAGAAATGCTATTTATTTAGTTATTATGTGTTCCAATTTTTTAATGTCTCTAAGTTTCGGATATTAGGGAAATTTAGTAAAAGGGCAGTATTTCAACACCAACATATCCTCAAGCAGAAATGTGTTTCAGTACTAAATGGTCACAATCTCCGATCTCTAAATGCATTCTAAATGGGTGCTTCAAAAAGACTGTCACTTGGTAATAAAATCTCACTCAAAGTTGCACTTGCTGTTCAGTTTTATTTTCCAGGGACTGAGAAAAGTTTAAGGTCCAGGTGGTCTCTATGAGAAGAGCAGCATGATTTATTTATCTCACTCTTTGGGGCTGTCACATGATTTGAAGAAGTAAAGGGAGCGGCAGCAAAGCAGGTATCAGAATTGCACTTGTTAATAAAATCACAGGAATCCATCATACTTAGTATTTTTGAAATACATACAGGAGGTACCTGCCTCAACATTCAGCTTCTCCACAACATATGATGTCACTCATGAGGCTTCTTGCATTCAGACTACTACTTACATGACACCAGCAATAGGAATGCTGTATGGATTCAGCTGCATGGATGTGACAGGAAAAGAAACATGTAGGAAACATTGACAAGGTTAAAAGGCTAATGCGTACGTAGCACAAAACTTGTTAAACAGCATGTGCTCAAGAAACATATGTTAAGTGGGTGAAAAAAATTAACCAATTCCCTCCTGTTATGCTTCTAAAAAAACATCTAAGGACTTCCGTCAAAATGGCGCTCTAGGCAAAAGCACCACGCCGTCCCTCCACAGCAAAGATCCAAAAAACTAAGCCAAACAGAGAAAACAGCAATCCTTAAACCCTAAAACATCAAATGAAGAGATAAAGAACTCAGTCAAGCACCAAATGGAGTGAGAAAACTGACAGAGAGCAGAGAGTGAGGAGAGATTCATGCAGAGGTCCCCTATCAGCTAACGCAGCGTGGATCCGCCATCTTGGACTCCTATCAGAGACCAGCAAATAGGGGGTATGAGAAAGCAGCTTCACGGAGCTTCCAGTGGGAGACAAAACAACCAGTAATTTGCGATATATGCTTTCCTACTCCTCACCCTTCTTCACCCCCACTCGGCCTCCTCTGCTTCCCACGGCCACCACAGTCTCTGGTCCGGGAGCACCAGCTGCTTGGAATCCACCTGCCCACACTAGCCGGCTCTCTGAGTGCTATTTGTTGGCTGCTGGTGTTGGTTTTTTTCAGCTTCTTTTGATTTCTTCCTTACCTCTATACACCTCCCCCTCCTTTTGCTCAAATACCTGGTTCTATGCACCATCTTTGCTTCTTCTGAGGTGCTGCGGAGCTCCTTTCGAGTGGGGAACTGCTTCCCAGTCTGGGCTGCCGCGCTGGTGGGATCCTGGAGCTTTTGTTTGTTTGTTTGTTTTGAATTGTTTGTTTTCTTTTCCTTTTCTTGAGTTGGGAGCCCGTTCTGGCCGGGAAGTGCTGCGAGGCTTGGGACCTACCCCTTGTCTTCCACAGATGCCAGAGGGATCCCTGAGGGCATTTCTTTTTTCATGGGTTTTTTTTTCCTGTTTTTTGGGGGGCTTTTCTTGTTCTATTTTTTTTTTTTTAATTTGTTTTGTTTTATTTTCCCTCTTTATCCCTTTTTGTCTTTCTTCATTACTCAGTTTCTCATCTCTCTATACCTTCCTTCTCTTCCTGTTCCCTGAACACCTGGCACTGAATACCTCTACACCTTCTAGCCAGGCTGTACTGCAACAACTGAGAACAACTTCCCAAGACCTCATAGCTACATTGGTGGGATCCCTGGGAGCTTTGTTGTTCTTCTTCCTTTCTGATTTTTATTTAGTCATTCTATTCTTTTTTTTCATCTTCTTCCCCTTTTTGTTTTTCTCCATTTCATAGTCTCTCATCTCTCCACTCAAAGGCAAGCTCCCCTAGCACTCTTTTTTGTTTATTTTTATGTTTTTGGCCCCTGTTCCTCTCTCCTCTCTCCCATATCCATCTTAGCTCTACACATAACAATCTCCTACCTACATCCTGCCTACCTGCACTGTGCGCTTAACATCACACCACCGACCAGCACAGGCACAGCCTACCAGAACCTGCCCTGAACTGATTACCGACCCGCCCTGGTGGCTGTAGTAAGGGCCACAAACAACCCCTCCCAGTAACTCCTCTTCAGCTAGACCTGCCCTGCTGTACCATATCAGAGCGACTGACCCTTCCAATTGGAGAAGGAGGTGAAAAGTATCATGTCCACAGACGAGCAAACAAGAAAGAACACACAGCCTGCCTGCTCAGACATAGCCAAATAAAAAAAAAGGATGAAACAAACAAATCTACAAACAAAAATGAGAATAATAACTACTGAATGCCCTGAAGACAGCAGACAACATCAAAACATTTAGAAAAACAGGACACGATGGTTCCACTAGGCCTCCAAATAAAACACCAGATGACTTTCCAGTGGAAGAAAAGGCACTAGAACTACCTGATAGGGAATTCAAATCTCTAATACTCAGAATTCTCCAAGTGCTGAGGCAAAAATCAGACAAACATGAGGAAAAACTAGACAAATTCATGGAAAATACAGACAAAAAATTGGAAGAATTCAGGAAAATAAT
>NW_004444183.1:905231-907038 GCF_000243295.1 Trichechus manatus latirostris
AAATTTTATTGTTAATCTTCTGGATTTCTGATTGCTGCCTGTCTATGCATTCTTACAGCCTATTAAATTTGGCATTATGTTCTTGAATAACTTTTTTAAGTTCCACTACTACTGTGTCTGTATGTTGCCTGGCTGTTTCTGCGCTCTGTTGAATTTCCTTTCTTATTTCTATAAGAGTTCTGTATATTAATCTTTTGTTTTCTGTCTCTGGTAATTCCAAGAAGTTCTCTTCCTCCAGAGAATTTATTGATTCTTTGTTTTGGGAGCTTGCTGAAGCCATTATGGACTGCCTCTTTATGTGACTTGATGTTGACTGTTGTCTCCGAGCCATCAATAATTTATTATAATTTTATTTTGTGTTTGCTTAGTGAGAACTTGCTTCTTATTTTGTTTTGTTTTGATATGCCCAAATAGGCTGCTTGTGTGCACTAGTTTGATTTTTGACACCTTTTGATCTCAAATGTCCTGTCACCAGGTAGTTACTTCTGTAACTAAGTATGTGCACACCAGAGTTCATTAAAATTTCCTATATGTGATCAGCTCGGGTGTGCAGGCAGTCGATCTACAAGTGTAGGCTCTCACCCCAGTCCTAGAGAGGCATGGGTGATTGGTGCAGGACTGGACTCTGGCTGTGGTAGGGGATCACAAGCTGAGCCAGGCAGGGGGCAAACGGCTGCCCCTGAGAGTCTGAAAGAAAAGTACGTCCCTATTCTCTAGGGTGAATAGGTAGGTGAGTTTTGCAGCCAGGCTAAGAGCACCTCACTATGTTGGCTGCAAAGACTTGAGGACACCACTTTTTCTTGAACTCCTGAAGCAGGTGACTAGGCACTTTAGGAACTATCACCAGTCCTCAAGACCCTGCTGCAGATCAATAAAAGTGCCTACTTAAGGGGTAAGGCTGTTTTGAGGATCACAAATCTGTCCGTTCATAGCTGAAGCAGTTGAAATTAAACTTCAGATGTTTGCCCTGTTGTACTGTGATAGTAAGGGCTAACGCTGTTGAGATGGGTCCCCACAAGTCTATACAGGGGTGTATGGCACTCAGACTCTGCAGACCCCTGATTTATATGGCCAGCAAAGGAGTTGTGCTGACCCTGTGTTCCTGGCCTAGGGGAGCCAGCGGCTTAATTGTTCCCTCTCCAAGGCCAGGAGAATGGGTCAGGGTGCCTTTTGGGATCAATTTCCAGCCCAGTGGACTCCCGGTGCAGAGCAGGGAGGGAAGCAGTAAAAGGAAGAGAGTTTTTTTCCAAATCCAGCGCAGAGCACAGAGATAGGAGGTAAAAGCGAGAGAGGTTTTTCCCAAATAGGCTTTTTTTTTTTTTAACTCCCTGTGAAAGGGTGCGCACATGTACTTATCCCAGCCTCTTGGGAGCTGCTCTTCACTGATTCGGAGTGTCCAAGCAGAATCTCTGCTGCTGGGTCTCTCTCTATGTGGAAACTGCTTCTCGAGTGCATGCACAGCACAGCTGTTTGCCTGCTTCACCGCAGCCCACTGTGGCTGTGTCTCTGCTTTGTCGCCACCGGAGCTCTAGTGCTCCTCACCTCTTCCAAATGGTCTTCCTTTCTGGTATGACTCAGATGGATTTCTTAACGTTGCCTTGTTCAGGGCTGCCAGATGTTCACATACAATCAAATCACTTCTTTTTCTAAGTCTTTGTTGTAAGAGGGATATAGGAAGCATCTAACTAGTCTGCCATGTTGACCACGCCTTCTTACAAGAATTTTTAAAGGGAGTTCTTCGATCTGAGAACAAACAACTTCAGCTCACAGGCAGAATCTAAGATGCAGGATCGTACCAGCCAGATAC
>NW_004444183.1:910991-948803 GCF_000243295.1 Trichechus manatus latirostris
AATCCTATTAAAAAATGGGCAAAGGAAATGAATAGACACTTCACCAAAGAAGACATTCAAATGACCAACAGACACATGAGGAAATGCTCGCAATCACTAGCCATTAGAGAAATGCAAATTCAAACCACAATGAGATACCTTCTCACTCCGGCATTACTGGCACGAATCAAAAACACTGGAAATAACAAATGTTGGATGGGCTGCGGGGAAATGGGAACTCTTATGCACTGCTGGTGGGAATGCAAAATGATACAACCATTTTGGAAAATGATACCGTGCTTCCTTAGAAAGCTAGAAATAGACATACCATATGATCCAGCAATTCCACTCCTAGGAATATATCCTAGAGAAATAAGAGTCATCACTCGAATAGACATATGCACACCTATGTTCATGGCAGCATTATTCACAATAGCAAAAAGGTGGAAACAACCTAGATGGCCATCAACAGATGAATGGATAAACAAACTATGGTACATACACACAATGGAGTGCTATGCAACGAGAAAGAACAATGATGAATCGGTGACGCATCTCATAAGATGGATGAAACTGGAGGACATTATGCTGAGTGAAATAAGTCAATCACAAAAGGACGAATATTGTATGAGACCTCTATTGTAAAAACCCATGAAAAAGTTTACACACAAAAAGTAACAATCTTTGTCATTTACCAGGGATAGGAGTGGGGGGGGGGAATACTAAATAGGCAATAGATGAGTGGTATCTTGGGTGAAGGGTGACGGTACACACTACTGGGGAAGCCAGCACAACTTGTACAAGAAAAGTTCAGGAAGCGCCATAGACGCTCCCAAATGCCCTGAGGGACTGAATGGCTGGGCTGAGGGCTGTGGGGACCATGGTCTCAGGGAACATCTAGCTCAATTGGCATAACACAGTTTATAAAGACTGTGTTCTACATTCTACCTTGGTGAGTAGCATCTGGGGTCTTAAAAGCCTGTGAGCAGCCATCTGAGAAACTCCACTAGTCTCATCCCTTTGGAAGCAAGGGAGAATGAAGAGAACAGGATACAAGGAAAAGATTAGTCCAAAGGACTAATGGACCACAGCTACCAAGACCTCCACCAGACTGATTCTAGTACAGCTAGATGGTGCCCGGCTACCACCACTCACTGCTCTGACTGGGATCACAACAGAGGGTTCTGGACAGAGCTGGAGAAGGATGTAGAACAAAATTCTAACTCACAAAAAAAAACAAAGATCATATTTACTGGCCTAAAGGACACTGGAGAAACCCAGAGAGTATGGACCCCGGACACCCTCTTAGCTCAGTGTTGAAGTCACTTCCGAGGTTCACCATTCAGCCGGGGAGTGGACAGCCCCATAAAACCAAATGGGACTAATGAGGCACAGCAGTCCAGGGACCAGGACTAGAAGGCAGAAGGGGACAGGAAAGCTGGTGATAGGGAACCCAAGGTTGAGTAAGGATAGTGTTGATGTGTTGTGAGGTTGTTAACCATTGTCATAGGGCAACATGTGTGCTGTTTAATGAGAAACGATTTTGTTCTGTAAATCTTCATCTAAAGTGAGAATAGCAGCACAATTGGAAGAGAGTAGTCGATGTCACCGAACTTTGCATGTAGAAATTTTTGAAATGGTGTATCTTTGGCTATGTATATTTTCACCCAAAAAAGGTCGAGAAGGGAGAGGGTTGACATGTCGTGGGGTTGTTAACCAATGTCATAAAACAATATGTGTGCTACTGTTTAATGAGAAACTATTTGTTCTGTAAACCTTCACCTGAAGTACAATAAAATATATATATATATATAAAGCATTTAAGTAAAAGTGTTAGAAAAAATTAAAACATGGGTTTCAATTTTTCAAGTCAAGTAGAGACGTACATGGTATAAGTTGGAGCTGAAATAGATTTGAAATGCACTGGTTACAAGTAACAGAAAATCTGACTAAAAGTCACCTAAACAATATGGGCTTATTATTTTCCCATAACAAGAATTCTGTAAGGAAGCAGCTGCTATGATTTGGCATTTCTATTTTTTGGGGTATTTATGACCAGCAAGGTCCTGTTGAAACTCCAGGCTTCCTGTCCACATCACATTCAAAGAGAAGATACCAGAAGCAGTGCAGGGCAGAAGCATTCTTCCTACAGCTTCTCTTGATTATAGAAAAGCAGTGTCTGTCTGTATGTCCTCACTCAGCGCTCATTCTATCCTTCATGCTTGAACCTGAATGTTATTTCTAAAGTTTAGAAACTATGCTAGCAATTAACCTGATAAATATTAACTGATTTTTCTCTTGCTCAGAGTGTAAAGTCTCTGAGATATTTGGATGATATGTGGTTGGTGTTGCATGGAGGGTGAAGAGGTAAAGAAAAAGATATCCAAAATGATTGAAGAAGAGATCCAAAAGGGAGATTCTGGAGAAAATGAAAATTCAACTGCACTAGATTAGTGGGTAGGCAAACACTGCCAGTAGAGAAGACCATGAAAGATTCTCCATCCATGCAGTCACCCTCAGAGAAGCAAAGAATATCCACAGAGATACAGGCACAGGAAAATTCAGCTTCCCCACATACTTTTTTTAGTGACTCTGTGATTATTATATTTTATTTCCTATTACTTGGATTACTTTTTGGTAAGAGTTTTGGCAAGATGTTTGACAAAAGGTACCTTACCCACATTTTAACCTGTTTCCAAAAACACTGAATTCGCCAACAAAGACAATTTGCAATAATGACTCTTTTATCCAAGAATCTGTGGGAAGTTGCCCCTAAATGCAGTTGAATACATCAAATGCTGCACAAAATTCAGCTGATTCCTATAATTCAAATACATGGCAAATTGTGGTGTTGATTTTTTTCCTGATCTTAAAAAAAGAATATTGTTTGTAGAATAATTGGAAAATACAGTAATATCAAAAGAGAAAGTAAAAATAATCTCAACACCCAAAGTTGTGATTGTATCTCCCTGTTTTTACTTAAATATATGCCATGAATATTTCCTATATCATAGTTTTTTTGAAACAGCGTTATTAAAATATAATTCACATACTATATAATTCACCCACTATATAATTCACCCATTAAAGTGAACACTTCAATGATTTTTAGAATATTCACAAGTTATGCAACCGTTAGAATATTTTCATCACCTCAAAAAGAAACCCCGTGCATTTTAGCGATCACCTCCCAAGCCCCTCATTTACCCCAGCCCTAACAAACCACTAATCTACTTTCTGTCTCTACAGATTTCTCTATTCTGGACTTTTCATATACCAAAACCAAATGTTGAGTCAATTCCAATTCATAGCAACCCTATAAGACAGAGTAGAACTGCCCCATTGGGTTTCCAAGGAGTGGCTGGTAGATTTGAACTGCCAATCTTTTTGGTTAGCTGCCTGAGCTCTTAACCACCAGGGCCCCACTCTGGACATTTCTTATAAATGAAATTATATAATATGTGGTCTTTGTGACTGGCTTCCTCACTTAGCATAATATTTTCAGGGTTCATTCATGCTGTAGCACATATTAGTACTTCATTCTTTTTAATGACTGAATAAGATTCCATTTTATGAATATACAATATTTTGTCCATCCATTCATCAAATTATGAAAATTTGAGTAGAGTCCACTTTGTGGCTATTCTGAATAATGCAGCTATGAACATATATGTACAAGTTTTTATGTCATCATATGTTTTCATTTCTCTTTGATATGTACCTACGAGTAGAATTGCTATGCTAAATGTTAACTCTATTTTTAACTTTTTGTGAATTACTGGATTGTTTTCCATAGAGGTTGCACCATTTCACATTCACACCAACAGTGTATAAAGGTTCCAATTTCTCCACATCCTATTGCACACTTGTTATCTAACTTTTTGATTCCCTCAATCCTACCCAGTGAGTATGAAGCAGTATCTCTCCGAGGTTATTATTTGCATTTCTCTGATGACTAATGGTGTAGAACACCCTTTCATGTGTATGCTTTGGTCATTTGTATATATTCTTTGGACAAATACCTATTCAGATCATTTGCCCATTTTTAATTGGGATATTTGTCCTCTTATTACTAAATTTCAAGAGTTCCTTGCATATTCCATATACAAATCCCTTAGTAGATACATTTTTTGCATTTTTTCCCATTTATGTTTTCTCTTAATAATGTCCTTTGAAGCATAGAAGTTTCTAATTTTGATGACGTCCAAGTTTTTTATATACACGTATTTTTTTCTTTTGCTGTTCATGATTTTAGTGTCGTACCTAAGATTCCAACGCCAAATCTGAGGTTTATCTCTATTTTTGTTATCACTGTTGTTTTAAGACTTTTATAGTTGAGCTCTTACATTTAGCTCTTTGATCCATTTTGTGTTAGTTTTTGTATATGGCATGATGATGTAAGGGTATAATTTCATTATTTTGCATTTAGCTCTCCAGTTGTTCCAGCACTGTCTATTTTGCATAGTCTATTTTCCCATTGAAATATCTTGGCAGTCAAGTCAAAAATCAGTTGATTATAAACACAGGGGTTTATTTTTGGACTCTTAATTATATTCTACTGATCTATGTTACTATCCTTATGCTAGTACTACAACGTCTTGATTATTATTGTATTAAATTTTGAAACTGGGAACAGTAGGTCTTCCAACTTTGTTCTTTTTTTTCAAGATTGCTTTAGTTATTTCACCATGAGTAGAATCGGCTTGGCAGCAACTAACAAGTACAACAAAATTGCAACTTACAGAGCTCTAAATTTCTCTCAAAGCATTGTTTTAGATTTATCCCATACCTTTGGTATGCTGTGTCTTCATTTTTATTTGCTTGAAAATAGTTTATATTTTTTGTGAATTATTCTTTTAACCATTTGCTACATAGGGTGTGTTGTTTAATTTCTATATAGATGAACGTTCCAAATTTCTTTTTATTATCAATTTCTAAGATTTTCCCATTGTATTCAGAGAACATACTTCATATATTTTTTAAATACTTTAAAACTTGTTGACGTTTGTTTCATGGCCTAGCATATGGGCTATCTTGGAGAATGTCTGATGAGCACTTGACCAGTTGCCATGAAGTGGATTCCTACTCATGGTGACCCTTTGTGTGTCAGAGTGGAACTGTGCTCCACAGTGTTTTCAATGGCTGACTTTTCAGAAGAATATCATCAGGGCTTCCTTCTGAGGCTCCTCTGGGTGGACTCAAACTCCAACCTTTCAGTTAGCAGTAGAGTGCATTAACTGTTTGCACCACCCAGAGACTCCATGTGCACTTTAGTAGAGTGTATTTTATGCTGTTGTTGGGTGGAGTGTTCGATAGA
This sequence comes from Trichechus manatus latirostris, assembly GCF_000243295.1. Taxonomy (NCBI): domain Eukaryota; kingdom Metazoa; phylum Chordata; class Mammalia; order Sirenia; family Trichechidae; genus Trichechus; species Trichechus manatus. The sequence continues at coordinate 916,288 of NW_004444183.1, forward strand.
TGTATGTTGGGTCTATTTGGTATATAGTACTGTTCAAGACTTCTGTTTCCTTGTTTATGTTCTACCTAATTGTCTATCCTTTATTAAAAAGGAGTACTGATAACGCATGTCAGGAAACTGCTTTTTAGTTCAATCAAGTATACAAGACCAAATGGGCAACACCTGCACAAAAGCAAAGCTAAGAAGGCAGGAAAGGACAGGAAAATTGGACTAATGGACACAGGGAACCCAGGGTGGACAGGGACAGTGGGAAGGCAGATACTATGCGGGAATAGCAACCAATGTCACAAAACAATTTGTGTATAAATTTTTGAATGAGAAACTAATTTGCACTGTAAACTTTACCTAAAGCACAATAAAATTTTAAAAAAAGGAGTATTGAAGTCTCCAATATTATTGTAGAACTGGCTGTTTTCCCTTCAGTTCTTTCAATTTTACTTGTATATTTTAGAGTTCGGTTGTTATGTATTTATATGTTTGAAATTGTTATGTCAGTTTACCGCATTGATCTTTTTATCAAAACATGATATCTGTCTTTGTCTCTTGGAAAATGTTGGCTCGAAGACTATTTTGTCTCATATAAGTATAGCTGTTCCAGCTTTCTCGTGCTTGCTGTTGCATGATATATCTTTTTTGCATACTTTTACTTACAATCTGGAACCCTGTTTGCACAGTGGTTAAGGGCTCGGCTGCTAACCAAAACGCTGTCGATTCGAATCCACTAGCTACTCCTTGGAAACTGTATGAGGTAGTTCTGCTGTGTCCTATAGGGTTGCTATGAGGTGAAATCAACTCGATAGCAGTGGGTTTGGTTTTTGGTTTACTTTCAGTCTATTTATATCTTTGAATATAAAGTGTGCTTCCTCTAGATAGCATGTAGTTGGATCCTGTATTTTATTTAATGTGACAACCTTTTTCTAAAAAAATTTTATTGTGTTTTAGTTGAAAGTTTACAGTGCATATTAATTTTTCATTCAGAAATTGTATACACAAATTTTTTGAGGCATTAGTTGCAATCCCTGAGATGTGTCACCAGTCTCCCCCTTTCCGTTTTCCACCCTAGGTTTCCTGTGTCCATTCATCCAATTTTCCTTTCCCTTCCTGCCTTCTTGGCTTTTGGGCAGGTGTTGCTTATTTGGTCTTGTATACTTGATTGAACTAAGAAGCATGTTCCTCGTGTGTGTTATCATTTATTTCATTGGCCTATCTAATCTTTGGTTGAAGGTGGACTATGGGAGTGGCTTCAGTTCTGAGTTAGTAAATTGTCCGGGAACCATATTCTCAGGGGTTCCTCCAGTCACTGTCAGATCAGTGAGTCTGGTCTTTTTTTGTGAACTTGAATTTTGTTCTCCATTTTTCTCCTGCTCTGTCCTGGACCCTCTATTGTGATCCCTGTCAGAGTGGTCAGTGGTGGTAGCTGGGCACCATCTAGTTCTTCTGGGCTCAGGCTGGTGGAGGCTGTGGTTTATGTGGCCCATTAGTCCTTGGACTAATATTTTCCTTGTGCCTTTAGTTTTCTTCATTCTCCTTTGCTCTGAACATGATGGGACCAATAGATGTATCTTAGATGGCCGCTCACAAGCTTTTAAGATCCCAGATGTTACGCACCAAAGTAGAATATAGAACATTTTCTTTATGAACTAAGTTATGCCAATAGACCTAGATGCCCCCCACCCAAAACCATGGTCCCCAGCACTCAGTCCCAGTGACTCAGTCCCTCAAGGTTTTTGGACGTATCTAAGAAGCTTCTATGACTTTGCCTTGGTCAAATTGTGCTGAGTTACCCTATATTGTGTGTTGTCTTTCCCTTTATCAAAGTTAACACTCATCTACTATCTAGTAAGTGATTTCCCTGCACATCCCTCCCTTCCGTCGTAACCATCAAAGATTTTTCTTTTTTTTTTCTTTCTGAGTGTAATTATTTTCTTGGGTTTTTATAACCGTGGTCTCTTACAATATTTGTCCTTTCATGGTTTACTTATTTCACTCAACATAATGCCCTCCTTCAGATTCATCCATGTTGTGAGATGTTTCTTGAATTCATCATTGTTCTTTATCTTTGCGTAATATTTCATTTTGTGCATGTACCAACACTAGGGGCCCTAATACATGACTCAAAGAGAATACAAACCATAACTAACAGTACACAAACACTGGGAGATAAACTAGGCAACTGGGAGCTTCTAAAAATTAAACACTTATGCTCATCAAAAGACAATCAAAAAAGTAAAAAGAAGCTACAGACTGGAAAAAATTTTTGGCTATGACATATTCGACACATCTGCAAAGGTCTAATCTCTAAAATCTGTAGAATACTTTGATACCTCAACAACAAAAAGACAAATAAACCAGTTAAAAAACGAGCAAAGGATATGAACAAACACTTCTCCAAAGAAGACATACAGGCAGCTTACAGACACATGACCCATTAGAGAAATGCAAATCAAAACTACAATGAGATACCATCTCATTAGTGCTGAAATTACTGGCATTAATCAAAAAAACCAGAAAATAACAGATGTTGCAGAGGTTGTGGAGAGATTGGAACTCTTATGCATTGCTGGTGGGAATATAAAATGGTACAACTAATATGGAAAACGAGAGTATATATATATATATACACACACACACGTAGTTGTTGGTAGGTGTTGTTGAGTCAATTTTGACTCATATCAAACCTATGTGACAGAGCAGAACTGCCTCATAGGTTTTTCTAGGCTTTAATCTTTATGGAAGCAAATTGCCATGTCTTTCTCCCACACTGTTGCTGTGTGGATCCAAACCACCAACCTTTAGGCGGTCCTAGTTTTCGCGACCAGGACTCCATACACATACTTAGTTATTTCTTTTGTGGTTGCTCTAGGCTTACCATATACATATTAAGCTATCAGAATCAGATCAGACAAATGCTAACTTAATTCTAGAGAAGTATAGAAACACTACTTTTATATAGCTATAGTCCCTTTTCCTTCTTTTTGTGGTATTATTATTATATATATGGCAACTATAAATGTTACAAATCCAATAATGCATTCTTATAATTATTGCTTTATATAATTTTATATCTTTTAAAGAAACTAAGAGAATAAAAGAGAGCAAGTGTATGTGTATAACTTTTGTTGTACTAAACTTCTTGTTTGCTATTTCTGGTTTTCTTCATTTGTTCCTATAGATTACAATCACCATCTGGAGTCATTTTCTTGGTCCAATGCAGCTTTGCTCTCACCTAACTCCTTGGTGCGGTTATTGGCAAAAATATTGTGTTTCTATATAGTAAAGGCCTAATATTATATTCTATGCATATTGTTTTAACCCATTCCTTTTTAATTCAGTTGAGATAAGAAAGAAAAATATACATTTATACCATCTTTTATAATCATACTATTACCTCTACTGATACTTTTTGTTTTGTTTTGTTTTGTTTTCTGTGTTAATTAAACTACTGTCTGTGGTTATTTGCCTTCAGCATGCAGAACTTTCTTTAGTATTTCTTGTAAGGCAGGTCTGTTAGCAACAAATTCAGTTTTTCTGTTTGCTTGTTTGTTTCTGTTATTGAATCTGGAAATGTCTTTATTTGGCTTTCACTTTTGAATGATAGTTTTGCAAAATATAGAATTCTTGGTGGACAGGATTTTGTTTTTGTTTTTCTTTCAGTAGTTTGTCTGTATTATCCCACTCCCATCTAGCTTCCATTGTTTCTGATGCAAATCAGTCTCATTGTGCTTGCCTTATAAGTGATGCCACGTTTTTCTGTCTTTGACTGTTCCCATTTTTACTATGATATGGCCATTTGTGGATCTCATTGTGTTTATACTACTTGGAGTTTGTTGACCTTCTTTGACATGTAGATTAATGTTTTTCAATAAATTTGGAGATTTTTCACCTGTTATTTCTTTGAATATTTTTTAGGCTCCCTTCTCTCTCTCCTCTCCTGATACTCTCATTACTCATATGTTGGGGAGCTTAATGGTCTCCCACATTTCTGTGAGGCTCTATTCATTTTTCTTCCTTCATTTTTCTGACTGTTCTTCAGATTGCATAAACTCTATCAATGTATGTTCAAGCTCACTAAGTCTTTTTTCTACCACTTCAAGTCTACTGTTGAGCCCCTCTAGTAATTTTTTTTTCAGTTAATGTAATTTTCAACTCTAGAATTTCCATTTAAATCTTTTTTTATAATTTTTATCTCCTTATTGATATTCTTTTTTGTGATATCATCATACCTTCCTTTACTTCTTTATTCATGGATGCTTTAGATCTTTGGGCATATTTATAATGGCTACTTCGAAGTCTTTGTCTATCAAATCCAACATCTAATCACTCTCAAAAGCAGTTTCTGTTGCCTGCTTTTTTCCTAATATATGAATTATACTTTCCTTTGCATCTCTCATAATTTTTTGTTGGCAACTGGGCGTTTTAGATGATATCTTGTAGCAATTTTGAGTACTCTGTCCCTTCCTTGGGGACTTGTTATTTTTATTTACTTGTTTACTTGTGTAGTGACTGACTAGATTATTTTAGTAATGTCTATTTCCCTCCTACAGTGTGAAGCCTCTGCTGTTGCTCTTCAGAGGGTTCAGCCTTAGGTACTAGCCTGTTCTTGACTGTACAAGTCTGAAGTAGAGTTTCCATCTCACTGATGTGGGCTGGGGGAGGGAGAGATGGATTTTGGCACAATTACCACAGACCCTCAGTTGTGTTATAGGGGAAAAACATCATAAAGTTGAGTAAAGCAAAAAGAAAGTTTTATTCGGCATGTATTCAAAAAGGCAAAAGTGAGAAACGGACACCCATGCTGCCTGAGTCCAAGGAAATATCGCAGAACAGACAAAAGTGGGAAAACGGACAAGCATGTTGCTAGAACCATGTCTGTTCAAGTCCAAAGACTAGTACAGAATAGGTAAGAATGGGAAAACGGACAACCATGCCGCCACAGCCATATCTGCCTGAGTCCAAAGACCATTACAGAATAGACAAAAGTGAGAAAATGGACAAGCATGCTGCCACAGCCATGTCTTCATGAGTCCAAAGTATAGTTACAGAGCCATCAGTATACATTAACATTACAAATGGGCAAAATCATTGAAAGCTTAGCCTTTTCAGATTGGCTAGAAACTGTGATCCTACATTTTGAATTGTCCTTCTTAACAATCATTGGTACAGGTTTCGGTAACAAGAGTTAGGAGGGTCTTCATTGGTCTAACAAATTTCTATTCACTAAATGCTAACAGAAAAAGATAAGAGTAGAAAGTCTTTTGTGTTGTGTTTGATGTGAAAGTTTCCCTAAAAGATATTTTCCAAGATAATCTTAGCTATTGTCTTTATACCTCAGGGCCCGGTTGCTGTGTCCTTGTGAGTCCTTCTGAGCCCAGCTCCAGCTGGGTCACATTCTCAACGCTCAAGGAGAGGGAATAATAACTCCAATATTATTTCCTAAATCAGTTGTTACCAAGTTTTAGTATATTTTCTTGAAAAGATGTGTCTTCACTTGCGGTATGCCCTTAAAGCCATTTCCAGGAACTTTAAAAAATTGTTTTTATTTAATAATTTTCACAAGTTTCACTTGTGAGTGGTTCCACAGAGCTCCTTATGCTTTCATGCCAGTAGTAAAACTTTTGTAGTTCTCAATAGCTGGAAACATCTTCTCTGTATGGATGTACCATGTATTAAGTAACCACTACACAACTTTTAAACACTTTTTACTAGTGCAAATATTCCACAATGATTATCCACTTTTTTTTTTTTGATGTAACTTATTTCCCCAGAAGAAACTCCTAGCAGTGAAATCAATGGCAAAAATGTATGATTAATTTTATTATGCTTTCAGAATTGACTCGACAAGTTTGTTTTTTTTGGTTTTAATGCATACTGCAATTTACCCCTAGTAAAGATGTTTAACCACATCTTGGCCAACAGTGAGTACGTATTTTTAAAAACTCCAATTACTTGAAAAAGGGTGTTATGCGTATTACTTTTGGCATTTGAATATTAGTGGTACTGGATTTTAACATGTCTGTTGCTCGCTTTTCTTTTTTCTTTTATATGTTGCTTTTGATATATAGTACCTTCCTTGGGCTATAGGGGTATGATGTTATTTTTACAAATTCATATTAATGTTGTTATGTTTGTTAATTTGTTATGTACCATATATAAAAACACATTTCCTAGTTTGTCGTTTATCTTTTGATGAATGGCTTTGACATTTTGAAGTACTTTTTATCACTCAAATCTATAAATTTTATATGTGCTTTATATGCTGTGCTATAGTTTCCTATCCAGCTTTAAAGTAATTATTTTTCTATGCTTTCTTCTAGTTGTTTTATTATTTATTTTTTAACATCTAAGTCAATTTCTAACACATTATCTTGACATTCACGACTTACTACAAACATGTCCTCATTGCTGCTGTTAGGCGACTTCGAGTCTATTTCAACTCATAGTGAACTCATGTGACAGAGTAGAACTGCCCCCAAAGGGTTTTCTAGGCTGTAATCTGTATGGGCAAAGATCATATAGAATTAACTGACAACAGTAATATTAACTTATCAAAAATTAAATAAAATTAAAAAAATACTTTCAGATACATCTGATTTTCTCTCAAATTAAGTGCCAGTGATGTTATTTTCTTTCCTTTTTGCTTTCTTCTCTATCTTTACCTCCATAGAGGGAGATGTTAACATAATAACACAGAGTGGCTCTGCTATCATGGTGAATGTTTTTAGAGAAAGCACTGCACTCTGCGAAGGGTAGTATTTGGCATCTCAGACTTCAACCACAAAAGGCAAGTACAGTTACGTCTTCCCAGTCTTAGTTTCAAGGGCTAGCAAATCTCATGAGCCTTAATGGTAAGAAGGCTTGCCGAGACAGGCTAGACCCTAGGCTGAGTGTGTGTTGTTAGCTGCCATCAAGTCGATACTGACTCATGGAGACTCCATGTGTGCAAAATGGAATTACTCCAGAGGGTTTTCAAGGCTGTGATCTTTCAGAAGCAGACTGCCAGGCCTGTCTTCCAACGTGCTACTGGATGGGTTCAAACCGCCAAACTTTTGGCTAGTAGTCCAACCCTTAACCATTTGTGCCTTGTCAGACTTCTAGGTGAGTGTAGTAGTGTATAAAAGATGGGGGCAATCATTAGGAAGAAATTGTTGGACATCCATCTGCAGCAAATTCTTTCTGGATGAATAAGGAAACAGATCTGGACTCTAAGAGTTTCCTGATTGGCCATAAATAAGATTGTGTTCTCTTAAGCAGTGAACTCAGGCGCCACATTCTTATTGATGTTTAAGAGCAAAAGTAGGGATTAGACACACTGTGGTGGGCATCATATCTTTGACCAAAATCTAGTTCCTCTCTAATTTTGGTTCACCGACACTTTCTCTTCTGCTCTTTTACCTAATGTTGATGTAGACAAGTGAGTTGTATTGACAAGTGAAATGTGAACACAAGTGATATGTCTCACTTCTGAATGGAGGCATTTAAATGCTCATACTCATCTCTTCGGCCTGATTTCTTCCTACACGAAAAATATGTTGGTGAGTAGGTACCATAGAAGGTTGGCCTGCTGAGTTAGCAACCAGAGTACAGCTGCCCAGCACCCTTGCCCGCATCCACTGGTCTTTGTTAGAGCAATAAATTAATATCTATGTGCTATACTATTGAGATTTGAGGTCGTCAATGCGACACGTATAGATCTTCCTAGATACTACTTTTTTCCAAAGATATGGGAAGTAGTGAAATAATTTTATATTATTCATGGGCTAGAAAGCAAAATTGTTGCTAATACATGTGTTATCAGTCAAGAGACTCCCAAAACAGACTTTGATCTGGTTTCCATGCTTATTCATACAGTCACTTTCATCTGCTTCTGGAGCAGGTGCTCCAGTGAAACATTTTATTGACGTACAGACCCCTGTGATGGCCATAGGCTAAGAATTACTGCTCTTAATTTATCGACAAAGAAACTAAGACTCAAAAAGTTTAAGTGACTGACCCAAAATTATTAAATCAATACACAGTGGAGCAGAGATTTTAATGAGGCTTGAGACTACGATACATCATGATGAAAAAATGATGCACCCTGAATTTTTGGTACCTGGTCATCAGTCTCATTATGATAAAAAAAAATAGATCAAAAATATACTTTCTTCAGAGATTCATGATCCTGTGGTAACTCAAAAATATTTCAAGAAAACTTAGGTTACCTCTGAACACGAGAATACTTGTCATGCTGCACTCTTCTTCTGAATCATGTAGTGAGTCTTAGCATTATCCTTGCTAATCCTCTCAAAGTCTTCAGTGGATACCAAGCAAATCTGACGCTTTGTAACTGAAATCCTGCTTGACCAAGAGGCTTCACAGCATCTCAGGACCAGGAATAGACCATTTATCTCTAAAGTCATGACCCTGAATTTCAAAACCCAAAACTCAATCCAAATTAGGAAGCTATATGCATGGTACAGAGAGTATCCTTTCCCAAAAGATTCAAATGTTGGGAGAGACCCACTTCACTATTTGGCGACTGGATTCAAGCAAAGAGGAATGAGCCCAAGCCACGATTTACTTTCCCAGGAGATGTTTGCAGGTGTTCTCTTTACAAGGCGGTTCTCTTCATCTCTCATGCAATACAAGGCTTGAGCTGCTTGGCTGTTGCCCTTTCCTATAGGATTTTAATCTTCCACTCAATTTCAGGTGACTGTCTCCTATATTATGCAGAAAAAATTTATGTTTGACCTTTAAATTGACATGCTGTCACCCATTATGGCACTTAAAATAATAATAATAAAATGAAAGTATGCTGTAGAAAGACTTAAGACGATTTTAGAAGGCAGGTTGTGTAGTTGGAGGAGTGTTATTAATAATGTATTTTTCTCTTATACTTGCATTTTAATAGCTTTTATAATTAATACCACCACCCAGCTGTCAGTTTGTTGTACTGTGGTAGTTTGTGTGTTGCTGAGATGCTGGAAGCTATGCTACCAGCATTTAAAGTACCAGCAGGGTCACTAATGATAAACAGATTTCGGTAGAGCTTCCAGACTAAAACTGGGAAAGAAGGCTTAGTCATGTACTTCCAAAAATCATCCAGTGAAAATCCTATGGATCACAACAGAACATTCTGTGATATACTACTGGAAGAAGACCGTCTTAGGTTGGAAGCACTCAAAATACACAGTGTTCATAACAATAAATTCAATCATGTCAACAATTCCAAAGATAGCACAGGCCCGGGCAATGTTTTGTTCTGTTGTACAGGGTCACCATGCATTGGAGACAACTTGAGGCCAGCTAACAAAAATAATTAACAGAGTTAATCATCAATTTTTATTTAAGATTTCTGATTTTGTAAATTTTATTCATTTACAGCTATAATCATTATTAACATTAATAGACTTAAAATTCTCATGATGGCCACAATTTTTTAAATATTCTTTCTCAAATGTCTCTTTTCCTTTGGCCTTCATGACAAATACACTTAGTTCTTATAGCTTTTGGTCCTTACTTCTCAGCATCCTTTGCATATTCCTTTTTCCTGAACTAGTATATAAATATCGGTAGTCCCAGTACCACATTTCTTCTCACTCTATGCACTGCCCTTTGTTTTTCTTATTTACAAATATGGATTGAATTATTATCTTCATGATAAAAATGCCCAGATATTTATTGTAGCTATTTCAGATTACTCCTCTGAGCTTCATAGCGTATGCCCAACTTCCTCATGGGAAGCTACAATTTGTGTTTTAGAGGCACCTCAAATCCAACAGCTAAACTCATTTCATTTTCCTCAGAAACTCTTGTCTACCAATATCCATCAAGAATCCTAAAACATAAATGTGGAGCTCATCCTTTTTCTCTCCTTTTACCTACCAACCATAAAACCAAATCTGTTGTCATAGAGTTGATTCTGACTCATAGCAACCCTGTAAGACAGAGTAGAATTGCCCCATGTGGTTTCCAGGGAGCAACTGCTGGATTTGAACCACCAACCTTTTGGTTAGCAGCCGAACACTTAACCACTGTGCCACCAGCTCTCCTTTTACGTACCACCATCCCCAAATTAAGCATCTTTGGAGGTGCAATGGTTAACTGCTCGGCTGCTAACCCATCAGCAGCTCCATGGGAAGAAAGACCTGGCAATCTGCTCCCATAAAACGTACAGCCTAGGAAACCTTATAGGGGAGTTCTACTCTGTCCTATAGGGTTACTATGAGTCGGAATCAACTCAACAACAACAACCCCCAACTGGACACCAAACTCTGTCAGTTTTGCCTCCTAAGTTTCTCTTGATTCTATTCTCATTGCATATGTCCATAGTCTAGGACCCCATCATGTCTTAGGGGACTACAAGCTAATAGTTTGCTATCTTATCTCCATAATTATACTGTTTCCAGCAATTGTATGCAGTGAATCAAATTATTTTTCTAAAACCAAATCTGAATATGTCATCATCTTATTTTAAATCCCTTATAAAATCCCATTCATCAGAGGACAAAATCCAAACTCCTTACTATATCTTTCGAGGAACTTCATGATCTATCACCAGCTCAGCTTTCCAACCTTATCTGCCATTACTGTCTCCCTAACATTTTATACCCTAGACATACCAGACTCTTCAGTATCCTCAGATGTGCCATGTACTCTCTCATCTCTGGGCATTTGCATAAGATACTCAGTTTCCTTTCCTGGCTAATTCCAGCTCAATCTTCATATATCAGATTAAATATCACCTTTTCAAGTAGGTATTTCTTAACCACTAAATACACTAAAGTTAGGAAAGAAAGACCAAAATGGATGTCAGAAGAGACTCTGAAACTTGATCTTGAATGTAGAGTGGCTAAAGCAAAAGGAAGAAATGATGAAGTAAATGAGCTGAACAGAAGATTTCAAAGAGGAGCTTAAGAAGACAAAGTAAAGTATTATAATAACATGTGCAAAGACCTGGAGATAGAAAACCAAAAGGGAAGACACACTCTGCATTTCTGAAGCTGAAAGAACTGAAAAAAAATTCAAGCCTGGAGTTGCAATATTGAAGGATTCTATGGGGGAAACATTAAATGATTCAGGAAGCATCAAAAGAAGATAGAAGGAATACAAAGTCACTGTACCAAAAAGAATTGGTCAATGTTCAACCATTTCAGGAGGTAGCATACCATCAAGAACCAATGGTACTGAAGGAAGAGATCCAAGCTGCACTACAGGCATAGGCGAAAAACAAGGTTCTAGGAATTGATAGAATACCAATTACGCTGTTTCAACAAGCAGATGCAGCTCTGGAAGCACTCACTTGCCTTTGCCAAGAAATTTGAAAGATAGCTACCTGGCCAACTTACTGGCAGAAATCCATATTTATGCCTATTCCAAAGAAATATGATCCAACAGGACCCAGAAATTATCAAATAATATCACACACAAGTAAAATTTTGCTGGAGATCATTCAAAAGTGGGTTGCGGCAGTAAATAGACAGAGAGTGCCAGAAATCCAAGCCAGATTCAGAAGAGGCCATGGAATCAAGGATAGCATTGCTGATGTCAGATGGATCATGGCTGAAAGTAGAGAATACCAGAAAGATGTTTACTTATGTTTTATTGACTATGAAAAGGCATTTGACTACGTGTATCACAACAAATTATGGATAACATTACAAAGAATGGAAATTCCACAACACTTTAATTGTGTTCATGAGGAATCTGTACTTAGAACAAGAGAGAGTTGTTTGAACAGAACAAGGGGATACTGTGTGGTTTAAAGTCAAGAAAGGTGTGTGTCAGGGTTGTATCCATTCACTATACTTATTCAATCTGTATGCTGAGCAAACAATCCGAGAAGCTGGAGTACATAAAGAAGAACGTGGCATCAGGATTGGAGGAAGACTTATTAACAACCTGCGTTATGCAGATGACACAACCTTGCTAGCTGAAAATGAAGAGGACTTGAAGTACTCACTGATGAAGATCAAAGACCACAGCCTTCAGTATGGACTACACCTCAACATAAAGAAAACAAAAATCCTCATGACTGGACCAGTAAGCAACATCATGATATATGGATGAAAGATTGAACTTGTCAAGGATTTCATTTTACTTGGATCCACAATCAACACCCATGGAAGCAGCAGTCAAGAAATTAGACAAAGCATTGCATTGGGCAAATCTGTGCAAAAGATCTTTTTAAAGTGTTAAAAGCAAAGATGTTACTTTAAGACTAAGGTGCGCCTGACCCAAGCCATAATATTTTCAGTCGCCTCATATACATGCGAAAGCTGGACAATTAATAAGGAAGACCGAAGAAGAATCGATGCCTTTGAATTATGGTGTTGTCAAAGAGTATTGAATATACTATGGACTGTCTGAAGGCGGAACAGATCTATCTTGGAGGAAGTATGGCCAGAGTGCTCCTTGGAAGCAAGGATGACAAGACTTTGTCTCACATACTTTGGACATGTTATCAGGAGGGACCAGTCCCTGGAGAAGGACATAATCCTTGGTAAAGTGGAGGACCAGAGAAAAAGAGGAAGACCCTCAATGAGATGGATTGACACAATGTCTGCAACAATGGGCTTTAGCATAGCAACGATTGTGAGGATGGCATAGGACCCGGCAGTGTTTCGTTCTGTTAAGTAAGGTAATTATGGGTCCGAACCAACTCGATGGCACGTAACAAAACAACACATACAGTTGATTATTGTCATTTGCTTATATTTATCATATGCTATTGTAATTACTAGTTTAATTATTGAATTTTCTGTTAACATATAAAGTACTTGAGAGGAAGAGTCACTTCTCACACTTTCATATACCACATGGTACATACAACCAACACCCATTGCCATGGAGTCAATTCTGACTCATAGCAACACTATAGGACAGAGCAGAAAAGCCCCCATAGGGTTTCCGAGGAGTGGCTGGTGAATTCAAACTGCCGGCCTTTGGGTTAACAGCTGAGCTCTTAACCACTATGCCACCAACGCTCCATAGTCAATACATTTTTGTTGAAAGAATAAATGGGTAAAATTACCAACCCTTGAATTTATGAGATAAATTTAGTTGTCATGGAGAATGGAAGTCAATCTGCTGTAGTGTTATTTACCTATCTCTGCATAACAAATTACCCTAAAATTTGTTCCTTAAACCAAACCAAACCTGTTGCTGTCAAGTTGATTCTGACTAATAGCAACCCTACAGGACAGAGTAGAACTGCCCTATAGTGTTTCCAACGAGCGGCTTGTGTATTCGAACTGCCAACATTTTGGTTAGCAGGGGAGCTCTTAACCACAGCACCACCAGGGCTCCATCCTTAAATAACATTTATTATCTCACTGTTTCTGTGGGTCAGGTATCTAGGAGTACATTAGCTGGATGCTTCTGTCCCAGAGTCTCTTACAAGTCTGCAATCAAGATGTCGCAGGTACTGCGGCCTCGTCTGAAGGCCCTAATGGGGAAGATCTGCTTCTAAGCTCACACAAGTGATTGTAGGCAGGATTTGGTTACTCAGTGGCTGTTGGCCAGAGATCACCCTGTTCCTTACCTTGTTAGCCTCTCTAGGGCAAATCACAACAAAGCAGCTGGTTTCCCTCAAATTGAGTGAGCAATAGAGTGAGAGCCCTCCCAAGACAAAAGCCACACTCTTTTTGTAACCTAATTGTGAAAGTGACATCCCATAATTTTAGGACTTATTAGAAATTAGTCCCTAAATCTGGCTCACACTCAAGGGGAGGGCATTACACACAAGTGTTAACAGCAGGAAGTAGAGTAACCAAGGGTCATCTGTGGGGCTGTTTATCTCAACCACTATAGCATTCTGTTTGTCATTTTCTTATGTAGGATTTTCACATGTAAATTCTGTGCTTAATTTATCTTTTCTTTCTCTTCTCCCTTTTCCAGTTTTTGCTATCAAGACTTTCACTATCATTATAAAGTTATCAGGTTTTCTTTATTTTTTTCCTTCCTTTCTTCCTTCCTTCTTTCCTCCCTTCCTTCCTTTTTATATTACTTTCTTTTTTAGCTTTCCTAATGCTAGTGTCACATGGAAGAATTGGTAATTAAAAAAACTGAAACACATAATTGTGTTTTGCTTGTTAGTATCATGCTTCCAGACTTAGTTGCACGAGTCTAGGCTTTTCTGGACTTCTGAAATTTTTCGATATGGTGGATGAGAGTTTCCTGCATAACGCAGCCCAAGATTTATTTAATATATTACCTCAGTGTGTCTGGCAGAGTCATGTAGATCTAAAAGCACCCTTGAATTTTTCTAATCACAAAGAAGCAGGAGGAGGATGTTGTAGTGTACATCAGACTGACAGTGAGTTGATTCTATCAGACCAGTACCCAGGATACCCCAGACCAGGTAGCCATTTAATGGTATTACACACAGCAGGTGCTCTATCATTGGGATTTCAGACCCCTGGGGAATCCCTTCTCAAGTCACACTTCAGTCAGAAATAAAGCATTTTTCATTTCACCACACTTGCACAGGAAGCTGCGCTTTAAACTACAGCTCAGAATTCTCAGATTAGAGAACATACAAGTTCAAACAAATAGAAAGAGAGAATAAGAATAGTGGGTATCTTCAGAGCCTTTTGGTGCAAGCAAGAATCTCCTAATAAGAACTGATAAAGAAAATAACTAAAAGGAAGATTGGTTAAATTCTTAATGCAACAACTTGAGTAAGGTTCCTAAAACACACATACACACACACACACACACACACACATACCCTGAGGAGACATTATGGGCATGAGAACAATGTGGACCATTGGGGTAAGAAACTGCAGAATTTAGAACATGTTGAAGCAAAGGGAGTCCTCAACTAGACTCTGAGACTTTGCCCACAGCCAGCCCTGAAGAGAGTATTTTCACCAGCTCCTACTTGAAGAACTGTAACTGCGAAAAGAAGTAACTCCACTTCATGTTCTTTGTAGTCTGATGTAAATATTTATGCTTAAAGCAATGGTTTAATAAAATGAATGTTGTTAACAGCCTGGTGTGAGATTATTCAGCCCTAAAACCTCCACCTATTACTTACTTCTATGTTAACGGCACACTTCAGGTTTTATTTTATATACACAAATGAGGAAATGAGGCAAGTAGAGTCACGCTGGCACTTGTGGCCAAAGTTTTTGGTTTGAGAATGTAAAATGAGTAAGCATCCCTTCTTGTAGAATGCCTTCTCTCCTAGGTGTAATTTTGTCCATGGTTGCTGGTCATTACAGACGCATACTCACAAATCCTGTTACTTGCTGACTGAATCTCCAGCACGTTTTAAATTTTAATTTTATGTATACCCTTTGGTTAAAATGACCTTATTGTATTCTTAGAATTAATAAAATACAAAAAAAAAAAATCTTGCATTTTAAATAAATACTATTAAGGTGACGTGGTTACAGATAATTTAATTCTAATTGTATCTCTGATATGTGACATGACACAGCAAGGTATGAAAATGAAGCAAAATTGCTTGAAAACTGGACTGATCCCCTGGTTAGATAAATAAACTGACTACAGTCTGATGGTTTCATTTCAAATTCTTAATGTAATTTTGATTAAAATACCACGCAGTGAAAAATTTTATTTGGATGGAAAAAATGGTGCTAGCAAAGTACTTTTGTGACATTTCTACTTCTTATTTTGTTAAAGGTTATCAATCTACTATTCCCACACCTTAATTTATAGCTATGTCATCCTTCTAAAAATCCAAGCAGAGTTTTAAAACAACAATGTTGCATTTTTATGACCAGTGTTTGCACACTTTTCTTGATTCAAGAATTTTTAGAACTTGAAAGGATATGACTTAGTTATAAATTCTGCCCTCTCATGTTTTAAATGAGGCATTTAAGGCCAAGGGGTGAAAAACTAAATTAAAAAAAAAAAAACTTATTCAAAGTCTTACACCATTGTTATGAATTGAATCGTGTCCCCAAAAAGTGTGTATCAATTTGGCTAGGCCATGATTTCCAGTATTGTGTGATTGTCCACCATTTTGTCACCTGATATGATTCTCCTATGTGTCCTAAATCCTACTTTTATGATGTTAATGAGGCAGGATTAGAGGCAGTTTTGCTAACGATGCAGGACTCAATCTACAAGATTAGGTTTTGTTTTAAATCAATCCTTTTGAGATATAAAAGAGAGAAGCCAGCAGAGAGACTAGCAGAAAGACAAGGGGACCTCATACCACCAAGAAAGAAGCACCAGGAGCATAGTGAGTCCTTTGGACCCGAGGTCCCTGTGCTGAGAAGCTCCTAGACCAGGGAAAGACTGATGACAAGGACCTTCTTCCAGAGCTGACAGAGAGAAAAAGCCTTCCCCTGGAGCTGGCTCCCTGAATTTGGACTTGTAGCCTACAAGACTGTGAGACAATAAATTTCTCTTTGCTAAAGCCATCCACCTATAGTATTTCTGTTATAACAACACTAGATAACTAAGACAACCATCTTGCTTCTGAAGGCAGTACGCTAGAGTCTTCCCAGTACGGAAGGGGAGGCCTAAGACAGCATCTTCCAATCTATATTTATTCATGTGATAGCGGCACAACAACCTATTTTCCCCAAAATTCTTTGTCTTCTGACTCCTAGTGTACTTGATCCTCCAAAGAGCTCTGTGGACTTGGCCAAAAATTTAGCCATATTCTGCAGTGCTTTTTTGAGAAAATGAATCTCCAATAGGGGCTCGTCCTCAGCCACAAGGAGAGCTGATATAAAACAGAACACAGAATATGGACACACTGAGCTTGTTAGGACTTTATAGAAGGAGTAAATTGGGTCAGTCCACCAAACTCTGCTCACTCTCTAGGCAATTGTCCAAAGCATTGGATTTTTAAATAATTATGCAATTAAGTCATAACTTGGCTTAATTGTGTTTTGGGGGAGGATAATCAGAGAACAATCTTGTCTTTATGATTAATGTTCACGAGGAAATTCAACCCTTTCATTTCTTAATAGAGCAATAAAGAATCATTGGTACAAGGGCCCATCAGATGGGGAAAACATTATGAAAAGTGATAGAAATTCTTCTGACCTGAGAGGTTATGACCTCAGGAACTTACACTGTGATTCTGACAGGATAGAGTGAGCGAAGCATTCTAGCAAGTCACATACTGCCAGGCTGACAAAGCATGTGCTCTCTCGGGAGTATAAGAGAAGGAGGGAGACAGGAATGCTGTTTTATCTCAGCCTTAACACCTTTAATGCTCCTTTTCTTTTTCTTCTTCCCATATTTCCAGGCTTCACCCCTCTGGGTCAAAATCTTCTTTATTCATCTTATGCTCAGAAAACTGTTCAAAGTAATTTGAAGCATCTGCTTCTATGAAGCCCAATAGCATAAACAGTCATAGTATGAAACATACTGTGTTTCATAGAATTGGGATCAGATAGTCAAATTCTCTTGCTTAATCTTGAATTCCCTCTACAGCATTTTTTAAGGTGTTGCCTAGGGACTCCTGGAACCCTTCACTAATGGAGTAAAAATGGACTCATTCTATCATTTCAGTGCAATCTATCTCCCTGTAGCTTCTCTTAGGTGGGACTAGTTCTGGTTCTTAAGTATGCGTCAGATATGCATCAATTCATCAGAGATTTGAGAAAATTTTCTGGTCTCCCACAAGTCTTCGTCGACTTAAGTACTCCCAGTGCCTAGCTTTAAGTACTCAGATTGTTTAGAAATCTCTTCAACGACGTTCTATTTTGTGTCATAAACTATTTTTATGGTATTGACTAATCATGACTGTGGAGTCCCAGCTTATCTTTCACTGTCCCTTTCCTCTCTGTTAGAATTTCATGTGATTCTACCAAGGTTTTATTTTATTTTTTATTTTTTTCCTTTAAATAGCTTTTCATTTGTTTTTCCCTCACCAAGATGTCTCGAAAGCCTCCTCTTTCTGGTTTACCTGTGTATTTTCATTCTTAAGCGGCATTACTCTTTTTCTACTAGGCAGCCAGTGGTCTGTGCATTACTCATAGATGGAAACTTGTTCAACAAGAAAAACTCCAGTAATGTCCGTAGCCCTATATCAAAATCCTTGTTGTATCTTAACATTGGGATTCATACTCCTGACTCAGTAATCCCTTTTTGAAGAACTTGTCTTAATCAGTACTGTAATCAAATGGGCACATTCAACATAGCTTATTGAAACCTGTGAAAAATGTGTAAACAATATTATAGTGCAAAAGTGGTGTTTAGAATCCTCCCACTTAATACAGTCCTAACATGAATAACAGTGAAGTTATGTGGCTATATGCAAAATCTTAGAATAGTCAGTTAAGTAAAAATGATGAATGGAAAATTATAAATGATTAAACAGCAGAATCACCATTAAGAGATTAAAAAACAGTAATTCTAGGGTAATGTTTGCAGTGATTTTGTTTGTTTGTTTTAATTTATGGCATTACATTATTTCTTGGTTTATGTTTTCAAATCACTTGAGCCTACAGGTCTGAAGCTTAGGAAAAGACCAGATTTGTTATAAAAACAAATATTCATTTTTTTTCCTGAAAAAGTGTACATTTTAGATATCAACTAATTGAAAGAGATACCCATCTTTAAAGAAAAATGTGATCCTGGATATGACTATGATGAGCTCAAAACCCACGCATGGGATTATACTAGCCCAAAATATTTGTCAGGTAATCCTCACCCTAATAAAACTTTATTCCAAAACAAGAAATACAACTTCATGAAAAGACAAAAGTGACAGATTTTGTTAGGTTTACATCTTCCCAGGTCTGACATTAAGTGAGGGAGCAGTGTGGCAGTGTGTATAGTATGTAAACAAAATAGATATATCAACAGATTCCTATGCACATAAATATGGGTTTGTGGTTATGAAAGGAGTATCAAAATCCTATTTTCAATGTTGACTTTTGGAAAGAGCCAGGGAAGGGGTGGGTGAGGATTTCACTTTTAATTTTGTATCTTTCTGTATTGTTTGTATTTTTTAACTTTAATCTTTTATTTACTTTGTCTTAAATATGTGTATTATTCAGGAAGTGGGATTAAGGACTATATTTTGTTTTGTGACTCTGTGTGTATGTTTTTCTGTATCAAAAACATCTACTGAATGACATACTAAATAAATGATTTTCCCCTGGGATAAACTGGCAACCAACTTGATTTTAGTGATCTCTGTGATTATAGTTTAATGTTACCGTATTAAGAATACGTTGCAAAAGGGTGTTTGGAAGGCACTACACTGGCATGCGTTACCCGATTCCTATTTGACAGCCGTAGTTAAGGGATACGTAATTGTATTCTTGGTCTTAACTTGTGAGAATAATTTAGTCCTGGTGGTGCAGTGGTTAAAATCTTGGCTGCTAACCAAAAGTTCAGCAGTTGAAATCCACAGCCACGCCTTGGAAACCCTATGGTGCAGTTCTACTCTGTTCTATAGGGTTGCTATGAGTTGGAATCAATTCAACAGCAATGGTTTTTTGTTTTGTTTTTTTAAATAGTGTTTTGGGACATGGATTTCAGATATGAACTCCTCCCTGTGTCTCTATTTCTTCATCTGTAAAGTGAGATAATCAATATGCTTGTTTTGAGCTCAGAAATTTAAAGATTTTGGAAATTATAAGGAGCCCATCAACTCAATTTGTCATAGTCTTTATTAAGGATGATTAATAAATTAATCAGATTTTCAAACGATGCTAGAACAGATGGTAACAATATAGTTAAAATGAGTTTTCTAATCAGAAAAATAAAATGGTCTCATAAGAATTTAAGAAAATTTAGCAAGGGAAATAAGAATGTGAGAGAAAGGACATTACACCAGAAGCCAGGTGATATTGCTGCTTGCAATCTGAATTCTTCTATTGAATTCTCAGTGTGAACTTGACCCAGTTATGCATCCTCTTTAGGTCTCGTTTTTCTTATTCTACAATGAGAATTACAAGAATTGCACAAGATTAAAAAATGACAAAATGACTGCTAGACAGAAGCAAAGAAAAAGTTATGCAGATGGTGGAATAGTTATGGTTGATGGAAAATTTTATATGAGCCAATATTTTTTGTTAATTTAGGAAAGAAAACAAGTTATTCCAGGAATTATTCAAAAGAAGATTATTGGAAAGGTAAAGAAAGATGGTGAAGTGAGTGGATGTTCCCCTTTATTCCTCCAGCAGCTAACCCACTGAACAATGAACAAAAACAAGCACAGACTGGATCTCAGAACTCCGGATGGCAGCGAAGTTTTGGAGAGTTGGGGTGAGTCCAGAAGCTGGGGAAAGGCGGAGCAGGGATGGCATAGAAGCTGGGAGAACCCACCCCCTAACATCAAGAGAACTCGCTCATCACAATCATTTTGGGATGGGGCTGGGCAATACCACAAACGGGATAGAAAAAGGGAGCTAATCTGGGGAAGCTGTAGCCCGATTTTTTTGAGGTGGCACAAATTGGCCTTGGGAGTTCATAGGCCGCACAACTGGGAGGGGGAGAAGGGAGAGATTGCTACTGAATTTCACTGATGCTCAAGACGGATAAGCACTAGGACCAGGAGGAACTGCAAGGGCAGCAGCGCAAGGGGAATGCTTCAGATTGACAATTGACACAGATGGAAATGGCAGGCACCCTGCACACAACAGGACACTGTGGGAGAGCCTATGCAGGGACAGCTGTGAGGGAAAGTCATAGAGAGCCCCCCACCTTTGCCACAGGAAAGTCAAGCCCCACCGCTTATATCAACATCTGCAATCAGCTAAAAACCCCTCCCATGCATACATATTAAATTTCAGAGATAAAGCATCCAGAACTCCTGAATCAACAATGAGATTTAAGGAAAAAATAAAAACCTAATAATAAGAGTGTCCTATAGTGGTTCTCAGGAGAACATACCAAGCCCCCTGCTGCTGGGTTGATTCTGACTCAGAGCGGCCCTGTGGGGAGGAGTAGCCCTGCCCTTTGGGGTTCCCAGGACTCTGAGTCTTTACAGAGGCAGGCTGCCACATCTTTCTCTCACAGACTGGCTAGTGGTGCCATCCACAGCCTTTCATTTGGCAGTCAGATGCTCGGACACTGCACCACAAGGACACCCAATCAGATAATTTTCCCACAAAAACCAGAATACAAAATTTAAAGTAAAAAAAAAAGAAAATGGACCAAGTACAATAAAAATTAATAAAACACACAACATCACAAGACAAGTAGGAAAAATCAAATGCAAAACATGAAGAAGAAGAGGAAGTTTCTGTTATGGAGATCAGACTAAAGCAAAGAATTGATAATTTTGCTATTGCACTAAATATGTTTAAAGAAAGCAAAAAAGCACACAGAAATCAAACTAACAGAGATTAAGGAACAAATGGAGAAACAAAATGAAAGACTCAACAAAGAAACTGAAAACATCAAAAGAAAAGAAAACAAAGAGGACTACTGGAACTGAGGAATAAAGCAACTGAATTAGAAAAGGTAAGAGAAACATTTAATAACAGAGTTGAAAAGACATAAGAGAATCAAAGACAAGACAAAATAACTGAACTTATCAAGTCTCAAGAGAAACAAGAGAAAAGAACAAAGAAAAGTGAACAAACTCAAAAGGAAAAATGGGATTCAATTAAGAAATCTAACATTAGAATTATTGGAATCCCAGAGCACCATGACAACAATAAAGGCACAGAAACAATTTTCCAAGAGATAATCAAACATAATTTCCTAGACCTGAACAGAGTACCAAGCCTGCTACAGGAAGCTACACAAACCCCAATCAGAAGAGAAACAAAAAGATCAGCTCTGTGCCATTTCCTAATACAATTCTTGAAAACCAAAGACAAGGAGAGAATTCTGAAAGCAGCAAGAGAAAAATGCAATATAATATACCAAGGGCCTTTGATAAGAATCAGGCTGGATTTCTCCCCAGAAACTCTAGAGGCCAGAAGACAATGGAGATATATATATAAAATACTGAACAAAAACAGTTGCAAACCAAGAATTTTTTTACCCAAAAAAGTTGTCATTCAGAAACATGGGGTAAATATTTTCCCCTATTGCTCTTTTATTTCAGACTTTTAAAAATTATTTGGATTATACTTAGCTTCTAGTTATGTTTCTCCCATTTTGATGTTTATCCAATTTAATTGTGATGTATAAGATTGTGTGTCAACCTGCTTGGGCCATGATTGTCAATGTTTTCACAGTATAATGTTGTGATCACTTCCTTGTTGAGATTTGACATGTGATTACCCCCACGATGGGATCTTCTGTGAGTGGTACCAGCAGGGGCAGGGTCTGTGATGGCTAAACCACCCCCTCAGCCTTCATCTCTCTGCCTTCTGCCACCTAGCTCCTTCCTGCTTACCTTGCCAGGGCTTTTGCTAGTTCTAGATTCTGCAACTGTCTCCTGTTCATCTACCCTCTGGCTCTTGACACTTGAGCTAGCAGCTTGCCTGCTGACCTTGAGATTCATCCATTTTCACAGCCTGCTACAGCCCTGCTCTCCAGCCTGCCGAACTTGGGTTCACCAGCCCCTGTGGTTACGTGAATCAGCAGAATCCTCTTTCCTACCCCACAGACTTGGGATGTTACAGCCTCTAAAAACCACGTGAGCCACTTCCTCAATATTAATCTCTTTCTTTCTCTCTACACACATACATGCACTTTACTGGTTTTGCTTCCCTAGTAGAGAACCCAGCCTAAGACACTAATAAAAATGTATCAAACGTGAAAAAAAAAAAAAATGCGAGGGAAATCAAGACATTCCTAAACAAATAGAAACTCTGGATTTTGGCCAGACCAGCTTTGCAAGTATTACTCAAGGGAGTACTCCAAACGGAAAAGCAAGAACATTAAATAAATATTCATAACCAAACACTGAAAAAGAAAAAATAAAAGCGATCTCAAAAAAATAAAAATAAAAACCTCAAGAACGCAGGCATTCATAAGGACCAAGTATATGATATTTTCAGGGAATAAACTCAGTAATTAAATCCTGCAAAAAATACAACATTAAGTTTGTAAGAAATAAACACAAAGTAAACTTACCAAATGTAAGTTGTATATTGATATTAATGGAGACACACCAACAGAAGTGAGGGAAGGAGGAGTTTATCAGAAATAGATTTATTATGTTAAGGTTGTGTGCTGTTGTTCGTATGTTAAACATTGTTGCAATTGTAAGTTGTGTAATGTAATATGTAGAGTAACCACTAAGAAATCACCAACAAAAAAACGTTTAGAAGAAAAGAAAGAGGAAAACAAAAAGACTTATCACAACAAAGCAGCCAAATAAAAACAAAAATAGAAAAATCAGAATAAAAAAACAAAGGAGATACAAAACACTCAAAAAACAAACAGCATAATGAGTGGGGTAGGCATTTTGTTTTCAGTAATAACCTTAAATGTAAATGGTCATATTGCCCCATGCAAATAGCAGAGATTGGCAGAATAGATTGGAAAAAAAAATCATCCATCATTTTGCTGTGTATAGAAACATACATTAGACAAAACAACACAAACAGGTTGAAAATAAAATGATGGAGAAAAATATTCCATGCAACCACTAAACAAAAAACAGCAGGGGAAATCATAGGGATAAGAGATAAAATAGACTTTAAATCAAAATTTATTACAAGAGATAAAGGAGGTTATAATAATAAAAGGGATAATTCAGCAAGAAGACATAACAATTATAAATACATATCACCTAACAGAAATTCACCAAAATACATGAAACAAATACTGACTAATACAAATGGAGAAATAGACAACTCCACAATAATAGCAGGGGACTTCTACATACCACTTTCAATTATAGACAGAACATCTATAAAGAAGATCACTAACGACAAGAAATGGATGCAGCACTGGAAGTGTTTACTCGTCTATGCCAAGAAATATGGAAGACAGCTACCTGGCTAACCAACTGGGAGAGACCCACATTTATGCCTATTCCAAAGAAAGGTGATTCAATCAAATGCAGAAATTACCAAACAATATCATTAATATCACATACGACTACAATTTCACTGAAGATCATTCAAAGGCAGTTACAGGAGTACATTAACAGGGAACTGCCAGAAATTCAAGGTGGATTTAGAAGAGAACTTAAAATGAGGGATATCATTGCTGATGTCAGATGGACCATGGCTGAAAGCAGAGAATACCAGAAAGATGTTTACCTGTGTTGTATTAACTTTGCGAAGGCATTTGACTGTGTGGATCATAACAAATTATGGGTAACGTTGTGAAGAATGGGAATTCCATAACACTTAATTGTGCTCGTGCAGAACCTGTACATAGATCAAGAGGCAGTCTTTCAAACAGAGCAGGGGTATACTGCATGGTTTAAAGTCAGGAAAGGTGTGCATCAGGGTTGTATTCTTCAACATACTTATTCAATCTGTAAGGTGAGTAATCTGAGAGGCTGGACTACGTGAAGAAGAGTGGAGCATCAGGATTGGAGGAAGATTCATTAACAACCTGTGTTATGCAGATGACACAACCTTGCTTGCTGAAAGTGAAGAGGATTTGAAGCACTTACTGATGAAAATCAAAGACCACAGCCTTCAGTATGGACTACACCTCAACATAAAGAAAACAAAAATCCTCACAACTGGATCAATAAGCAACATCATGATAAACGGAGAAAAGAATGAAGTTGTCAAGGGTTTCATTTTACTTGGCTCCACAATCAATGTCCATGGAAGCAGCAGTCAAGAAATCAAAAGATGTATTGCACTGGGCAAATATGCTATGAAAGATCTCTTTGAAGTGTTCAAAAGCAAAGATGTCACCTTGAAGACTAAGGTTCACCTGACCCACGCCATGGTGTTTTTCAATCACCTCATATGCATTTGAAAGCTGGGCAGTGAATAAGGAAGTCTGAACAGGAATTGGTGCCTTTAAATTATGGTGTTGGCGAAGAATATTGACTATACCACGGACTGCCAAAAGAACAAACAAATCTGCCTTGGAAGAAGTACAGCCAGAACGCTCTTTAAAAGTGAGGATAGCAAGAGTTCGTCTTACATACTTTGGACACGTCAGGAAGATCAGTCCCTGGAGAAGGACATCGTGCTCAGTAGAGTGGAGGGTCAGTGAAAAAGAGGAAGACTTACAAAGAAGTGGAGTGACACAACGGGCTCAAGCATAACAACAATTGTGAGGATGATGCAGGACCAGGCAGCCTTTCGTTCTGTTGTGCATAGGGTTGCTATGAGTCAGAACTGACTTGGCAACACCTAACAACAATAACAACAACAACAAAGACATTGAAAACTTAAATAAAACCATAAACCACTTGAACATAACAGATATATATAGAACACTCCACCCAGCATCAGAAAAATACATATTTTGCTGCAGTGCACATGGATCATTTTCCAGAACAGACCATATGCTAGGACACAAAACAAGTTTCAACAAATTTAAAATGATTGAAATCATACAAATCATCTTATCTGACAATAACAGTATTAAGCTAGAAATAAACAAGAGGAAAAATAAGGGGAAAAATACAAGGAAACTAAATAATACACTATTGAAAAAAAATCTTTGAGTCATAGAAGAAATCAAAATTCAGATTTAAAAATTCCTAGAATCAAATGAAAATTAAAATACAACATATCAAAACCTTCAGGACACAGTAAAAGCAATACACAGAGGGAAATTCATAGCAGTAAATACCTACCTTAAAAAAGAAGATCCAAAAACATTAACTTAAATGATCAACTTGAGCAAACAAAAAAGACAGCAAAAGAAGCCAAAACTATCAGAAAAAAGTAAATAATAAAGATTAGAGCAGAAGTAAATGAAATAGAAAAACAATAGAAAGAATCAACAAAACCAGAAGTTGGTTCTTTGAAAGGATGAACAAAATAGACAAAGCACTGGCTAGATTGACAAAAAAAATAAAAAGCCAGAAGAGACAAACATCAAATTAAGAAATTATATTGGTGACATTACAACTGATCTAACAGAAATAAAGAAGATCATAACTGATAACTATGAAAAATTATACTCCAACAAACCAGAAACCTAGATGAAATGGACAAATTTCTAGAAACACAGTACCTACCCAATCTAACACAAACAGAGGTAGAAAATTCAAACAAACCCACTACAAAATAAGAGATTGAAGATGTCATCAAGAAACTAAGTAAAAAAGTGAATAAATAAAAGCCCAGGACAAGACAGCTACATCGGAAAACTCTACCAAATATTCAGAGAAGCGCTGACACCAATCCTACTCAATCTCTTCAGTAATGTAGAAGAAGGAGCACTACCAAACTCTTCCTATGAAGCCAGCATAACCTTGATACCTAAACTAGCCAAAGACATCACAAAAAAAGACAATTACAGACTAACATCCCTTATGAACATAGAGGCAAAAATTTTTGACAAAATTCTAGCCAGCAAACTTCAGCAACATATCAAAAAAAAAAAAAAATCATACACCATGATCAAGTGGGATTCATACCAGGATTAAAAAGGTGTTTCAACACTAGAAACAGTCAATATAATCTATCACATACATAAAACAAAGGAAAAGAACCATATGATCATATCAATAGATGCGGAAAAGGCATTAGATAAAAATTCAACATCTTTTTCTAATAAAAACTCTCAGCAAGGTAGGAATAGAAGGAAAATTTCTCAACATAATTAAAGGCAGGTATGCAAAATCAATAGCCAACATTTTACTCAATGACGAAAGGCTGAGAACCTTCCCTCTGAGACGAGAATGAGATAAGGATGCCCATTATCTCAACTCTTACTCAACATTGTACTGGAAGTCCTAGCCACAGCAGTAAGGCAGGAAAGAGAAATAAAATGTATCCAAATTGGAAAGGAAGAAGAAAAACTATGTCTATTTGTAGATGATTGATCTTATACCTAGAAGACCCTAAACATTACAAAAGAAAACTGCTGGAACTAACAGAAGAATTTAGCAACTTAGTAGGGTACAAGATCAACACACAAAAATAAGCTGGCCTCCTCTGCACTAACAAAGAATACACCAAAAAAGAAATCAAGAAAA
Source organism: Trichechus manatus latirostris (assembly GCF_000243295.1). Taxonomy (NCBI): domain Eukaryota; kingdom Metazoa; phylum Chordata; class Mammalia; order Sirenia; family Trichechidae; genus Trichechus; species Trichechus manatus. Next base: position 943,244 of record NW_004444183.1, read on the forward strand.
CAATACCTTTTAAAATAGACCCCAAATTGATAAAATACCTAGGAATTAACCTAACCGAGGACATAAAAGACTTATACAATGAAAATTATAAAATACTGCTACAAGAGAATAAAACAAAAACAAACAAACCAAACCCATTGCTATTGAGTCGATTTTGATTCATAGCGACCTAATAGAACAGAATAGAACTGCCCCTTAGGGTTTCTGAGGGGCAGCTCATTAATTTGAACTGCCAACCTTTTGGTTAGCAGCCAGAGCTCTTAGCCTTTGTGCCACTAGAGCACCCAAGAGACTAAAAGAGACCTACAAGAATGGAAAGACACCCCATAGTCATGGCTTACAGAAAATTCACTGAAATGGAAAAACTAATAACCAGCTTCATATGGAGAGGAAACCAAACCCTGAACCCATTGCCATCAAGTCTATTCCAGCTCATAGTGACCCTACAGGACAGAGTAGAACTGTCCCAAATGGTTTCCAAGGAGCAGCTGGTGAATTCAAACTGCTGACTTTTTGGTTAGCAGCCAAGCTCTTAACGACTGCACCACATGGGCTCCAAGGAAAGGAAAGAAACCCCAAATAGACAAAGCAATATTGAAGAAAAAGAACAAAGCAGGTGGCCTCACACTCGCCAATATCAAAACATACTATACAGCCACTGTAATCAAAAGAATATGGTATTGGTTTAATGATAGACATGTAGACCAGTGCAATAGAATTGAGAATTCAGAATTAAACTCAACCAGCTATGGATAATTGAGTTTCTAAAAGGTGTTGAAATCCATTCGGTGTGGCAGAAACAATCTCTTTAATAAGTGGTGCTGGCAAAACTGGATATTCACCTACAGAAAAACGATACAGGATCCACACTTCACACCATAATCAAAACCTAACTCAAATGGATCAAAGACGTAAATGTTAAACAAAAAAATCATAAAATTCCTGGAAGAAAACATAGGGAGAAAACTATGGGACCAAATCTTTTGTAAAAATAAGATAACAAACTTTATAACAAATGCATGAATAGAAAAAGACAAAATAGATAAACGGGACCTCATAAAAGTTAATAACTTATGCTCTTCAAAAGATTTTATTAAAAGAGTAAATAGACAATGTATAGAGTGGGAAAAAATCGTCAGAAAGGACTTATCCGATAAGGGTCTAATCCCTTAAGTCTATAGAAAACTGCAATGACTCAACAACAAAAAGACAAACAACCCAGTCACAAAATGGGCAAAGGACACGAACAGCACCTTCACCAAAGAGGACACTGAAGTAGTCAACAAACATATGAAAAGATGTTCATGATCATTAGCCATTCAAATCCAAAAAACCAAACCCATTGCCATCCAGTCAATTCTGACTCACAGAGATCCTATAGGACAGGGTAGAATTGCCCCACAGAGTTTCCAAGGAGCAGCTGGTGAATTCAAAATGCCAACTTTTTGGTTAGCAGCTGAGTTCTTAACCACTGTGCCACCAGGTCTCCATTAGAGAGGTGCAAATCAAAACTACAATGAGATACCATCTTACCCTAGCTAAAATGGCACTATTTATTAAAAAAAAAAACAAAAAAAAACAGATAACAGCAAATGTTGGTGAGGATGTAGGGAGATGGGAACCCTTATCCATTGCTGGAGTGACTGTAAAATGTTACATCCACTATGGAAAATGGTATGGTGCTTTCATAAAAAAAACTAGAAATTGAATTTCCCTATGCTATCACACTCCTAGGTGTATACCTTAGAGACATAAAAATAATGACATCAAAAGACATATGCACACCTATGTCCACTGCTGCTTTATTCACAATAGCAAATAAATTGAAATAACCAAAGTGTCCACCAATGGACGAATGGATAAGCAAATTGTGGTACATACATGCAGCGGAATACTATGCAATCGTAAAGAACAACGATGAGTCTGTGAAACATATTGTAACATGGATGGACCTCGAGAACGTAATGCTAAGTGAAATAAGTCAAGCATATAAAGAAAAATATTGTATGATCCTTCCTTTATAAGAAGACAAGAATAGATATATAGAGACCAATGTTCATTGGTGGTTACCAGGGAGAGGCGGGAGGGAGCGCAAAGTATGTTTTAGATCATAGAGACTCATTATTATTTTATTTTTTTTTTTGGTGATAGGAAAAGTGGCACTGAATGTGGATGTAGTGAGCACAGCACAACCAAAGTAAAAATGTGTGTTTGAGCACATATGGATGGATACAGGCAAACCAGTATATGGGTAGGTACAGTTGTGTACATAGCTGAGAGCAGATGGAAGTATCTATACTCATTGCCATCAAGTCAGTAATGACTCATAGAGGCCCTATAGGATAGAGTAGAACTCCCCGTAGGGTTTCCAAGGAGCAGCTGGTGGATTTGAACTGCTGAACTTTTGGTTAGCATCTGAGCTATTAACCATGGTGCCACCACGGGTCCTAGGTATGTAAATACAAATATATGGGTGCAGGCGTATATATTCATTGAAGACACAAATAGAGATACTCCACAGACATAACCAAATACCTTCTGAGATTGATTTTCTCGGTTTGAAAGCTTAGGACCATAATTTCATTGGACAACTCAGTCAATTGGCATAACATAGTTCACAAAAATCATGATTTATATCCTAGTGAAGTGAGTAGCGTCTGTGGTCTTAAAAGCTTGCAAGCAGCCATCTAAGACATAACTACAGGTCTCCATTCACCAGGAGCAAAACAGTAAGAAGGTAACCGAAAGCTCAGAGAAGAAACAAGTCAACATGAGCCACAACCTCATCTACCCTGAGACCAGAAGAACTGACTGTTCTGACTGGGGTCATAATAGATGGTCCCAAATAGAATGGGAGAAAAATTTTGAGCAGAACTCAAATTCTTACTAAAAATTTAAAAAACAAAAAAAATACGGACAAACAGGAATAGTAGAGAACATGGGGACTCCCTGAGACTATCGCCCTGCGACACTCTTTAAACCTAGAACCAAGCCTATCCCCTGAGATCACTCTTTAGTGAAATAGCAGAGTGGCACACAAAATAAAGGATATTACACATAAGATCAGTGCTCTACTTGAAAACCATCAGTATGAGATAAAAGGTCAACAATTACTCAAAAGCAAAGAGGAGATGTTTAGGGGGCAGGGAAACTAGAGTACTGGAAATGGAATAAACAGAACACAATTGTCTTAGTCATCTAGGGCGGCTATAACGGAAATACCACAACTGGATGGCTTAAACAAACAGAACTTTATTCTCTCACAGTCTAATAGGCTATAAGTCTGAATTCAGTGTGTCATTTCCAGGAGAAAGCTTTCTCTCTCTGTTGGCTCTGGAGGAAGGGCCTTGTTACCAATCCTCCCAGGTCGAGGAGCTTCTCAGCGTAGGGACTCCAGGTCCAAAGGACCTACTATTCTGCTGGCTTTTGTTTCTTGGTGGTTTGAGGTCCCCATGTCTCTTTGCTCGCTTCTCTCCTTTATACCTCAAAAGAGATTGATTTAAAACACACCCTAATCTTGTAGATTGAATCCTGCCTCATTAACATAACTGCAGCTAATCCCACCTCATTAACATCATAGAGGCAGGATTTACAACACATAGGAAAATCACATCAGATGACAGAATGGTAGACAATCATACAATACTGGGAATCATGGCCTAGCCAAGTTGATACACATTTTTGGGGAACACGATTCAATCCATGTCAACAATTAAAAAGAATGCTGACACATTGTGACAAATGTAACTAATTTCACTGAACAATTTGTGTGAAAATTGTCAAATGGGAACCTAACTTGCTGTGTAAACTGTCACCAAATCTCAATAAAATAAAAAAAATAGAAGCTGATTGATTGATTTTCTCTCAGCTAAATTTTAGAATTTCTATATATACCAAAGTCTTTTTTTCTTCAAGGATCTCAAATTCTGCTTACCTGAAATCAAACCCAGCATGTCCCTACCCAAATTTCCTTTTCTACCTTCATTCTCTTTTTAGCATTTGGCATTAAAAGTCACTCAGAGAGAAACCTGGGAGTAATCCACTCATCCTTAAATTTCTTTGCACTTACTACCTGAGTTCATTCCTAAATCTTATGAGTTTTCTGCCTAAGCATGTCTGTAACCTATCCCCATCTCAACAGCCATATTGCCATCATCTCATTTCTGATCTTCATCATCATCTACTTACATTAGAATACTAATTGATTCTCTTATTTTCTGTTCTCCATCCTATCACTTAATGTATCCTCCACCTTATCATCCACAGATATAACCACATGACTACTTCGCTAAAATGTTCATTGCTTTAGAGTAATTCCAAACAGCATACCATTCCAAGATCCTTCTCAAAGAGAGTTATTTCATTTGTCTCTACCATTTCAGTGTCTAATAAATGTTAGGTGCTCAACAAATTTTTTTTAACTATGAAACTCAATAACATGATCCTACTATACTTCTTGAAGTTTTCCTGGTGGCACACAGTAGTTAAACTGCCGGGCTGCTAACCAAAAGTTTGGTGGTTTGAACCCACCAGCAGCTCCAAGGGAGAAAAATGTGGCAGTCTGCTTCCTAAAGATTTAGAGCCTTGGAAAACCTATGGGGGCAGTTCTATTCTGTCTTACAGGGTTCCTATGAGTTGGAATCGACTCAACTGCAACGGGTTTACTATACCTCTTTGGTCTCATATCTGGAATGCTAAAACCAGCAGCAAAACCAATTGCTGTCAAGTGGATTCTTAATTATGGTGACCCCATGTTTGTGAATAGAACTGTGCTCCATATGGTTTTCTATGGATGATTTTTTGGAAGTAAATTGCCAGGTATTTTTTCCAATGCACCTCTGGCTGGACTAGAAGCTTCAACCTTTCGGTTAGCAACTAAGCAAGTCAGCAGTTTGCATCAGTGAAGGGAAGGACAGCACACACTACAGGGGAAGTCAGCACAACTGGACTAAACCAAAGCTAAGAAGTTTTCTGAATAGAAGCAAACTCTGAGGGACAGAGTAGCAGGGGTAGGGGTGTGGGGACCATGCTTTCAGGGGAAATCTAGGTCAATTGGAGTAAAAAAGCTTATTAATAAAATGTTCTGCATCCTACTTTGGTGAGTGGAATCTGGGGGCTTAAAAGCTTGCAAGCGTTTGGTCCCAACCACCTGGAGTAAAGGAGAATGAAGAACACCAAAGACACAAGGAAAGTAGGAACCCAAGAGACAGAAAGGGCCACATAAACCAGAGACTACATCAGCCTGAGAGCAGAAGAACTAGATGGTGCCCAGCTACCACCAATAACCTCCCTGACAGGGAACACAACAGAGAGTCCCAGATGGAGCAGGAGAAAGGTGGGGTGCAGAACTCAAATTCTAGTAAGAACACAAGACTTAATGGTCTGACTGAGACTGAAGGAACCCCGGAAATCATGGCCCTTGGATTCTCTATCAGCCCAGAACTAAAACAATTTCCAGGGCCAACTCTTCAGACAGGGATTGGATTGGACTGTGGGACATAAAGTGATACTTGTAAGAAGTGTGCCTCTTAGCTCAAGTAGATACAAGAGACTAAATGGG
>NW_004444183.1:948903-973414 GCF_000243295.1 Trichechus manatus latirostris
AGAAAAAATAAAAAAACTTAAAAAAAAAATAAAGAGCATGGTATAAAAATTTAAGAAAAAAAGCAGTTTGCATCACCCAGGGAATTTTCTCACATGCTAACAGCAAAGTTAATTCTTCCCTTCCCTTTATCACGTTACATTGTATCAGGTCTGAGGACATTCAAAGCTGAAAGAAATATCTGTTGCCAGCAAGAAATCTAAGATTAGGGAAAGTGATTTGGCCAAACTCAGTTTCTATTAAAAAAAAAAAAAAAAAACAACTTTATATTGTAACAAGTTGAAGGAAGGAGAACTGCTTGTGTGTTTCATTAATGAAACAATAATGAACAGAATGATGAATGAAAAAACTACTATAAAGAGGTTGAGGAAGGAAACATAAACTTCAAATTCACTAGTATAAATTTGGTCAAAATATTCTCTTACCTTTTAATATCTAACCATGGTGATGCCCCTATTATTATTCATGGTATTAGTTATCTGTTCTTTCTCTTTTCTTTCTCCAACCTCTTTATGGTATTTTTTTCTTTCATTATTTTCTATTATATTATTTCCTTTCTTTTGCTTCCTTGTGTTCATTTAGCCGTTCTTTTACTTCCTTCTTTAGATAGATGCTTAGAAAATAGATCTTCAGGCTTTGATCTTTTCTAATATATGTGTTTATGGCCGTAATTGTTCTTCTACTTATGGCTTTAGCCAGGGTAAAGAGAATAATCTTGAAAGACTGCCTCTTGGACTAGGATACACTCATGTCAAGGGAGCAAGAGTGACTCCATCTTGACCTATACATGCCTGAAATTCTACTTCTGCTTTAGTATATGACAGAGTGGAAATTTTTAAAAGACACCACTGGTCTCTTTCTGAAATTGTGGTTTTGCTTGCCTTGCTTGTACAGATGTCCCAGGAAGAGAACGAATTGTGGTTAAGCTTAAGTATGTCAAGAGATGTGCTTGCCCTTAGAGTAAGCCGATGTTAAACAGAGACATAATTACGACTTTTCTATACCAAAGCCCTTTTTCTTCCCTTGGGCATTCTACTACATGACAGTTTCACTTGTAAATGTTCTATTCCTTTAACAAACTCTTTGCTTTTATATTTTAACAGAGTCTACAAGTATAATGCAGATCTAACTCCAGTTTTTTCTCCCTGGACCATTTCTCTAGAGTAACCTAGTTTAATACAGGAGGCAGGTGTCTAGATTATCTAATGTTTTAGGAAACCTGTAACTTTAGTGGTCGGCCAATTCTCAGAAGATACCCCCTGGACTCCCTCTTCCCCTTACCATACTTGTAATTTTCCACACCTTTGTTCTAACTAACCCAAATGTCAACCAATCAGAAGTATTTTAGCTCTACCTCTAGCTACCTGCAGTAATGCCAGCCAATGAAGATAGCTTTAGCTGTACTTCAGCCACCTGTGGTTTTTGTCTTCATAAGCCCTTGTCACTCTGTGCCTCAGCGGAGTAGTCTATTCTCCTCAGTAGGATTCACTGCCTCCCCAACTTAAGTTGTTTATACTCTCAATAAATCTCACTTTAATCTGAATTTTTTCAGAGTCTGAGTTTTACTCTTGGACAGCTGTATCTCACACACTTGTTTTTTTAGTATTTTCATTATTATTCAAATATTTTCTAATTTCTACTAATTTTATCATTTGACACAAGTTATTACAAGTGAATATTTTAATTTCTTAATTTATGGCCATAAAACATTTTGTGAGTTTTTTAAAAGCAGAAGTATATGTGCTCCTTAAAAAAAAATCACCTGTATGAGACCAAATGGTCAACATTTAATTTAAAACAAATATGAGAAGGTAAGGGGGCAGGGAAACAAGATTAATGGAAATGGAACAACCAGAATGGAAATAATGAGAATGTTCATGCACTGCGAAGAATGTAACCAATGTCACTGAACAACTTGTGTAGAAATTGTTGAATGGGAACCTAAACTGCTGTGTAACCCTTCACAATAAAATAGTATTTAAAAAAAGTATCCTGAAGTTGGTTAGTGCAGTATTCTCCAAGCATTAATGACATCAAATTTGTTAAAGTTTGTTAATCATATTGTTAACTGTTGCTCAAGAAATCTCCTACGTCCTTGATTATATCGGTTACTGAAAATATGTTTAAAATCTGTCACAATAATTGGGACTTTTTTGTTCCTTTTTTCATTTCAGCCAAATTTGTCTTAATCTATTATGTGTTATAAAGTGAATAAAAATCTAGAAATGTCATGATGAGTTTAAACTTTTTATTACAAAAAATCCCTGTTATAGGTATTTTTTTAAAAAAAATTAATGTCTCTTTTGTGTGATATTAAAATACCTATGATTCTTTTGTTAGGGTTTGCATTTTATGATTTTTTCCATCTTTTTCTTTCAGCCTTCTACATCCTTACACTCAAGTGTCTCTCCTATAAGAAACATATAATTGGATTTTGTTTTAATTTTATCCTGAGAAATTATGTCTTTGAGTATTAAATCTATTCATATTTAATGTAATTCCTGATATGTTTGGGTTTAATCTATTGTTTTAATATTTATTTCAATTTATACTGTCTATTCTATGTTCTTTTTAATGTATGCTCTTGTGTGTGTCTTTTTATTTGATTAATTGGATATAATTTTGAATTATTTTCTCTCCCTTCTATAAGCTTGAGAGATAGGCATTCCCTCATTTATTTGTTTATTTTTTTGTGGTTTCCCTGAAGAATACTATGTGAATCCTTGATTTATTTAATGCTTAATATAATTACTATTTGTCTTAGTATCTTAGGGCTGCTGTACTATAATGCCACAAAGAACAGAAATGTATTATCTCAAAGTTCTGGAGGCAAAGAGTCCAAATCAGGTCATTGGCCAAGTTTGATAATTCCTGTGGGCTCCATCCCTCCATCCTAGCTGCTAGGAGCTCCAGGCAATCCTTAGCATTCATTCGCTTGTAGATGCATCTTCACATGATGTCTTACCCCTGTATTTTTCTGTCTGTTGTCTACTTTAATAAGACACTTCTCAGAAAAGATTAGGCTCCACTCTACTCTGATATGATCTCATATGAACCTAACTGATAACGTCTTCAAAGAAAGATCCTGTTTCCAAATAAAGTCACATTCACAGGTGTGATGGTTAAGATTGTGCATCAACTTGGCAGGGCCATGATTCTCAGTGTTTTGGCAGTTGTATAACGTTGTGATCACTTCCCTGTTGAGATCTGATACATGATCACACATGTGATTGGATCTGCTGTGAGTAGCCAATCAGTTGAAGGGGAGTTTCCTTGGGCATGTGGCCTGCATCGAGTGTGGGTGGATGTTAAGGCAGGGCTCGGGGGCTTTTGCTCATTCTGGAAACTGCAGCTGGCTCCTGTTTGTCTGACCTCCGGTTCTTGAGATCTGAGCTAGCATCTTACCTGCAGTCTTGCCTGCTGATCTTGGGTTTCGTCAGTCTTCACAGCCTGTGACCAACAGCCCTGGTCTCTGGCCTGCAGATCTTCGGTTCGCTAGCCCCTGCAGCTACACGAATTAGGAGAAGCCTCTTTCCTGACCCATGGACTTGGGATGTTACAATCTCTACGACTGTGTAAGCCATTTCCTTGATACAAATCTCTCTCTCTCTCTCTCCCTCTCTGTCTCTCTCTCTCTCTATATATATATATATTTGCTTTACTGTTTTTTTTTTTTTCTCTAGACAACCCAGCCTAAGACAACAGGTACAGTGGTTAGAGATTCAACATATCTTTTGGGGGGTCACAATTCAATTCCTAGCACTATTTTAGCAGTTTCTCAGATACTGCAAGGATCTTAGAATATTAACTCTGTTTACACTCCCTCTCAACTCTATACTATTAATATTTTGTAACATACATTATCTGTATATTTTAACCATGCAAGTCTTTATTATAATTGTGGCATATATGAATACATGTTATATAAATATACAAATATTTGTGTACATAATAATACATTCATGACACAAGATGAATGTTAATTTACTCACATATGATACTTCATTATTTAATAAATTTCTGTGTTTAAATCTGAGATCATTCCATTTAAATGAAGAAAATCTTTAGTTTCTCTATTGAGGGTCTATTGGTGACAAACTTTATTTTTGTTTGTCTGAAAATGTATTCATTTTAATTTCATTGTCAATACATATCTTTGCCTGAATATTCATTTTTCAGTTTGACATTCCTCTCTTACTTCCTACATGAATTTTGAGATATCATTCCATTGTCTCCTGTTTTATCATTGATCTTGGAAATGAATCAACCAAGAGTCTTATTTTTGCTCTTTTGAAAGTTATCTCATTTTCTCTGGCTTCATTAAGGATATTCTTTTAGTCTTCAGTTTTCAACCTTTTTTATTTTTTCCAATTGGGGCTGGCTGTGTTTTCCTTGTATGTATCCTTCCAAAGCTTCTTAGTGCTTCTTAAATAAGTAACTTGACAACTTTAAACAGTTTTAGAAAATGCTCAACCAGTGTCTCTCCAACTGCTGTTTCTGACTCATTATCATTATTCTGGGATGCTTCAGGGATCCCAATTATATGTAATAATTTTCACTATATATGATGTACTTCTTATGATTATTTCTGAATCTTTCATCATTTTTATTCTTCATGTCTCAGTCTAGTTATTTTCTTCGGACTCATCTTGTAGCTCATTAATTTTTTAGTCATTTTATTTATAATCTGTGTCTTATGTCTCCATTATCAGGCTCCCCATGTATATGTTTCATTGTAGTTTCTCTTGTTTCTGTCATATGGTTTTGTCTTCTCATATAACTTTATTTTTATTAAGTGCTAGGTATTGTACGTAGCATCTTGTACAGGTGATGTAAAACTTTGGATCATGTTGTCTTCTTCTAGGGGCATTTAGGGTCCATATCACCTTAATTCAATCAGAGATCAAAACTATCCCAAGCTTAGCTTCAGTTATTGTGAGGCCTCATATTTAATGTTCACCCTTACTCTAAGGTTATCATTTTATGAAGCCAAACACAAAGTTAAGGGCTAACTAGGATCCATCCTCCTTTGTGGTTCTTGAACTCCAGTTTTTGTCCACCTATATCTGTGACTCTGTTGAAACTCTGCTTGGCTTCTCAACATCTCAGTCAAACTTCAGAAATTAGAAAACTTTCTAGGTTAAAAGAGTCCCCAAATGCCATGCTTATCTCTTGGCATCCAGCTTCTCCCAGATCGTGGTGGTTCACAACTTCTAAATGTCTTGAAAGCTCTTGAATATCTTTAATTTTTTTGTTTTAAACTATGTGGTCCAAATTTTATATTTGACTCAAGTGTTAGTATTTCTCTGAACATCCTGATTAACTTCCTTGTTGGTAGGTCCTGGTGATCATTGACATTCCTTGGCTTGTAGACGGTACCTCATATGGCTTCTACCTTTTATGTGTGTACGTGTGTGTCTATATTCTGCTCTGTTTATAAGACACCACACTGAAGGGATTAGGTTGAGGACCTATCCTACTTCAGTATGCCCTCATTAACATAGCACAAGGAAATCTCTATTTCTAAGCAGGAACATATTTACAGATACAGAGTTAGGACTTCAACATATATATTTTCTGGAGTCACAACTGAATCCATAACACAGGGGCAGTACCACAGAACTGTTTTAACATACAGTTTTAAAATAGGCGACTGACAATTCTAAGGTTAATGTGGGAGGTAAAGAGAAATTGCATAGGTTAGAAAGGTTCTAGGTGCCAAATTATTTCAGTAATCCTCTAAAGAAGTTACTATTTTCTATTTTTAAAGACAAGGACCCAAGGGTCAAAGACAGTGTGCAAATTTTATAAGGTTACCCAGGTAAATATGAAAAATTGAAACTAACATCTGTGCCTTCATGAGACCAAGCACATATTCTTTGCTGTTCCAGTTTTCTTCCACCACATTCCCTAGGACTGTAGTTTTAGCACCAACGTACAATACTAAATTTGTCCAAGTGCTCCTGTGCCCGTACCTACTAGCAATTACCCTCTGCAATTCTCTATGATTTCATCATTTCTAAAATCCTTCTGCAAATGTCTATGATTGTAGAACTTGCCACAAAGGATCAATGGCATTATACAGCAGCACAGTACTTGAATATCCCTCTCAGAATAAGAGTGTGTTTGTTTATGGAATAACGTAAACTATTAGGGAGGATCATTAATCAATCAGAATTTATATTCCCTAAGAGAAAGGATCTTTTCTCCCATTGTTCTCTTTGTTAAATGTGCTTAGGAAGGCAATTCCTTTCCTTATAACTGCAGTTTTTTTATATTAAAAGAAGCTTAGAACTTTGGTGAAGGGTAAGACAGTACACAATACTGGGGAAGCCAGTACAACTTGTACAAGGAAAGGTCATGGAAGCTCCATAGACACATCCAAACTCCCTGAGGGACTGAATTGCTGGGCGGAGGGCTGTGGGGACCATGGTCTCAGGGAACATCTAGCTCAATTGGCATAACACAGTTTATAAAGACAATGTTCTACATTCTACCTTGGTGAGTAGCATCTGGGGTCTTAAAAGCCTGTGAGCAGCCAGCTAAGATACTCCACTAGTCTCACCCCTTCGGAAGCAAGGGAGAATGAAGAGAACAGGATACAAGGAAAAGATTAGTCCAAAGGACTAATGGACCACAGCTACCAAGGCTTCCACCAGACTGAGTCTAGTACAGCTAGATGGTGCCCGGCTACAATCACAGACTGCTGTGACTGAGATCACAATAGAGGGTCCTGGACAGAGCTGGAAAAGGATGTAGAACAAAATTCTAACTCACAAAAAGAAGGCCAGATTTACTGGCTTGACAGAATGGAGAAACCCCGAGAGTATGGCCCCCTGACACCCTTTTAGCTCAGTGGTGAAGTCACTCCCTAAATTCACCGCTCAGCCAGGGATTGGACAGCCCCATAAAACAAAATGGGACTAATGAGGCACAGCAGTCCAGGGACAAGGACTAGTAGGCAGGAGGGGACGAGAAAGCTGGTGATAGGGAACACAAGGTTGAGAAGGGACAGTGTTCACATGTCATGGGGTTGTTAACCATTGTCATAGGACAATATACATACTGTTTAATGAGAAACCATTTGTTCTTCAAACCTTCATCTAAGGTACAAAAAAAAGAGTTATCTATGTGAGATCAAATTGATAACAGCAACTTAAAAGGTTTGATGGGAAGCCTAGCGGACAGTGAGTAGAAGATAATGGTGATAGAATAATTTGGAAAAGGATAGTGAGAATAGCAGCACAACTGGAAGAATGTAATAGATGTCACTGAATTGCACATGGAGAAATTTCTGAAATAGTGTATCTTTGGATAAGTATATTTTCACCAAAAAAAAAAAGAAAGGTCCTCCAAGGTTGAGAAGGGAGAGTGTTGACATGTCATGGGGTTTTTAACCCATGTCATAAAACAATATGTATACTGACTGTTTAATGAGAAACTACTTGTTCTGTAAGCCTTTGTCTAAAATACAATAAATAAATATATATAAAAAAAATTGAAACAAAAAAAAAGAAGCTTAACAAGTTATATCCTTGAGAAGGACCTTCTTGATGAATTTGTTTTTAGATGAAGATGTTAAAATATTCCTTTCAGCTATATAGTGTTTCTGTAACTTAAATTTTGATATGAAGGTACTGGATGATTGAAGAAGCTTTTTACAATGGCAAGTATTGTATTTCAGTTTCAAATGCTAAGAACCCAGATATATGTAGAATTTTTGCTGCCTAACTGGTAATAATGTAGATCATCAAATTCAAAAAAATCACTAGTAAGTAAAATGGCTAAAATGAGATACTTGAAGTCAAACTTTCAAAATTGAGAACTAAGAACTTATTTTCAGACTCACTACTTTTAGTTCTTCTGATTATTACCCTAGTTCACGTTCTGTTATATGGATTGTCAAAATAATGGAAGGGGCTGACAATGGCATCTTGTGAGCTAGACATGAAATTCATGATTCCACAAGGCCAACCAGCTTTCCATCTTCTGTTAACAATTCGTTAGTTCAGAAGATATTTAATGAGCACCAATATTATGCTGGGCTCCCTGGGTGTCGCAAATGGTTAAGCACTCAATTACTAGCTGAAAGGTTGGCATTTGAACTTACCCACCGGTGCCTCAAAAGACAGGCCTGACAATCTGCTTCCAAAAGATCACAGCCTTAAAAATCTTATGGAAGAGTTCACCAGGAGTCGACATTGACTCGACAATAACTATCAGTAACAACAACAACAAACACTATGCTGGAAACTTTTAGGCACTGGTAGTAATGGTGAAAGGAGCCCTGGTGGCGCAGTGGTTAAGCACTCGGCTGCTAACTGAAAGGTCGGCAGTTCGAACCCACCAGCTGCTCTGTGGGAGAAAGATGTGGTAATCTGTTTCCATAAAGATTGTAGCCTAGGAAACCCCATGGGGCAGTTCTACTCCATCCTGTAGTGTCACTATGAGTAGGAATCAACTAGACAGCACAAAACAACAACAAACAGTAGTCAAGTAAAAAAAACAGAAGAAATTCCTGATATTATGGAGATTATGGTCTAGCGTGAGGAAACAGACAATAACATGTGGACAAACAAATAAATGATATAATTTTAGATACTGAAATGGAGTTCGAAGAGAATAAAATAGTTCCCTAAGGGATAAAGAGTGACCGGAAGTGTCTGTTTAGTTTGGAAGCTCAGGAAAGCACCCCCTGAGAAGGTGACATTGTCCGCACTACTTTGAGATAGCAATTGGTCATGGCTGCAGGAAGAGTGAGTTCTTTTAGTAATGATAGTGCCAGGTATTTTCAGAGAGTGTTTTTTTGTATGGAAAATGAACAATACAAAGGATTGTAAATCATTTCTCTTAGCACATCTAGGGAATTCATATTGGGTAGCCATGGTGTTCCATTCTGCTTAATATTTGTGGGTGATTGACGGATAAATGATTTTAAACTATAATTTTTTTTTTTTTTAGCAGAGTATTTAAGACAGTGCTTGGATTTATTTTGTTAAGAGAGCTGCAGGTTCCATTCTGTAGCTGTCATCATTATCTCAATGCTCCTGCTGTTAGAATATAATAGGATAGCACCATTGCCACCAAAGTTCTCATCTGTTCTCTTGCCTCAGATAAATCAGTGTCAGACTAATGAGTAATATTCATTATTTGATAAGTAAACTCATAATCACTACTCCCTCCAAAATCACTCTGACGTTAAATTGGTATTTGTACTGACAAAAGAAAGGGTTTGTTTTTCACAAAAGCATAACATTAATGCAGAATGTATTAAACAAACCAAGAGAATCGCTCAGCTGAGGCTGGGAGAAAAGGTCAAGGCAATAAAATGAATTTGAGGGGAATATGGAGGTACTCATCAAATTGCACGTGGGATGTCTTGTTGACCTTTATATGCAAGACCATATTGTTTCTAAGCATGTGGCCTATTGTGCATAATGTTTTGAATGGGAGGTCAAGAAATGTGGAATGTAGCATGAGTATGTACTGCCGATTTCTATATCCCCCTCTGCCTTTTTAAAATATTAGTAAAAATAGCTAACATTCATTGACTTATGTGCCAGACACTAAGAGATGGCTCTCTCTCTCTCTTTCTCTCTCAGCAGATATAGATGAAGATGTGGATACACACACACACTCTTCTTAACAACCCATTTTAAAGAAGAGGAAATACAAGAAAGGCAATTAAAACATAGATAAACTTTACAGATCATCAGTAATAATAATTATGTTGTCATATATTAAATGATAAATAGCATCTAAAAAACTTCAGCTAGAACCAGTATGTTAGGGGGCTGACCATGACCATGTAAGTTTGGTTTAAGAGCGCCAAATAATTTTCCTCCATATTAGAAATACGTAGACGATAACTAAAATTTGCAGAACAAGAGATAGTGATATAAGATGTTGTTTAATAATAATCAAAATGAATATAAGAAGAGATAGCTACAAAGGTTGGTTTTGGGAGGAAGACTCCAGAGTGGGACAGTGTGGAACATGAGTTTTAGTTAATATTTTAGCACAGCTGTGGTAGTACTAGTTGACAATGTATACCGTTTGGATGCATTACTTTGATAAAAATAAAACTGAATTAACAAAATACCTTCCTCCCTCAGTCCTTACTCTTACTCTTTTTTTTTTAAAAATTATTGTAGTTTAGATGAAGGTTTACAGAACAAACTAGCTTCTCATTAAACAATTAGTAAACATTGTTTTTTGACATTGGTTACCAACTCCATAACGTGTCAGCACTCTCCCTTCTCAACCTTGGGTTCCCTATTACCAGTTTTACTGTTCCCTCCTGCTTTCCAGGCCTTACCCCTGGGCTGGTGTGCCTCTTTAGTCTCGTTTTGTTTTATGGGCCTGTTAAATCTTTGGCTGAAAGGTGAACCTCAGGAGTGACTTCATTACTGAGCTGAAAGGGTGTCCGGGGGCCATACTCTCCGGGTCTTGCTCTTACTCTTTTATCTATCTGCACCCACACTCACATTCTCACAGCTGTGTCTTATGACCATCCACCTACCTCCTTAGGAGCTGCATCTTCTTCCTTTCTGGGATCCTCAAAATGCTCCCACTCAGTGGCTCATATATTTTAGCATATGAATCCATACAAGTTTCTTCCATAAACAAAACTCTTCCCCTATCTCTGCATCCTTATTTAGCCAATATCCTATCTATTTCATTCCCTTCACAGCCAAACTTCTGGAAAGAGTAGAGTATACTACCTTTCTCTGCTTCCTCATCTCTCATCTTCTCCTTACTCTATTCTTGGGTAGCTGCCTTCCTTTCTTTTCCCTATCATGCTGGTTGAGTCATTCAGGTTAGTATACTGGATGAGCAACTGAGCTCTACTATGAGAGGCCTGGTGTTCAGCCCTATTTTTTTTTTTTTTTTCACTCACATCTGCAAGGTGTTTAAAATTCTCAGGCATCAGGGTATACATTTGTTTGTGCCTGGTTTCCTTACTCAATAGATGTTTGTGAGATTTATCTCCTTACTGTTTCTGGCAGCATTTTTTTCCACTGCTAGGTGACATTTCATTGAATATTGTACAATTTATTTATTTATACTCCTGCCAACGTATCTTTGTTTTGGGATTGCTTGATTTTTTTTTGTTGTTACCAATATTGCTGCTATTAACCCTCTTGTACGTTTGCCAAGGGTAAACAGGCCAATGTTTCTATAGGATAAAATGCTATGCCTGGAAACGTTACATCTTAGACCATGTACATTTTAAACTCATTAGATAATGCCAAAAGGATTTCTAGAGTGATTGTAACAAATTTCTCTCCCAAGAGTTCCTCTTACTGACATCTAATACGTCAGAATTATTAATTTCTCCCAAATGTGTCTGTATGTGTGTCAAGTAATTTATATTTGTAAATCTCTAATTAAGAATGAGGGAAAGGTTATTTCATACCTTTTTATTGTGATAACCTTTATTACATCAACTTTGTTTCTCAGAATCCCGATGCTCATTGGTAAAAGAAAGTCAGAAAGTAGAGGTGAAGCAGTAGATTCAGGCCATGCAATTATGCTATTTGTCTGTCCATTCGTTGGTCAGAAAGCAGTGAGATACTGTCAAAACCATCACACATTGTAAAAAATGTGAAAGTGAAAGGTGAAGTGTCATTTTTCTCTTCTGAATGAAAATTCTTTAGGAACATACATCACAGCTGGAAGCCAAATGCTAGTGATAACATTGTTTACCAAGAATAAAGAAGGGAAAATATGATGTGTTTTTAGATTTCATTTTAACATATAGATTGATTATTTTGTAACCTTAGCTATGTCAGTCTTCTTAATAATTACTGAGTTAGGTGATAAACAGCACATACGAAATAAACGTGAAAATTAAACCGATATGAAACTGTTCGTAGTTATTATTACATGAAAGAAAACAGGTTACAAAGAGCACGTACAACTTGACCCCAGTTTTGTGACAAGATACACTTATGTATAATAAGGTATTAATACATTTCTAGAAATAAACACCAACAATTTTCGATAGATAGATGTAATTTCTGAACTGTGGAATGCTATGAGTTTTCTTTGCTTCTTTATGCCTTTATGTCTTTTGAATTCTTCAGAATGAACATTTATGATGCCTTAATAAGGTAAATTGCCAGAAAGTGAAATTCAAAGATCAAAAAAGGAGCCATTGCCCTCTTGCCAGCTGCAGGGGCAACCTCTTCAGCTCCAGGTTTAGATTTAGCGTGTTGGGAAGAATCCTGAAGGAAGGCAGGGAGAAGAGTTAGGAATAATGTAACTAAAAGAGAGCACTTGCAATGATACTGTATTATGTGTGCCTGTATGTCATAAATGTGTGTGTAGACACAAAAATGGCAATAATGGCTATGTAAGGAGGTGAGTTTATGAGCAATTTTTTTTTTGCATTATTTTCATTTTCTTTTTTTTATTAATTATCTTCCACAAATTTGATAAGCTGTTAATGCTTATGTGCTGGGATATTTGTGTTGTAGGTGTCCGTATAATCATGGAAACTATCTTTGCAGCATGGATTTGGGAGCATTTCAAGTCTTCAGTAGCATCCATAGCAAATACATCGATCACAGGCAACATAAGCCAAACATTAAAATCACTAGAATGATTTAATCAGCTATGAAAAAATTTGGTTACTTTACAGATTTAACGGGATAAAGAGCTTTCTGATATTCAAGAAGGTAAGTATAATAGTTGAAGCTTATAATACATTTTTTTTAATGTAGGTGTACAAGAGACAAGGAAAGATTATCATGTAAGGATTCATTCATCTATTTATTAAGCAAATAATGAGTGCTTAGTATGTGCCAGGTACTATTCCTGACTTTGAGAATGCAGCAAAGAACACAATAAACAAAATTACAGCCTTCTGAATATTTCATGTTATGAGAGAGAGGCAAACAATAAACAAAATAAGTAGGTGAATTCTGTAGTATGCTAACCAGTTGCCATTTAGTCAACTCTGAGTCATGGCAACCTCATTGTGTTGGAGCAGAACTGTGCTCCATAGGGTTTTGAAAGGCTGATTTTTCAGAAGTAGATCCCCAGGCCTTTCTTGAAAGGTTCCTCTGGGTGGATTCAAACCTCCAACCTTTTGGTTAGCAACCAAGTATGTTAATCATTTGTACCACCCAGGAACTCCTAGAAGGTGATAAATGCTAGGGAAGAAAATGCTATTAAAAACAAAAAGATTGGACAAAGTAACAGTATTTCTGGGGACAGAGAGTTGCAATTTTAGACAGGATAATCAGGTAAGGCATTATATAGAAAGTTATATTTGATCAAAGACATGGAGGAGGAGAAGGAATGAGCCATGCAGATATTTGGGAGAAGAACATTAAAAGCAGAGGGAAGCACAAGTGTAAAGACCTTGAAGAAGAAGCATGTCTAGCCTGTTAGCAAGAGAGTAAGGGGGGGTGGGACAGCAGACTGTTAAAGAACTCTCTAGGACCTTATAGCTTATTGTTAAGACTTTGGATCTTGAGTTAAATAGAGAAGAAAAACACAAAATATGCTATATTTTTATGTGCTTCCTGTTTTGCCAAAATACAAAATTCTAAGCATTTTTTTTCTTCTCAGGAGAAGGAAGCGGGGGATTGAGATCTCATATTTATATTTCTGTGTAGTACTAGTCAACTTCAGTGTCCACGTGAAACACTTGAACCAAATTTCAGTCTTCTAAGATTCTTGTCATTCTCAAATACAGTAACTTTCACCTCAAAACTATTTCAACGTCCCACTCTCAGTTCACAGCCTTTGAACTCAGAAACGTCTTGGTTTTAGTACTGGCTCCCCTACATACTAGATTGTGACCTTTTCTAGATGCTGTCTTCCCATCTGTAAAATTAAGATAATAGTAGCATCCACCCCTTAAGAATAAGTGCTCAATGAGATAATGTACGTAAAATATTTTTTAAAGCATAGCACACAATGAATGTTCAAATCCACCAGTGGCACTGCAGAAGAAAGTCCTGGTGTGCAGGCATGGAACAGTAAAATGAAACTTGCCTTTAAAAATGTAGGGTGCTGAGAGACCAGTGAAAGAGGTGGGCAACGCCAGGGTGTTAAAGAAGGAACATATTAGGGAGACTTATACATGAGGCAGTCCTGGATGGCCTCAGGACAAAAGCAGATCCCCATGCCACACAGTGGGAGGGCAGAGGTTTTATAGTGGTGGTGGACAATAGTGGCCACAAGCCAGAGTCTTACATAAGAACAGCTCAGTAAATGGTAGTGAACTAGCAGACCACATGGGGGTGCTCATGTTTGGCCTTGCAAAGCCTGTTTCCACTTCACCTGGTGATATATTTCTGTAAGACTACAGACATTGAAAACCCCATGGAGTGTAGTTCTACTCAGAAACATGTGGGGTCTCCATTAGCCAGTATCAACTCGATGACAATGGGTTTTAGTGAGTCATTACCCTTGGAGAGTGAAAGGAATGAGAATAGGACCTTTTAGGCCAAGGACTATATAAGCCAAAATACTGAAACATTAATGCAAGGCGGGCTTGTTTAAAGAGCAATCAGTGGTCCTGTTTAATTTTCACTCACGATACAATGCAAAGTGACAATAGTAGGCAAAGATGTGCATCTAAACTGGAACTGAATAACTGAGGTTCCAGGAAGGCATGATTATTAGAAATATGGCTTCTCCTGTGAGCAGCCATCTAAGATACTCCACTGGTCTCACCTCTTCGGGAGCAAGGGAGAATGAAGAAAACAAGACACAAGGGAAACAAGACAAAGGACTAATGGACCACAACTACCACGGCCTCCACCAGACTGAGCCCAGCATAACTAGATGGTGCCTGGCTACCACCACTGACTGTTCTGACAGGGATCACAACAGAGGGTCCCGGACAGAGCTGGAGAAAAATATAGAACAAAATCTAACTCACAAAAAAAGATCAGACTTACTGGCCTGACAGAGACTGGAGAAACCCTGAGAGTATGGCCCCTGGACACCCTTTTAGCTCAGTAATGAAGTCACTCCTGAGGTTCACCATTCAGCCAAAGATTAGACAGTCCCGTAAAACAAAACGAGACTAATTGGCACAACAGTCCAGGGACAAAGACTAGAAGGCAAGAGGGGACAAGAAAGCTGGTAATAGGGAACCCTAGGTTGAGAAGGGTAGGTATTGACATGTCGTGGGGTTGTTAACCATTGTCATAAAACAATATGTGTACTAACTGTTTAATGAGAAACTATTTGTTCTGTACACCTTCATCTAAAGTACAATAAAAAATAAAAAGAAACACGGCTTCTAATAATGAGATTCATTTCTAATAACCTGGTGTCATTTTGAGGAAGGAGTTCCTGAGTAACGTAGTTAATACACTCCGTTGCTAGTCAAAAGTTGTAGTATACCCAGAGGTTTCTTGGAAGAAAGGCCTGGTAATCTATTTCTGAACAGTCAGCCAGTGAAAACCCTATGACAGATGGGATCACCATGAGTCAGAATCTACTCAACAGCAGCTGGTTTTACTGGTTATTTTGATGGAGTATTTTCCAGGGGATACAGAAATGCCTAATTCCTTCTCCAGAACCGTTATCCTTTTCTGTAAATTGCCTGACACAAACGACAAAGAGAGATGACATGAGATATGAAGAATTCTGACCCCAGAACAACACCTAAACCCACTGTCATCAGCTGATTCTGACTCACAGCAACGATATAGGACAGACGGTTTCCAAACCATAGGATTTCCAAGGCTGTAAATCTTTATGAAAGCAGACTGCCACATCTTTCTCCTGTGGAGCAGCTGGTGGGTTTGAACTGCCCACCTTTTGGTTAGCAGCCGAGGGCTTTAAACATGGCACCACCAGGGCTCCTTGAACAACACCTAGTGCTCCGGCTTTACTTTACTGATATTAGCACCACATTACATGAGAACAATTTGCAGTATGCTATCACAAACCAGAAGATTTCAAAGGATGGCTCGAGAAGACAAAGTAAAGTATTATAATGACATGTGCAAAGACCTGGAGTTAGAAAATCAAAAAGGGAGAACACGCTTGGCGTTTCTCAAGCTGAAAGAACTGGAGAGAAAAATTCAAGACTCGAGTTGCAATATTGAAGAATTCTGTGGAAAAAATATTAAACAATGCAGGAAGCATCAAAAGAAGATAGAAGAAATACACAGGATCACTATACCAAAAAGAATTGGTGGATGTTCAACCATTTAAGTAGGTAGCATATGATCAGGAACCAATGTTAGTGAAGGAAGAGGTCCAAGCTGCACTGAAGACACTGGTGAAAAACAAGGCTCCGGGAACTGACAGAATACCAACTGAGATGTTTCAACAAACAGATGTAGCCCTGGAAGTGCTCATTCGTCTATGCCAAGAAATTTGAAAGCTACCTGGCCAACCGACTGGAAGACGTCTATATTTATGCCTATTCCAAAGAAAGGGGATCCAATGGAATGTGGAAATTATCAAACAATATCATTAATATCACACACAAGTAAAATTTTGCTGAAGATCATTCAAAAGTGCCTGCAGCAGTATGTCAACAGGGAACTGCCAGAAATTCAAGCTGGATTCAGAAGAGGACGTGGAACCAGGGATATCACTGCTCATGTCAGATGGATCCTGGCTGAAAGCAGAGAATATCAGAAAGATGTTTACCTGTGTTTTATTGACTATGCAAAGGCATTCAACTATGTGGATCATAACAAATTATGGATAACATTGTGAACAATGGGAATTCCAGAACATTTAATTGTGCTCATGAGGAACCTGCACATAGATCAAGAGGCAGTTGTTCAAACAGAACAAGGCGATACAGTGTGGTTTAAAGTCTGGAAAGGTGTGCATCAGGATTGTATCCTTTCACCATACTTAATCTGTATACTGAGCAAATAAACAGAGAAGCTGGACTACATGAAGAAGAACATGGCATCAGGGTTGGAGAAAGACTCATTAGCAACCTGCATTATGCAGATGACACAACCTTGCTTGCTGAAAGTGAAGAGGATTTGAAGCACTTACTGATGAAAATCAAAGACTACATCCTTCAGTATGGATTACACCTCAACATAAAGAAGACAAAAATCCTCAGAACTGGACCAATAAGCAACATCATGATAAACGGAGAAAAGATTGAAGTTGATAAAGATTTCATTTTACTTGAATCCACAATCACCACCCATGGAAGCAGCAGTTAAGACATTAAATGACTCATTGCATTGGGCAAATCTGCTGCAAAAGACCTCTTTAAAGTGTTGAAAAGCAAAGATGTCATCTTGAAGACTAAGGTGCACCTGACCCAAGCCGTGGTGTTTTCAATCACCTCATATGCATGTGAAAGCTGCGCTGTGAATAAAGAAGACAGAAGAATTGACTCCTTTGAATTATCATGTTGGAAAAGAATACTGAATATACTGTGGACTGCCAAAAGAATGAACAAATCTGTCCTGGAAGAAGTAACAGCCAGAATGCTCCTTAGAAGCAGGGATGGCGAGACATCATCTCACATAGTTTGGACATGTTATCAGGAGGAACAGTCCCTGAAGAAGGACATCATGCTTGGTAAAGTAGAGGGTCATCAAAAAAGAGGAAGACCCGCAATGAGATAGATTGACACAGTCGCTGCAACAATGGGCTCAAGCATAACAACGATTTTAAGGATGGTGCTGGACCAGGCAGTTCTTCGTTCTGTTGTACATAGGGTGGCTATGAGTCAGAACCGACTGGATGGCACCTAACAACAACAACATTATAAAACAACCATACTTTATCCCGTACTGCCCTTTAAATTCACTTTATGTTGCTAGTCCCGCCCCTGCTTTGGGTGCAGCTTTGGGCAGTCTGCATAGATTTCTGCTCCCTCTTAGGTAGCACATACAGTTCTCTGATCACTTCACATGAATATCCAGTGTCTTATATTCGTCAAAACTTTATTCTTGTTTTAAAGTAAATACTTCTCGATATCCCATAATAGAAGCTTGCTTTCGTTGGTGGGGGGGAACTGTAGTCAATGAAGAGGGCGCTGTTGCTTCTCTCTTTCTCAACTAGTGCTCTCTTCTTCTTCCACAAATGTGTTAACCCTGTTTGGAAAAAAAGAAAAACAATAGGTGTTTTTGTTTAGGTGTTATTCTAGGGTCAGAATTCTTCATATCTCATGTCATCTCTCTTTGTCGTTTGTGTCAGGCAATTTACAGAAAGGGATAATTGTTCTGGAGAAAGTATTAGGCATTTCGATATCCCCTGGAAAGTACTCCATCAAGATAACTAGTAAAACCAGTCAGTTAATGTTGTTACTTGATTAGTACAGGCAGTCCCTGGGTTACAAAGGGGATCAGTTCCTAAGTCTGTCTTTAAGTCTAGTTTGTAGGTAAGTTGGAACAGGTGCATACGGTTCTTATTTATTGTCAGTTAGTCAAGTGTTGGAACCCTGGTAGCACAGTGGTTAAGAGCTCGGCCGTTAACAAAAAGATCGAAGTTTGAATTCACCAGCAGCTCCTTGGAAATCCTATGGGGCAGCTCTACTCTGTCCTATAGGGTCACTATGAGTTGGCATCAACTCAAAGGCAACAAGTTTGGTTGTTTTTTTGTTTTTTTTTTTATTTTTGGTTTATGGATATAAAACATTTAACAAACACTTACAAACCACGCACTGTTTTCATGAGCTTCAAGAAGTAGTGTGTATGTTCATTATTGATGAACCATTACATGTATTTAATGCAAATTTTTAATATAACAGGATTTATGGCAGCCTGTTCTTAAATACAAGTTGTCCGTAAGTCAGATGTTCATAACCCGAGGACTGCCGTTACTGTTGCGTTGATCTAACATCAGGAATCCCTGGACTTAGCAGGTATTTGAACCTGGTTCTTTATCTTGCAAGTGCCGAAGATATCGCCTTTGTAGTTCCCTTGACATGAGCGAACTTCATCCATATTCCAGCTTGTTGTTTACCTATTATTTCGGTGCACTCAGT
The DNA here is from genome assembly GCF_000243295.1 of Trichechus manatus latirostris. Classification (NCBI taxonomy): domain Eukaryota; kingdom Metazoa; phylum Chordata; class Mammalia; order Sirenia; family Trichechidae; genus Trichechus; species Trichechus manatus. The sequence goes on from NW_004444183.1 coordinate 967,851, forward strand.
GGCCCACTTCAATCTTATTTATGCTGAGAGAGAAAACAACCTTGTATTTCTCCTGATCTTAGGAGAAGCATTCAGTTTTTCAGCATTAAGTATGATATTAGCCATAGATATTTGTAAATGCCCTTTATCTGGTTGAAGGAGCTCCTTTGTATTAATATTTTGCTGATAGTTTTTCAAGAATAGATGTTGAATTTTATCAAGTATTTATTTTGCTTCTATTGAGATAATCATACTTTTTTTCTCTTTTTTAGTTTGTTTATATAGTGAATTACAATGACTGATGTTTTTTAAATGGCAGATCAAAAATTCATTCCTGTAATAAACCCCAACTTGGTCATGATAAATTATTCTCTTAAAACATTGTTGGGTTTGATCTGTTAAAGTTTGGTTTCAAATTTTGCATCTACTTTCATGAGATATATTGATCTGCGATAGTCATTTCTTGAGATGTCTCTTTCTGATTTTGGTATCAAGGTAATGCTAGCCTCATAGAATGAGTTGGAGAATATTTTATCCTCTTCAATTTTCTAACAGATTTTATATGGAACTGGTAGTATTTTTTCTTTAATTGTTTGGTAGAAATCACCATTAAAGTTACTTGGCCTGGAATTTTATTAGTAAGAAAGTTTTTAACTACAAATTCAATTTGCTCAATGCATATAGGGCTATTCAGGATAGCTATTTCTTCTTCTACCCACCAACCACTAAGGCCAAAGATGAAAAAACTGAAGATTTTTACCAGCTTCTGCAGTCTGAAATTGATCGAACATGCAATCAGGATGCATTGATAATTACTGGTGATTGGAATGTGAAAGTTGGAAACAAAGAAGAATCATTAGCTTGAAAATATGACCTTCATGATAGAAATGATGCCAGAGATGGCATGATAGAATTTTGCAGGACCAATGACTTCTTCATTGCAAACACCGTTTTTTAAACAACTCACTAGATGGAATACTCAGGAATCAAATTGAGTACATCTGTGGAAACAGACAATGGAAAAGCTCAATGTAATCAGTTAGAACAAGGCAGGGGCTGCCTGTGGAACAGATCATCAATATGCTCATATGCAAGTTCAAGTTGAAATTGAAGAAAATTAGAACAAGTCAATGAGAGCTAAAATACGACCTTGAGTATATCCCACCTGAATTTAGAGACCATCTCAAGAACAGATTTGGTATGTTGAACACTAATGACTGAAGACCAGACCAGTTGTGGAATAACATAGGGGACATCATACATGAAGAAAGCAAGAGGTCATTAAAAAGAGAGAAAAGACCAAAATGGATGTGAGAAGAGACTCTGAAACTTGCTTTTGAATGTCAAGTAGCTAAAGCAAAAGAAAGAAATGATGAAGTAAAAGAACTGAACAGAAGAGGGCAGCTCGAGAAGACAAAGTAAAGTATTATAATTACATGCACAAAGAGCTGGAGATAGTACACCAAAAGGGAAAAACACGCTTGGCATTCCTCAAGCTGAAAGAATTGAAGAAAATTTCAAGTCCCGAGTTGCAATAGTGAAGGATTCTGTGGGGAAAATATTAAACAACACAAGAAGCATCAAAAGAAGATGAAAGGAATACACAGATTCATTATACCAAAAAGAATTGGCCATTTCAAGAGGTAGCATATGATCAGGAACTGATGGCACTGAAGGAAGAAGTCCAAGCTGCACCGAAGGCATTGGGAAAAACAAGGCTCCAGGAGTTGACAGAATACCAACTGAGAAGTTTCAACAAACAGAAGCAGCACTGGAAGTGCTAATTCATCTATGCCAAGAAATCTGGAAGACAGCTACCTAACCAACTGATTGGAAGAGATCCATATTTATGCCCATTCCGGAGAAAGGTGATCCAATGGGATGAGGAAATTATCAAACAATATCATTAATATCACACACAAGTAAAATTTTGCTGAAGATCATTCAAAAGTGCCTGCAGCAGTATGTCAACAGGGAACTGCCAGAAATTCAAGCTGGATTCAGAAGAGGATGTGGAACTAGGGATATCACTGCTCATGTCAGATGGATCCTGGCTGAAAGCTGAGAATACCAGAAAGATGTTTACCTGTGTTTTATTACTATGCATAAACATTCAACTGTGTGGATCATAACAAATTATGGATAACATTGTGAACAATGGGAATTCCAGAACATTTAATTGTGCTCATGAGGAACCTGCACAAGATCAAGAGGCAGTTGTTCAAACAGAACAAGGGGATACAGTGTGGTTTAAAGTCTGGAAAGGTGTGCATCAGGATTGTATCCTTTCACCATACTTAATCTGTATACTGAGCAAATAAACAGAGAAGCTGGACTACATGAAGAAGAACATGGCATCAGGGTTGGAGAAAGACTCATTAACAACCTGCATTATGCAGACGACACAACCTTGCTTGCTGAAAGTGAAGAGGATTTGAAGCACTTACTGATGAAAATCAAAGACTGCATCCTTCAGTATGGATTACACCTCAACATAAAGAAGACAAAAATCCTCAGAACTGGACCAATAAGCAACATCATGATAAATGGGGAAAAGACTGAAGTTGTTAAAGATTTCATTTTACTTGAATCCACAATCAACACCCATGGAAGCAGCAGTTAAGACATTAAATGACTCATTGCATTGGGCAAACCTGCTGCAAAAGACCTCTTTAAAGTGTTGGAAAAGCAAAGATGTCACCTTGAAGACTAAGGTGCACCTGACCCAAGCCATGGTATTTTCAATCGCATCACATGCATGCGAAAACAGTGAATAAGGAAGATGGAAGAAGAATTGTCTCCTTTGAATTGTGATGTTGATGAAGAATATTGAATATACCATGGACTTCCAAAAGAACAGATAAATCTGTCTTGGAAGACGTACAACCAGAATGCTCCTTAGAGGCAAGGATGACAAGACTATGTCTCACATACTTTGGACATGTTTTCAGGAGGATTCAGTCCCTGGAGAAGGACATCATGCTTGGTAAAGTAGAAGGTCAGCGATAAAGAGGAAGACCCTCAATGAGATGGATTGACACAGTGGCTGCAACAATGTGCTCAAGCCTAACAACGATTGTGAGCATGGCGTGGGACCGGGCAGTGTTTCGTTCTGTGGTACATAGGGTCGCTATGAGTCAGAATGGTCTCGACTACACCTAACAACAACAAATTTCTTCTTGAGTGAGCTTTTGTAACTGCTTTCAAAGAATTTGTCTATTTCATCTAAATTTTGAAAATTATCAGTACAAAGTTTTCATTATATTCCATTATCATCCTCTTAATATCTATGCAATCTGTAGTAATGCCACACTTTAATGCCTTATGGTAATTTATGTCTATTTTTTTTTTCTGTTAAGTCTGATTTGAGGTTTGCCAGTTTACTGTTCTTATCAAGAACTAATGTTTGATTTTATTGATTCTTTCTGTTGTTTTCTTGTTTTCTATTTATTTTATTATTTTTCTAGTGCCTATTTTGTTTTTAAACCACTCTTCTCTTTTGAGTTTCTGAGGTCATTGGTTGAGACATTTCTTGTCTTCTTATGTAAGTGTTTAGTGCTATAAAATTCCCTCTATGTACTGATTTAATGACATCACACAAATTATTACATGTTGTGTATTAATTTTCATTCATTCCAAAATACTTTCTAATTTCTCCTTTGATTTATTATTTGATCCCTGGGTTATTTGGAAAGGTGTTACTTAGTTTTCAAATATTTGAGAATTTTCCAGAGATTTTTCTATTATTGATACTAATTTAATTCCACCATGATCAGAAGACAAGCTTTGTATGACTTGAATCCTTTAGTATTTATTAAGATTTGTTTGGGAGCAAATTATTGTCTATCTTGGTAAATGTTCCTGTACACTGAGATGAATGTGTATTCTGCTGTTTAGGGGTAGAATATTGCATAAATGTCAGTCAGGTCAGGTCAGGTGAAGTTGGCTAATAATGTTGTTCAAGTCTACCACATACTTCTTGAGTTTTTGTCTAATTTTTCCATAAATTATTGACAGAGAGTATTGAAAACTCTGACAATAACTGTGGATTTGTCTGTTTCTCCTTGAAGCTCTGTCCTATTTTGTTCATATATTTTGAAGATCTGTTATCAGGGACATAAATGATTAATATTTCTATATCTTCCTGATTAATTTACCCCTTTATTATTATGAAATGGTCTTCTGTATCCAAGATAATATTCTATACTCTGAAATCTACTACTAATAAAGCCATTTCACCTTTTGTTTTATTGATGTTGGCATGGTATATATTTTTCCATTCTTTTATTTTTAGTTTTTAGCCTCTGTATTTAATATTCTGTTTTTTAATTACATGTTGTCTTTCTGTTTCATTTTAGATAGTTGCATTTGCTATGCTTTCAAGTTTACTAATCATTTCTTCTGAAATTTCCAATCCACTTTTCATCTCACACAGTGTTTTTGTTTTTGTTTTTTTCCATCTACAGTCTGGAAATATAATTTATGTCTCTATTTAACTTTTTAAGAATATGAAATAGTTATAATAACTATTTTCATATATTTTTTCTGCTAACTATAATACTTGTGTCAGTCAATTCTGGGTCTGTTTCATTTGACTGATTATTCTCCTCTTTATGGGTTATGAATTTTTCCATGCATGATCATCTTTGATTGGATACTAGTCATTGTAAATTTTACCTTGTTAGAAGTATGGTATTTTGGTATGATAGAGTTTTATTTTGGATGCAGTTAAATGACTTGGAAAAATTTGATTCTTTTGAGTATTTCTTATCTCGTTTGTTAGGCTGGTCTAGAGAAATGTCAAATCTAGGGCTAGTTATTCCTCACTTCTGAGGCAACATCTTTCTGAATATTCTACCCAATACACTAAGAATTATGGATTTTTTCAGTCAGGTTGATGGGAACATACACTTTACCGAGCCCTCCTTGTGTGCTGTTATTCCTAATCTGTTAGTTTTGTTGTTGTTGTTTTCTTTCTTTGATCTTGGGTAGTTTCCTTGTATGCATGCACTAATCAGTGCTCTCCTGAAAACTTGAGGGAATCTTCTGAAGACTTCTGGGGTTTTCTGTCTGTGAAACTCTTTCTTTTCAGGGGCTATTTTCTGTGAACTCTAGCCATTTTGTTCTCCTAGACTATCAGACTTATCTCTTGAGCTCAGTTTTGAAATGACATCTAGTTGCTATCCAATATCCATTATTTATGGAGCCCTTGGTAGATGTGTGTGTGTGAGAGAGAGAGAGACAGAGAGAGACAATGCGTCTATTTGAAAGATTACATTTCTCAGCTTACTTTATAGCTAGATATGGTTAATAAGATGAAGGTCTAGGAGTTCCGGCAAAATGACGCTCTAGGCAGAAGCACCATGCCGACCCTCCACAGCAAAGATCTGAAAAACTAAGCCAAACAGAGAATACAAAAATCCTGAAACCCTAAAACATCAAACGAAGAGATAAAGAGCTCAGCCAAGCACCAAATGGAGTGAGAAAACTGAAAGAGAACGGAGAGCGAGGAGAGATTCATGCAGAGGTCCCCTACCAGCTAACGCAGCGCGGATCCACCATCTTGGACTCCTGTCGGAAACCAG
>NW_004444183.1:980811-995290 GCF_000243295.1 Trichechus manatus latirostris
AAGTGGTATCTTGGGTGAAGGGTGAGACAGTACACAATACAGGGGAAACCAGCACAACCTGTACAAGGAAAGGACATGGAAGCCCCATAGATACATCCAAACTCCCTGAGGGACTGAATCGCTGGGCTGAGGGCTGTGAGGACTATGGTGTCTAGGAATATCTAGCTCAATTGGTGAGGTTATTTTTAATTATACTTAAAACTTTTATGCTAAAGCAGTATATCTCAGAAGAATGTTAAAACTGTGAGATTTTGAAAGAGAGAGTCTGTTCCATTCTGAATTGATGTGCCTAGCTCAGGGTTGGCTACTCAACAGATCCTCAGTAAATGGTGAATGAATACCTAACAATCACCCTATGCTTTACACCAAACCTCTTACAGTAGTGGTAATTCAAATGTTGTAAGAATTAGATAAGGTCAGGATGACTACCTAGTAGCTGCCATCAAATTTCCCCACAAACCTAACTTTGGCTTGGAGCAAGATTCATAAAAACAATGAAAAATTTAATTAAGATAATAAAAAAGAAAGGAGAAAAAGTATTTAAATCTGGGATTTAACTTTTCATATTCCCAGCTCATTCTAAATTTGTTGCAATATCTGAAGGCAAGCTGGTCTCTTTTTCTGCTGGTTACAGAACATTCCATTTTCTGGGTATAAAAAATTCCATTCTCTGAGTGGAATTTAAAAAATAAAGAGGTTGTTTTCTTAGAAAAAGAACAAAATATACAGGTTTGAGAGAGAGTTGGGGCTTAAGTTTCTGGATATGGATTGAGAAATTTATACCAGATTGAATTAATAGGAATGAGGAGGAAAAATTTTTGTCTTCATCTTTACCTGGTAGATAATCTGTGTTTACAGATTGACTTTCAGCAATCTCACAAACCTGTCTCTTAGGCAGGACACAAATACTTCACATTGTAGTCCTTTAGATGAATTGAGAGTGAAGAAATGAATGACACAAATATTATTTCCTTATTTCAGATCTTCATACATTGGTACAATATCACACACATAGACACACAGACACACACACACTACAACAAACTAGAAATGAGATAGTGCATTTTATGTAAACAAGTGAATATCTCAATGACTGCAATTTTAAAATGACCCTTCTTTATATGCTGTTAATCTTTTGCTCATTAGCATACACAAAGATACTCTTCATCATTTCTCTAATGATAATATCATGTATCTATATAATTATAATCTCACCCATGTAATTATGTCATGTCTATATGATTTGAGACTAGAAAGGACATGGCCCATCAACATTTAATTAAAGAACACACTTCTCAAAGCATAGACAGATGTGTGCTGTATAAGTAGCAGTGCATATACACACAGAAGCTGTGCATATGTGCTACAACAATTATATTCCCAGCTCAACAAAACACACTCATAGGCCCTCCTGATGTTGAGATATCCCTCACAAATGTTGTTCAGACATTTACATACATGGATGTGTCTGCCTGCAGGTTTGTTTACCCTTAGATGAGCTAATGTTGTCTGTAGTAATCCATCACTCAGAGTCCCAATAGGAAACAGACAGGCACACAAATGTGGATAATGGAGAAAAAGAGAGTAGCTGGAGGGGATATAAGGGTCAAGGAATATTTTGTTCTTCTTCTTGTTTTAATTGAAAGATAAGCACATGCCCAAGAGAATGATCCAGGAGAGAGAGACCCTGCTGAAGCAGAAAACAGATGGGAATAAAGTCATTGAGATCATGGTAAAAGATCCAGAGTACATTTAAAGGGCCTAGGTTTTGTTTGAGACAGGAAAAGCTTTTCGACTGCAAATGTTGGGGAGGCAGAGAATATGAGTATGAATGCCCATAGTGTGGTAGTCTTTACAGGGTGATAAGTAAGCCCGTGTTTGGGTGCTCATGTTGTACCTCAAAAAGATAAGGCCAGATCATTAGCTGACAGTGAAGTGGTAAGAAGTTAAAGAACTTTGAGGAAAGAAGATCAAGTATGAAATAAAGATCTTGGAGAGTGGATGAGCAAGCCACTAAGTTTACAGCAGTTCTTGTAACAAACTCAAATTAAAAAATCTTCAAAAAATAACTTCCAATGTGTGTGAGAAAAATTAACTGAAATGCATTATCCTCTATGAAAGCAAGACAACATTTAAGAGTTTTCTCAAAATACATTTCCAAGGTGACTTTGATTAAATCTAGCTGAAATGTAGTAGTTTAATATCATTGTGGAATTTTTGTCTTTTATTTGAAGTTAATTTATTCATTCAAGAAATTTACATTGGGCCATGCTCTGCTGCTAGCGGTACAGCAGTCGTAGAAAGCAAGGTCATCTCCTCCCTCTCATGGAGATTTGATGATTGCCATATAGCGTTTGAAATCTGAGAGTTGCAATTTGGGTCAGGAAGGAGGTATGCAAGGTTCTGTGAGTCATCATTATGAGTAAATAGAGATGAAAGGTCAACGAGATTGGTCTGTTTATTCATTCAAAAAATTATTGATATTTTCAATATGTGTCCTTTAATTTATTGGTTAGAAACTACAGAGAAGTACAGGTTAGACCCTGGAAACACAAGAACAAAATAAGACAAGTCCAAGGTCTCAACAAATACAGTCACCGTGACGTTAAGCCCAGGGTTTGGTGAGAGCACAGATAATGGGGGTAGAGGCGGTCCAAGAAGACGTCTTCTGGTTAAAGTGAAGTTGAGCTGAGTTGTAAAGACCAGCAATAATCATGCAGATAGAGAGTGATGGTCACTGAGGGCTGAGGGTCCAGCATACGCAGTTGCTGATAGGCATCAAAGAAGCTGCAGAGAAGGATGCCTCTGTGTGTGTGTGTGTGTGTGTGTGTGTGTGTGTGTGTGTGTGTGTGTGTATAAGAAGATGATGCAGAAACTTCTCACCCTGTTCCTAAACTGTTCTAATCCTTATGCTATGTTTCTTCCTACCATGTGCCCTTCTTTAGATTCCAGAACCACACACACACACACAAATTCTAAACCCTCTCTGAATATTGTTGTTATTGTTAGATGGCATTGAGTCAGTTCCAACTCATAGCGACCCTACGTACAACAGACTGAAACACTGCCAGGTCCTGCACCATCCTCATCATAGTAGTTATACTTGAACCCATTGTTGCAGCCACTGTGTCAATCCATTTCGTTGAGGGTTTTCCTCTTTTTCCCTGACCCTCTGCTTTACCAAGTACGATGTCCTTCTGCCGGGACTGATCCCTCCCGATAACATGTCCAAAGTATGTAAGATAAAGTTTCTCCATCTTTGCTTCTAAGGTGTATTCTGGTTGTACTTCCTCCAAGACAGATTTGTTTGTTCTTTTGTCAGTCATAGTATATGTAACATTCTTCGCTAAAACCGTAACTCAAAGGCGTCAATTCTTCTGCAGTCTTCCATATTCATGGTCCGGCTTTCACATGCATATGAATAGCCCTTTCATGTTTAAAAAAAAAAAAAAAGTGTCAAAGAAATGTAGTCAAGATAAAGTTGCACTTAAGCATGTGGTCTCTGGATCCAGCCTGCTGATATTTGAAACTGATTTCTTTATTATCTGTGCGGAATTAGGCAAGTCATCTCACTTTTCTGAGTCTTGGGTTTCCCCTCTGTAAACATGGGTATGAAAGATAACTACCTTATAGATTCTGAGGATTAAATGTGATAATCACTGTTCCTGGCACATTGTAAGATTTAACAAGCACTAGGTCTTATGTTATTAAGACCTAAAATTTTGATTTCATACCATACAAATTGAATACATACATGCCCGTAAATTTGAACTGACTTCCTCAAGGTCACAAAAAGTTATTCTCAGCTTTTCATTTTTCTCAATCCAAGTTTACTCACAGTTCTATAGTGTCATCGCGTGCCCCCAAGAGTTTATCTTTAAGCCAAATATCCTCTGCTCCATCAAATATTCTCTCTGTGAGTTAACAAACGTCTCGTTAATCCTGCTGGTTCTCCCCAGGATGTGTTATTGCTTGTCAAATTTGCCCTTAACGAGTTCCCACTGTGGAGCCCTACATCACAGAAACCACCAGCCCAGGCAGTACAAGGTGTCCCAATATTTGACATCCCTTCTTGTAATGACACTGCACCCCAGTAAGTCTTCCAAATGGAACTCCTCTGGATGATCAACCAAGTTGGAAATAAAGGATGAGGAAAAGATAGACCCAAATAGCTTAACTATTGAGAGGTGATGGGAGAAAGAATGTGTTATTTTTAGGAATAAAATATTGCTTTAATAGGCTAATGGAAAAAAATAAGATGTTGAAATTTGCCACATTGAAAATAGATTTCAAAGTAGTTATTATAAAATAGATTGTTTGAAATATATACACAAACTAGGTTGTAACCAAGAGAAAACTTTGAATAACAAATATCCGATTAAAAATATCGCAATAAAAGTTTTACCAAAAAATGTAAACTTGTAAACTGATTGCTAGGGTCCCTCCCGTGACCTTGGAAGGGACCTGTTTGATTGTAGCTCAAGCTTTATTAACTTCAGAGTAAATCCTAGTTTGGTTATACACATTTGCTAATTAATTCATTGTCTCTACTCCTAACTGTGTAGTGTAGCTCCTGTCTTAAGTTTCTTAGCGATGCTGTAACAGAAATACCACAAGCGGAAGAGTTAAAGAACAGAAAGTTATTTTCTCAAGTTTAGGAGGCTAGAAGTCTGAATTCAGAGCGCCAGCTCTAGGAAAAGGCTATCTGTCATCTCAGGGGGAGATCTCTTTCTAAAATCACGTTCCTTGATTCCTTAGGAATCTCCATGTGTCGAGTATCTTGCTTGCTTCCCAGTACCTAATCTACACTGATATGGCCTCATTAACATAACAAAGAAAATCTTATTCCCAAATGGGATTACATCCACAGGTACAGGGGTTAGGACCTCAACACACACACACACACACACACACACACACACACACACACAACAATTTGTGATCAAATGGTTTTGAATGGGATGTTTTCCATATTTATCATGGTGTAGCCACAATCTTTCAGCATTGGATCTTGGCATATTCCTTTTCATATGCCTGTTGTTAGTTGCTGTGGAGTTGGTTCTGACTCGTAACGACCTTGTGTATGAGAGAATAAAATGTTGCATGGTCCCGTACTATATTCATGATTTATGGTACCTTTGAGTCCATTGTTTCCTTCCAATCTAGGAGGCTCAGTTTCCAGTACTATACTGGATAATATTCTGTTGTGACCCATAAGGTTTTAATTGGATAATTATTGGAAGTAGATCTCCAAGCCTTTTTTCCTAATCTGTGTTAGTCCAGAAGCACCACTGAAATCTTCCCACCATGGGTCATGACTCAGCTGGTATTTGAAATACCGGTAGCATAGCTTCCAGCATCATAGCAACACACAAGTCCCCATAGTATGGCAGGCTAACAGATCGGTAGCGGTTCATATGCCTAGGCCTGCATGCTGCTTTGATCCAAGCAAGGGTACTGACTCTGCTTAGGTTTCTTCTCTTGTTGCCTAGAAGCCCTTTTAGTCTCAAGCAGTCAAGGTTATTCCCTCTGCCTGCCCCCCACCCCCGGTGCCTTGTTATCTATATTTGGGTCTTGGGTTTATTTTTCCTGCAGGAGTTTTCTATACACTGCCTGACACCAGCAGAAGATGCTAGCGATAATACAGGCAGTTAATTAATTTAAAAAAAAAAAAAAAAGTGTGCTACTGCTTACAATTTTGGTGAGCAAGCTTCTTAACAGTCATAGTTGTTGATTTTAAGGCATGTAAGGGAGCTGAGAAGAGAGGCAACTCATTAACTTAGAAGGTATTTACTAAGTATAGTACATACTAAGAACATTAATTTGTAGTAGGTTCCTGGTACACATAGCTGAATAAGATAACATGGTTTCTACCATCTTGAAATATAAAGTCCAGCAAACAAAGTACATAATGATCAAAGCAGCAATTAATTACAATTATTAGCGCATGTCATGAAAAAAATAAAGACAGAGACTTCTATAAATAGGGTAGTCAGAGATATAGAACTAATACTCGTTGAATCACTGCTGTAGTTTTGGTGAACTAAATACTTTTAAATATCACTCTACTCAAAGAGTTAGGCATTGCTATCTCCATTTTACATAGAAAATAAAAAGGCGTATGTAATTCATCCAAAGTAAAAAAGCTACTTAATGTTAGAGCCCCAAATAGAAAAGGACGTGTCCTAAAATAAAGCATTAGCTCCTAAAAGAGCAAACATAGGGTAGTGAATTTTTGATCCAGAGGGTTGTTTGATTGTTTTTTCTGGCGACCCCAGTTAGAACTTTTGACAGTCATTCAATGTGGCAGTCATGGTCACACTGAAATAGTTCCGCGGGGCTTAAAAATGTTCCTTAATGAGAGCTGAAAAATGTGACTAATTAGACGATGGGATTCCACTGGGGCATTTCTCACCAGGGGGAGGACTTGACTTTCTGAAACACTGTAGAGTATGACCTGGTTTTAATCAATCACAGGGTGGAGAGAGCAAAGGTTCTCAAGAACTTTGGGAACACAAAGTATAAAGCACAAGGGTCAGGATTTTTCTGGGGAACCCAGATACTTATTCTAATGAAGTTTTCAACTGGATACAACAGTGTATCTTTTTTTGTACCTGAAGAAATTAAGTTGTTATCTTCTAAAGCTGATATTGAATATCAACTGACTGATTCCTATGGTCCCAACTGATCAGCCCAAACCCTGTGTTAAGAATTGCATCCTAGTTTTAACTTCTAGCCTTTGAGCTCCGGTAAACCAGCATTAAAATTATTAGTCCTCAAACACTCGTGGTCCCAAGATTTGGTTAAGGGATTGTGGACCTGAATTAAAGACACCAGAAGATTGAGGCTCTTTCCTGAAGCACATACTGTCTCAGTTTTGAAACTCCCTAAATTTACAGGGTTTAAAATATCACAAATTTCGGTTATAGTGGGAAAAGTAGAGATATCAAAACATAAACTTAACACTGTCTGAATCTCCCCCTGTAGATTCACCTGATAAAATATTTCCTGGCTACTTAGCTAATGCGCTCTACTGCTAACAGGCAGGTTGGAAATTTAAGTCCAGTCAGAGGTGCCTTGGAAAAAAGAATTGGCAATCTACTTCCAAAAAATCAGCCACTGAAGACCCTAGAGCACAGTTCTACTCTTGCATACATCAGGTTGCCATGAGTTGGTGTCAACTTGATGGTAACTGGTTTCTTAGGGATCAGTGGCAGTGCAGTGAAAGAATTTTCACCTTTCATTTGGGAGATCTGGGTTCAATTCCCAGCCAATGAAGCTCATGCATAGTAACCACCAGTCTGTCAGTGGAGGTTTGTGTGTTGTTATGAGGCTGATCAGGTTTTAGCAGAGTTTCCAGACTTAGACTAGGAAGAAAGGTCTGGCACTCTGCTTCCAAAAATCCACCAATGAAAACTCTATGCATAGTAATGGTCTGATCTGCAAAACATCATGGTGATGGTGCAGGACTCTGCAGCATTTTGCAATGTTGTGTATGGGGTCACCATGAATTGTGGCCGACTTCGTGACAGTTAACAACATAACCAATATGTCTAATTTTTTAAACGATATGTATGTCCACTTCCTAATTCCTGGAACCTGTTAATGTGTTACCTTTCATGGCAAATGAGACTTTGCAGACGTGATTATAATAAAACCTTGAGGTGATAAAATTATCCTAGATTATACAGTGGGTCCAGCGTAATCACGTTGGTCCTTAAAATCACAAAACCAGCAGAGTTATAAGAAGATATGACTACAAAAGCAACATCGGAGAGATGCAATGTTGCTACTTTGAAGATAGAAGAAAGGGGCCATGGGCCAAGGAGAGTGACCAGCTTCCAGATGCTAGAAAAGGCAAAAAAAAAAAAAAAAGGCTCTCCCCTAGAGCCATGTTATGGATTGAATTGTGCCCCCCAATATGTGTGTCAACTTAGCTAGGCCATGATTCTCAGTATTGTGTGGTTGTCCACCATTTTGTGATCTGATGTGATTATCCTATTGTTGTAAATCCTACCTTTATGATGTTAAAGAGGCAGGATTAAAGGCAGTTATGTTAATGAGGCAGGAGTCAATCTACAGGATTAGGTTTTATCTTGAGTGAATCTCTTTTGAGATATAAAAGAGAGAAGTGAGCAGAGAGACAGAGGGACCTATTACCACTAAGAAAGTAGTGCCAGGAGCAGAGCACGTACTTTGGGCCCAGGGTCCTTGCCCTGAGAAGCTTCTAGACTAGGAGAAGATTGTTGACAAGGACCTTCTCCCAGAGCCAACACAGAGAGAAAGCCTTTCCCTGGAGCTGGCACCCTGAATTCACACTTCTGGCCTCCTAGACAGTGAGAGAATAAATTTCTCTTTGTTAAAGCCATCAATTTGTGGTATTTCTTTTATACCAGCACTACATATCCAAGATAAGCCACCAGAAAGAAACACTGCTGTGCCAACACCTTGATTTTAGCCCTGGCAGACCCGTTTTGAAAATCTGAACTACAGATCTGTGCTGTGAGGCGCCTTCCAGTCGGTTCCAACTCATAGCAACCCTATGTACAACAGAACGAAACACTGTCCTTTCCATCCTCACAATCATTGTTAGGCTTGAGCCCATGGTTGCAGCCACTGTGTCAATCCATCTCCTTGAAGGTCTTCCTCTTTTTCAATGACTGTCTACTTTACCAAGCATGATGTCCTTCTCCAAGGAGTGGTCCCTCCCAAAACATATCGAAAGTGAGTGAGAGAATGTCTTGCCATCCTTGCTTCCAAGGAGCACTCTGGCTGCACTTCTTCCAAGACAGACTTGTTCATTCTTCTGGCAGTCCATGATATATTAAACATTCTTGGCCAACGCCATAATTCAAAGTCATCCTTCTTCTTCGATCTTCCTTATTCATTGTCCAGCTTTTGCATGCACATGAGGCAATTGAAAATACCATGGCTTGGGTCAGGCACACCTTAGTCCTCAAAGTGACATGTTTGCTTTTTAACATTTTAAAGAGGTCTTTTGCAGCAGATATACCCAGTGCAATGCATCATTTGATTTCTTGACTGCTGCTTCCATGGGCATTGATTGTGGATCCAAGTAAAAATAAATCCTTTACAATTTCTATCTTTTCTCCATTTATCATGATGTTGCTTATCGGTCCAGGTGTGAGGATTTTTATTTTCTTTATGTTGAGGTGTAATCCATACTGAAGGATGTAGTGTTTGATTTTCATCAGTAAGTGCTTCAAGTCCTGTTCACTTTCAGTAAGCAAAGTTTTATCATCTGCATATGGAAGGTTGTTAATGAGTCTTCTTCCAGTCCTGACACTGAGTTCTTCATATAGTGCAGATTCTCAGCTTATTTGCTCAGCATACAGATTGAATAAATATGGTGAAAGGATACAACCCTGATTCACACCTTTCCTGACTTTAAACCACATTGCAGTATCCCTTTGTTCTGCTTGAACTACTACTGCGTCTTGATCTATGTACATGTTCCACACGAGCACAATTAAATGTTCTGGAATTCCCATTCTTCTCAGTGTTATCCATAATTTGTTATAATCCACAGAGTTGAATGTCTTTGCATTGTCAATAAAACACAGGTTAACATCTTTCTGGTATTCTCTGCTTTCAGCCAGGATCCATCTGACATCAACAATGATATATCTCTTTCCATGGCGTCTTCTGAATCTGACTTGAATTTCTGGCAGTTCCTTGTTGATGTACTGCTGCAACTGCTTTTGAATAATCTTCAACAAAATTTTACTTATGTGTGATGTTAATGGTATTGTTAGATAATTTTCACGTTCTTTTGTATCACCTTTCTTTTGAATGGGTACATATATGGATCTCTCCCTGTGTGTTGGCCAGGTAGGTAATAAATATGTATTATGTCACTAAATTTGTAGTACTTGGTTAAAGCAATAATCGAAAACTAGTATAATGGAGTTTCTTTTGTGACCAACAGTAACCTCATTTCTATCCACCTTCCTTGTAAATGTATAATTTTTTTTTCAATCTAAGTAAGCCCAATGATGAGAGATTTCAGTTAACAGCATTTCTTACCATACTTCAAAATCCATATATCACCGTAATCTATGAAAAATTATACTTATTCTAAGAAGAGGAACTAATGATTTTAGTATGTAGCCAGTTAATTGCAAGACTGAAGAGAAAGTAATGGACAGTAAATAAAGTTTCCACCGTTCTGTTTTGTTTCTGAAAACAATCCACTACCATAGGAAAACTGGCAGACTGGAAAGTGGAGTGAGTCATGTACATGTTTTGAGTTAATGTGTTAATTTTATTTTCTTTTTCAGTTAGATTTAGCCAGAATTCTTAGGGAAAATATAAAACATATACTTAATGTTCAATATTTGTTGGTGTACATCAGTATAGATCCATTGGAAAGAGTGCTTGCTCATTTTTTAGGATGTCTTCAACAATCCTGGAGAAAGTGACTACATTTGCATTGTTTTCATGTTATGCACGTGAAATATCTTTTAATAGCCTAGGAAAATATGTGATAGATGACATTTGAAAGAAGTAGGGTGTAAAATTATCTATACATGTGCTGCCATTTCTAAGAAAATACGAAGAAAAATATTTGCAGAAAAAAGTACTCAAATATTAACAATGACAATTCATGGTAATGTTATTATGTGCTACTTTTTAAGATTTTGCCTCTCTTTGATCTCATATATTTCCCAGTTATCTACAATTAAATGTAAAACTATAAACAGAAGCTGGAGGAGGGAGGAGCAGCAGTATTTTTTCCAGAAATCTAAGATCAATCCACGTAGAAAATCTAATTACGTACATCAAAATATTGAAGGAGGATGACAATATGATTACACTTATATAGCTCATTAGCTAACATATATTAAATTATTTAATATTCACAGAAGTTCTGAAATGTATGCACTCTTAATATTATCATTTTACAGATAATGGGACTGAAACATAGGTTGTTTAAGTACTTTACCTGAGGTCTTCCATCCGGTGGATGTATCAAGGTTGAAATTCAAACTCAGGCAAAGTAGCTCCAGATGTCTGTGTAGGGCAAACTACTGTATATGTTCAAACAGGAAGTGAAATAACTGTTTTGAAATATAAATAGGAGGGGAACATCTTTAATCTAATATATAAATGTATATGTATACATCTATATCTATATTTAGATCTAAGGATGTATAATAACAGACGTCATAATCAGTGAAGAACTCTTTGAAATATGATATAAAAATGCTGATATCACCACATTACTACTTCTATTCAACAATGGTCCCAGAGAGTGGGGGTCCCAGAGAGTGCAGTGAGACAAAATTAATTAACTAATTTAAATATTTTTTTAAAAAGTTAAGAAGATTACAAGTAGAGGAAAAATTCTGTCATGTTGGACTTAAAATCATAAGCAGATATTAATAGCATTTCTCTACTCTAGCAATGCAAAAAAGTAGTTTTTTTGAAAATTATAATTACAATAATAACAATTAAAGACATCTAGAGTTTAATCTAACATGATCTTTAAATTTTTTTAATATGATTTAAATACACAGTAGAGAGACATATTCATGGAAAGAAAATCTCTGTATGATAAAAGTATCAATTCACCACAAATTGTCTGAAGATTCAACATAATTATGTGAAATAGTGTGTGTGTGTTTGTGTGTGTGTGTGTGTGTGTGTGTGTGTGTGTGCAGGACTTGAAAATCAGATTCTCCCATTCATGTGGTAGAATAGCAAATACAATCCTAACAAGAAAAAGGCAATAAGACAGTGGTATTTTGGCACACAAATAGACACATAGATGAAAAGAAAGAATATAATTCCCAAGAACAGATTTACATATTGAAATAAATTGTAATGTGTAAGTAAGTTAGGACTGCAAAGTTTTGGGGAAAGGATTGGCAATTCAAGAACTGGCACTGGAATAATTGATTTTCCATATGCAGCAAATGAAATTAACAATCTACAGCTGAATGTATCAACATAATTGAATAAAAAATACTTAGTGTAAAAACAATTTACAGAAAAATACATAGAGTATGATACCATTTATACAAAGTTTAGAACAAGAAAAAAGAAGTTTATCACTGTCAGAAAAGATGTTAGAAGTAAACAAGAGAAAGCTAGAATGGACGCAGTGTTATTGGATTCGAGTCTGAGATATCAGTATGGACTTGTGTTTGTTTTACTATATATACAGATACAGAGGTAAATCATATATGCATATACAAAATTTCTGTGCTCTGTTCACTGAAAGGAATTAGAAATAAGGACAACCCAGTAGCAATGTACACACCCAGTGCCCAAGTTTTTGTTCCTATGTACCATTCTTCAATAAAAGGAACCAGAGATCCTTGGAGAAATTATTGATTTTAGGGCTGAGGAGAGAAGGAAATACAAGATGACCCTGAAGCATCTTTTGGTGCCAAAAAGTAAAGAAGAACTAAAAAAAATAAAGTGTCAGACACAGGAGCCAGCATGGAAGAGAGCTTCCAGTGGCCAAAGCTGGAGCAATCTGAGTAAAAAATAAAAATAGTATTGAATTGTAACCCTCAAACTGAAATAAATATTCATGATTCATATGGATACTAATAAATACTTTACTATATAATAAAGGAGAAGAAGGGCAAGAAGAAAGGCATATCTTCATTAGAGATTTCCAAATAATAAATGTAGATGGAATGAGAGAACAAAAAAATCACTGTTAGAACACCAGAGTAATAATTGTTTTGGGCAACATCCACCAATGAATGGTAGAAATCAGTGGGCAAAACTAAGCAGAAACAGATTATTCACATAGCCTCAAAGTATCTCCCCCAAAATATTTATTAATCACTTATAGTTGCCATGGTGTCATTATGAATAAGAATTGACTAGACAGCAATTTTTTTTTTTTTTTTTTTGGTATGGGTAACTTTTGTCTACAAATTGTGGTATTCTTCCCTCCAGTAGGTGGAGTTGAATTTCTCTGCCTTTGAGTGTGGGCTAGACTTAATGACTTGGGGCTAACAAAATAAATTTAGAATGGGAAAAACAGAAACTTTTAATGGGGGTAAAGAAAAAACCTTTAACAAGTGAACAAGGTTAACATCATAGAGTAATAAGTCATGTTGATATCATGTACTCAGGCAATAAGAGAGTGTTATGGATTGAATTGTTTCCCAAAAACATATGTGTTATAATACCTAACCACAAGCTCTCTTGACATGGTGGTTAAGTGCTCAACTGCTAACGAAAAGGCCTATGGGTTGAACCCACCGGCTGCTCCACGGGAGAAAGATGTGGCAGTCAGTTTCTTTAAGGATTACCATTGATGTCAAGGTTGTAAAGATTACAACCTTGGAAACCCTATGGGGCAGTCCTACTGTGTCCCATATGGTGGCTATGAATCAGAATCGACTCAATGGCAATGTGTTTTTGGTTTTATACCTGTGGTTATAATCTCATTTGGGAATGGGCTTTCTTTGTTGTGTTAATGAAGAAATATTAGTGTAAGGTGTGTCTTAAATCAGTGTCTTTTAAGATATAAATGCAGAGATGGAGGAAGATAGAAGCCAAGCCAATGAAGATTGCCGAGGAACAAGGACCTTCCTCCAGGGCCGACAAACAGAAAGCCTTCCCCTAGAGCTAACACCCTAAATTCGGACTTCTAACCTCCTAAACAGTGAGAAAATAAATTTCTGCATGCTAGAGCCACCCACTTGTGGTATTTCTCTTCTAGCAGCACTAGATAGCTAAGAAAGATACTTCACCTCTGTGATATTTTCCCCACATCCATAACTCCAGTCGAATTGGGGAACCATCAGCCAAATCCAAATTGAGGGGCATTTTACAAATTTCCTGACTAGCGTTCTTAAAACACGTCAAGGTCATGAAAAACAAGGAAAAACTGGGAAATTTTCA
This sequence comes from Trichechus manatus latirostris, assembly GCF_000243295.1. Taxonomy (NCBI): domain Eukaryota; kingdom Metazoa; phylum Chordata; class Mammalia; order Sirenia; family Trichechidae; genus Trichechus; species Trichechus manatus. The sequence goes on from NW_004444183.1 coordinate 994,705, forward strand.
CAGATTTGTAGAGAATAGAAAACATGAGGATGAAATACATCATGGCCTTCAAGACTGTATGTCAGTGTAAAAACTGGTGAAATTCAAATTAAGTCTGTGTTTTAGTCAGTAGTATTGTACCAATGTTACTTTTCTTACTTTTGATAAATACACTATGTTTATGTAAGCTAAAATTTGAAGGAGGGTGGGTCAGATAGCTCAGTTTTCTCCTAAAAGAACTAGAGTCTTCAGCTGAGAGGCATAATGCAAGAGCAAAGTGTATGAAGGATAAGAAAATTTGTGGCACTTAAACATGTAGTGAACACAAAGTATGTTCCACATAGACTGGTAAGCAGAGTCATATGAGAAGTGCTGATAGGAAGATCTGCAGATAACTGCAGGCTAATAAGAATAAATTTGAATATTAAAGGTTTAGTGGTTGAGTGCAGAGATTGGAATGTTAGTGTTTTAAGTTTTAGAGGTTTTGGCGAATATATACATTAATAATTATCTTAGTCATCTAGTGCTGCTGTAACAGAAATACCACAAGTGGATGGCTTTAACAAAGAGAAATTTATTCTCTCACAGTCTAGGAGGCTAGAAGTCC
>NW_004444183.1:995390-998317 GCF_000243295.1 Trichechus manatus latirostris
CTAGTGCTGCTGTAACAGAAATACCACAAGTGGATGGCTTTAACAAAGAGAAATTTATTCTCTCACAGTCTAGGAGGCTAGAAGTCCGAATTCAGAGTGCCAGCTCCAGGGGAAGGAAACTCTGGGGGAAGGTCCTTATCATCAATCATTCCTGGACTAGGAGCTTCTCAGCGCAGGAGCCCTGAGTCCAAAAAATGCCCTATGCTCCTGGTGCTTCTTTCTTGGTGACATGAGGTCCCAGGTCTCTCTGCTTGCTTCTCTTTTTTATATCTCAAAAGAGATCGTCTTAAGACACAACCTAATCTTGTAGTTTGCATCCTGCCTCTTTAACGTAACTGCCTTTAATTCTGCCTCATTAACATCATAGAGAAAATTACATCAGATGACAAAATGGTGGACAATCACACAATATTGGGAATGGCGGCCTAGCCAAGCCAACACACATTTTTGGGGGACACAATTCAATCTATAACAATAATCAAAGAACATTTTAAATAAATTTTTAGGGAAATATTTTTATTTGATGAACATTTAAAAAAAATGTATAATACCCAGGATTTGAAATATTATGGAAATTAGGTTATCTTATGCACTTTTGCCAGAGATAAGAGGATTTTTTTCTTGTTGGCGCTTCACCGTGAGAACCTGTGGAGTTCCTGAAGGTAGAACACATAGAGTCTGGAGGCCTCCAACAATGCAGTCCCCAGGAGTTTCTCACTCTCACATTAGTCTACACTCGGTGTCCAGTAATCCATTAAAATTACTGTGTAAGTGTCTCTACCAGTTTATGGCTCCAGTGGATTCTGCTCCTGTTGAACTCATATTTGATTCCCTGTGCTTGCCTGTGCTTCCAGATTTTAGGATTGTGGTTTCCTCTTTGACCTCAATTTTCTTATGGGTTCAAGAAAAGTTATTGATTTTCTTGTTTTAAGAATGAGAGTGTGACTTCCAAATTCTTTACATGTCAGAGATGAAACTGAAAGTTCTTGTAGCTGCCTTTTAATAGCAAGAAAAATAGAATTCACTGAAACACTGTTCAGCCTTTAAGTGATAACTAGAACTATCATTCTATTTATTATTCTATCACTGACTTGGAAAGATGTCTACAACATATGGTTAAATGCACAATGTCACATGATTTCATAATATAAATGCATAAGCAAAGGAATATGGGCTGAAATGGAAAACTGTGGTAGTTAATGGTCAGATAATAAAGAAAGTCCTACTTATTTATTTATTCTTTCAACTAATATTTATGCCTGGGGCAAAAAAAGGGGAATTTGCTAATTCTAAGAATTCTTGGGAGGCGGAGCCAACACAGCACTATAGACAGAAGCATCACGCCGTCCCTCTCAGCAAAAACTCAAAAAACTAAGTAAAACAGAGACAAACTTTAACCCTGGAACCCTAAGCATCAAATGAAGAGATAAAGAACTCAGCCGAACACCAAAAGGAGTAAGAAACTGACACAGGACAGAGAGTGAGGAGAGATACGTGTGGGGGTCCCCTATCAGCTTACTCAGCATGGATTTGCCGTCTTGGACTCCTGTCAGAGAGACAGGAAGTATGGGAAAGCAACTTCACAGACCTCCCAGCAGGAGACAAAGCACCCAGTAACCAGTAATATACTCCCCGCCCCGCTCGATCTCTGCTGCTTCATAGGTGGCTGCCTTAGCTAGAAGTAGAAATACCATATGATGCAGCAATCCCACTGCTAGGAATATATCCCAGAGAAATAAGAGCCATCACACGAATAGACATATGCACACCCATGTTCCTTGCAACTTTGTTCACAATAGCAAAAAGATGGAAACAACCTAGATGCCCATCAACAGATGAATGGATAAACAAACTGTGGTACATACACACAATGGACTATTACAAAACGATAAAGAACAATGATGAATCTGCAAAGCATCTCATAACATGGATGAATCTGGAGGGCCTTATGCTGAGTGACATATGTCAATCACAAAAGGACAAATATTGTATGAGACTACTACTGTAAAAACTCATGAAATGGTTTACACACAGAAATAATGTTTGATGGTTACAAGGGAGGGGAGGGATGGGGATGGAAAAATAGTAAATAGACAATAGACAGGTGGTAACTTTAGTGAAGGGTAAGGCAGTGCACAATACTGAGGAAGCCACCACAACTTGTCCAAGGCAAGGTTATGGAAGCTCCACAGACACATCCAAACTTCCTGAAGAACTGAATTGCCGGGCTAAGGGCTGTGGAGACCGTGGTCTTGGTGAACATCTAGCTCAGTTGGCATAACATAGTTTATAAAAAAAATGTTTTACATTCTACTTTGGTAAGTAGTGTCTGGGGTCTTAAAAGCCTGTGAGCAGTCATCTAAGATACTCTACTGGTCTTGCCCCTTCGGGAGCAAGGGGGAATGAAGAAAACTAAAGATTCAAGGGAAAAAATAGTCCAAAGGACTAATGGACCACAACTACCATGGCATTCACCAGACTGAGCCCAGTATAACTAGATGATGCCCGGCTACTACCACTGACTGCTCTGACAGGGATCACAATAGAGGGTCCTGGACAGAGCTGGAGAAAAATGTAGAATAAAATTCTAACTCACAAAAAAAGAGCAGACTTACTGGCCTGACAGAGACTGGAGAAACCCCAAGAGTATGGCCCCTGGGCACCCTTATAGCTCAGTAATGAAGTCACTCCTGAGGTTCACCCTTCAGCCAAAGATTAGACAGGCCCATAATACAAAAAGAGACTAAAGGGGCACAAGAGCCCAAGGACAAGGACTAGAAGGCAGGAGGGGACAGGAAAGCCAGTAAGAGGGAACCCAAGGTCCAGAAGGAAGATTGTTGACATGTCATGGGATTGGTAACCAATGTCATAAAACAATATGTGTACTAACTGTTTAATGAGAAACTAGTTTGTTCTGTAAACTTTCA
>NW_004444183.1:998417-1030010 GCF_000243295.1 Trichechus manatus latirostris
AAAAAAACAGAAAAAAAAAAAAAAAGAATTCTCAAATTTTGATGTCATTAACTGTGACCAGTTGTACTTTGGAGGCCCAAATATTCACCTGAAACCCTGGAAAATGTGTATGATAAAAAGACACATACCAGCTCAGTGTCTGTTATTCAATTCAATATATGTTACCATTCTTATGTCTAAAAGTCTTCAGCCCCATTTATAAAGAAAGGTAAAAAAAAAAATACAGCAAAACATAGAAGACCTAATACCCATTGCAGTCGAGTCCAACTCATAGTGACCCTACAGGACAGAGTAGAACTGCCCCATAGAGTTTCCAAGGATCACCTGGTGGATTCAAACTGCCAACCTTTTGATTAGCAGCTGTAGCTTTCAACCACTATGCCATAAGGGTTTCCGAAGACCTAATAGGAAATTAAAGTGTGTTCAGCCCTGTTGAGTATTTCTTCTGAAATTTAAGCAAGGATATATCATTTATCCAAGATAAAGGAAATTCAAACATTTCAAACAGATTCAGATACACATTGAGTTTCCATTAATATTGGTGGTGGTGGTTGTTAGCGGCCATCGAGTTGGGTCAGACTCATGGTGACCCCATGTACAACACAATGAAAAGTTGCCCGGTCCTGTGCCATCTTCAAGATTGTTGGTAGGCTTGAGTCCATTGTTGTGGCCACTGTGTATTCTGAGTGCCTTCTAACCTACTGGGCTCATCTTCCAGCACTGTATTGATAAGCAATAGCAAACCCTTTGTGGTGGTACAAAGGAAACTATAAAATATAAATAAGCACACTACATATCCATGTATCTATTTGTCTGTCTGTCTGTGTACACTTTTGGAATGAGGGAGTACCTATGGGACATATTTGTTTAGAAACTCAAATAATTACATCAACTATTCCTATATGTAAGTTATTACAGTTATTAAGTTGTATCTCTAAGCTCCAACACACCCCACTAAACTATGTTTTGTGATGTTGGGGCTGGGACTCTGCAAACCACATTTCTCTTTTCCAGCTCTGTTCCTGTTAAGCTCTGCCAAGAAAAAGCACTAGAAGGGGCAGCAAGGCTAGGTGAGAGAGAGGTGAAAGGCCCCTTCCTATTTTGTTCCCTTTGTCATTCCATTGCATCACTACAGGAGCTTCAGTTCCTTTTGGTTGTTGTTGTTGTTGTCAGGTGCTGCTGAGTCAGTTCCAACTCCTAGCAACACTATGGACAACAGAACAAAACACAGCCAGGTTCTGCGCCAATCTCATGATGGTTGGTATGCTTGAGCCCTTTGTTGCAGCCACTGTGTCAGTCCATCGCACTGACGGTCTTCCTCTTTTTCTCTGCCCCTCTACTTTACCAAACATGAAGTTCTTCTCCGGAGACTGGTCCCTCCTGATAACATGTCCAAAGTGTGTGAGATAAAGTCTCACCATCCTCGCTTTTGGTAGCAGCAGACAAATCCCATTGAAATTGTTTTCAACATTTAAAGGACTCGCTTTCTCACACCCTCCTCAGAGATACCAGTAACAGCCAGGTTGGTGCCCTTCCCCCAGAAGTCAGTCTTCTGGGCTCAGAGGTAGTTTCTCTGCAGAGGGACATTTTTGCTTGTCTGTGGTGCCCTACCTCTGCCTTTCTAAGGGTTTTTGTTGTTGTTGTTGTTGTCCTCATTTTGCTTAGCCCTAGGTATAATAATGGTTTCCCGCAGTTTCTACCTCCTTAATACCTTGAAGTTCACTCTTTTTTTTTTTTCCTGAAATGGATGTAAATTTTACAAGTATTTGTGTATTTCTAGTAAGAGCAGCTGAGTCTTTCATCAGATTTTTTAAAATAATATTTTATTGTGTCTTTAGTGAAAGTGTACACAGCAAGTTAGGTTACCATTTAACAATTACTAAACATATTGTTCAGAGACATTGGTTACATTTTTCACAATGTATTAACATTCTCCTTAATTCCCTTCTGGATATTTCCCTTCCAGTTATATGGCCTCCCTGCCCCCTTACACTTTTATCTTTGCTTCACGGTAATTGTTGACCATCTGATCTCATATAGATGATTTTCTAAGGTAAGCAGTACTCACTGGTAATATTCTTTATTTTATGAGCCAATCTGTTATTTAGGTAAAGCGTCCCCTCAAGGGATAGTTTCAGTTCAAGGTTTAAAGGGTATCTCAGGACAATAGTTTTGAGGAGTCCTCTAGTCTAAACCAGTCCAGTAAATCTGGACTTTTTAAGAATTTGAGTTCTGTTCCACGTTTTTCTCCCCTTCTGTCAGGATCTCTCTATTGTGTCCCTGATCAGAACGGTCATTAGTGGTAGCCGGGCACCTTCTGGTTCTTCTGGTGTCAGGGTAAATGAGGCTGTGGTTCGTGTTAGTCCAGTAGACTAATTTCTTCTTTGAGTCATTGGTTTCCTTCTTTCTCTTTTACTCCGGCTGACATGAGACTGTTAGCTGTGTCTTAGATGGCTACTTGCAAGATTTTAAGACCCAGATGCTACTCACCAAACTAGAATGTAAAACATAAACTTTGTGAACTATGTCAAATGACTGAGCTGTCTCATGAGACTATGATCCTAAGACTTCAAACCCAGAAATCCAGTCCCGTGGAGTGTTTGGTTATATCTTAGGAGTATCTGTAACTGTGCCCTTATGTGCTTTTTTATGTATATGAGTATACATGCACGCACACACACGTATATGCATATACATATGACTGCATATGTATATACACCCATATATACACACTACATATACCTATACATACATATGCATACAGATGTACGTATGTAACCACACATATATTTTTGGTTGTTGTTGCTGTTGCAAAATTATATATTTTCTAGTATTTACCAAAAACGAACTTTGGTGTGAGTGTGTGTGTGTGTGTAATTCTTTAGAGTTCACCCTCTATCCACTCAGTAGTTAGCATATTTATGCCTAATTGAAAATTCTTGATATTAAATTCTGTTCAAATTACTGAGAGATTATATATTTTCTCACTGATAGACCAACAATTGATAAACATATTCAATTATATAAAATGATTACTTTTCTATATACTTAAAAGAAGAATATCTCTAATAGAAGTTGAATCCAGATAGCTGAACCAACTTATTTGTAATGGAATATCAACGGCCCAAGAGATAATGGGCATAAAGAAACGTATTACCTACTGTTAATAATTAGAGTAACATACCTTAAGATATAGGAAGTAAATGTTTAAACCCAGTAGTATTAAAATCAGGTAGCATTTCCCATCTATTCTATAAGCAAAATCTTAATAATTAAGATTACTGTCTTTTTACAAAAATGATGCATGTCTTCTACATTTTTTGCCAACACCTCACTCCTTCTGCGAGGTATCGTAGTAAGCAGCGCTATGCCAATTTTTTTTTACTTGTTGCTATTAAAAAATAAATAAATAAATAACATAGCAACCTTACAAAAATACCTCTTCGGGGGAGGGAGTGATTGGTAAACAAATGCATAAAAATACAGTAATGATGGTTCAATCACACATGTTCTAATACATAGCTGTAAGCTATAAATTGGCAAATCTTTCTTGGAAGAGAAATGTGGTATAGATTTCAAGAGCTGCGAAAGTGTTCAAACCCAACAATCTCACTTCTGGAAATTCACCATAAGAGTATTTTGCCAGAAAAAAAAGGGAGAAAGTTTATAGTTAAAATACTTTGTGTAAATGAAAAGTTGGAAATAAGGCAAAACATCAACAATAGCATGTTATGTTACAAAGTAAAGTGTTTTTCATTGACCTGATAAAATATTATGTATTTGTTGAAATAGATGATTTTAAAGACTATGTATAAACATGAGAAAATATTTATGTTAATATAGAGAAACCAAAAAAGAATACAAAATTACCCTGCTATGGTTATAAATATGTAAAACTTGCATATGCATTTAGAAAAAGACATGGAGTAAAAAAGGAAAACAAAAAGAGAGAAGAGGATTATGAAGTGAATCTTTTATTTTTGTTAAAATTGAAATTATAATGTTTTTAGTGTTGATGTAATAAAGTACAAAACATTTTTATAATTTTCCTTCAAGTGACTTTGTAAAGGCTAATTTTGATGCATAATACAGTTTGAATTTTGGAAAGATTACGCAAAAAAACACTCAGAGTTAGTCTGTGATAACATGGAAAATAATTGACAAATATAAGATTTCTGGGTTTTTTGGGAAAGAGACAAGGAAAGGCTTTAACAAGGGTTAGGAAATAAGTAGCGACTTTCAACATATGTACCTGTTGTGAAACTTAGCCCTGACTATTCATTAAATAAGGAGTTCTGGTGGTGTAATAGCTTGGCTGCTAACTTAAATGTTGGTGGTTTGAACCCACCAGACAGTTTGAACCCACCAGCAGAGAAGACCTAGTGATCTGCTCCCATAAAGATTAAACCGAAACAAAACCCATTGCCATTGAGTTGATTCTGACTCATAGCCACCCGTAGACAAGGTAGAACTGCCCCACAGGGTTTCCAAAGAGCCACTGGTGGATTCGAACTGCAGAACTTTTGGTTAGCAGCCGTAGCTCTTAGAACCACTGAGCCACCAGAGCTGCCCCATAAAGATTACAGCTTAAGAAATCCTATGGGACAGTTCTACCCTGTCCTATAGGGTCACTGTGAGTTGGAATCGACTGGAAGGCGCACAGTAACAACAACAGCAATTCATCAAATAAGGAGCCCTGGTGGTGCAAATGGTCAAGCACTTGGTCGCTAACAGAAAGGTTGGCGGTTCGAATCCACCCAGTGGCTCCACTGGAGAAAAACCTGGCAATCTGCCAAGAAAACCCTATGGGGCAGTTTGACTTGACAGCACCTAGCAACAGTATTCATCAAATACAGCAAAGTTTTGAGTCATGCAAATACAGCCCTGAAAATATTATTTTCCTTCTAATTTTTATGTGACTTCTATGCACCATTTTTTCTACTTTATAAATGATTAATTTAGAAATATTGATATTTTTTGAAAGATTGACTAAAGCAAGAAAGAAGTAAGCTGCCAAATAATGAATTCTGTTTTTGGTGGTAAGTAAAGAAGCAAAAACTGAATTCTCAGGGGAAATGTGACATACATGCATAAAAGAGCCACAGAAATTCCACTTTCTGTGATTCTGTTTACACCCTGACTCCTCTATGCTTTGGATATGTTCTTAGCTGTGTTTGTATCTACTTTAGCTGTAAAATTTAAAAAAAAACAAAAGAAAACCCTTTGCTGTGAAGTCGATAGTGACCCTACAGGAGAGAGTAGAACTGCTCCATAGGGTTTCCAAGGAGTGGCTGGTGGATTTGAACTGCCAACCTTTTGGTTAGCAGCTGAGCTCTTAACAACTACACCACCAGGGCTCCATAAAAATACTAGATCTTTTAAACAGTTCTTCTTGCAGTACTAGAGTTTTCTGAATTGTGTCTAGGCCTAGGATAGTTTATTTGTTATTGTCTAAGTAGCAGTAGCTGGCACAATTCACTAGAAACATTTAATATTAAAGATTAAATGGTGACATCATTTATCCAGAGGTTTTAGCTAAGGAAACTGTGAAGTGAGGAAGGAAAGAAGACAGATGATACAAAAAAATGCAGCTGGGCGTTCAATACCAGTTGCCATCTAGTCAACTCCAACTCACAGAGACCCTATCTATGTCAGAGTAGAACTGTGCTCCATAGGGTTTCAGTGGCTTGTTTTTTGGAAGTCCCAGGCCTTTTTTCTATGGTGCCTCTGGGTGGAGTCCAACCTCCAACCTTTTGGTTTGCAGTCAAGCATGTTAACTGCTTGCACCACCCAGGGACTCTGGACATTGAATACTACCTTACAATGTAGTAGATTATATCTCAAAAAAGCAGTAGAGCACTGTGGTTGTAATGGATTGTATTATCATTCAAGTGATTTGCTTCTGCCGTTGAGAATGGATTTTACTTCCTGACTTAATGACTTCAGGCTTGAGTCGGAATTGTTCTGCTCAGTGAAGTGTGAGGGGTAGTCATGTGAGGCGCTATTGAGCAGAACCTCTCAGAGACATGGAGGCTTTTGTTTCCTCTGCTATGAGACAAGCTGTGTCAGATCAGGGCTGCTCATTCCATCAGAGTACCCCAATGAAAGACACGTGGAGAGCTGTTGACGGCCCATAGTGGACATGCAGCAGGAGTGAGGAACGGAATTTGTGAGCCACAGAGATTTGGGGGTGTTTTATTATTGCAGCATTACTTATCCTAAGCTGACACATGAGGTCTTGAAGAACATATACTCTGACAGAGACCACCTGTCACCAACTAGCTTTAGGAAGAAATTATATTTTGAGGCCTTAGTTTCCTCATTGAGAAAAAAGACATAATGAAAATAATACTATCTACCTCATAGCGTTCTTGAAAGGAATAGTGCCCAGAACATTGTAAGCACTATCCTTTGCATCATTTTTAATTTCATTTTTTGCATCCATGCCTTGCTTAGTTATTTTATTGATTGAATGAAGAAATAAATGTTGTTTTGCTTTTAGTATACTTGTTTGACACCGCTACCCGTCTGTCTGTTTGTCATATTGGGGCTTTCACGTTATTATGATGCAGGAAGCCCTACTATCAGTATTTCAAATACCAGCAGGATCACCCATGGTGAACAGGTTTCAGCAGAGCTTCTAGACTAAGATAGACTAGGAAGAAAGGCTTGGTAATCACTTCTGAAAATTAGCTAATGAAAACCCTGTAGGTTACAACAGAATTATCCAGTACAGTGCTGGAAGATGATCCCCTTAGGTTGGAAGGCCTTCAAAGTGCACAGTGGCCACAACAAGGGACTTACAGGACTTCAGTCTTCAGCAATTGTGAAGACAGTGAAGGACTATCCTTTTTTCTATTGTACAACTCAATGGCACTAACGACAACAAAAATTTCTTTGATATACACATAATTCATCACTTTCTATTAGTTATTTCTATGACATAAAACTAACGTGTTTTCTGACAAAGTGACAAAGCATAAAGAATTTTTACTATTAGAAATTCTCACAAGTTAGTATAAATTCACAGATTTTTTTAAACATGTGAATTGATATATGCTTTAATATCCATCTAGACGATACCCTTTAAAAGGGGGATAGAAATATAATAGCATGCTAAGTTGAATTTTCAAAATAAATATCGATGTGTAAAAATGATTAATATACTCTGGATTTGTTTAATGTAGGTACTAGTTTTGCTACAGTTATATGTATAGCAATATTCACGCTGGCTTCCCAGTACTTGAAATATGATTTTATAAACCTTGTAAATAAACTCTACCTATAGAAATCAGCTAATTATCAAAATATCAGAAGATAAAAACGAATTCACACCAAAAACTGTGCTTCCAAAATAGGTCTATGCAATCAAACCCATAATACCCATCAAAACTGTGTATTCTGAGGGACAATTGTTCTGGTAGCTTTAAAGGGCACGTAGGACACTTTCTGACGTCTCATTATTTTGGAACATGTCCCAAGGTAAGTGATCAGCTGTGTTACTGAAAACCCATGGGAGTGAGTTGTGAACTGTCCATAGGCACATAAGACCTGATGAAGCACTGGTTCATTATCAATTCCACAATGGCATCACCTCTTGTCTGAAAGCTGTAACTGTGCCTGTCATTTGGTCTTCATTATTTCCAGGTGTGGTAGGCAAAATAATGATCCCCAAAGATGTCCATGTCATCCCTGCACCTGTGAGTATATTACCTTGCATAGCAAAAGGGGGTTTGCAGATATGATTAAGATCAAGGATTTGAGAAGGAGAGATAATATTATCCTGATTAGCCAGGTGAGCCTAATCTAATCAAACATATCTATAAAACAACTTTTCCCAGCTGAGGTCATGATTAGAGAAGGAGGTGTGACTATAGAACAGTGGCTGAAGAGGTACAGTATTGTTGAATGTGAAGATAGTGGAAAGGGCCATCAGCCACAGAATGTGGGCAGCCTCTAGGATCTAGAAAAGGCAAAGACATGGATCTTCTCTAACACTCCCCAGAAAGGAACAAAGCCATGCTGACAACCTGGCTTTAGCCCAGTAACACTGATGTCAGACTTTTAACCTACAGAATGCAAAATAATAAATTTGCATTGTTTTAACTCATAAGTTTGTAATAATTTGTTAAGGCAACAATAGAAAACCAATGCACCCAGTACCCATCTTTAACTCTACCTAAGCGGTTGTTTTCATTTTGGATTTTATACACACACACAAATTATTTGAACATAATTAGGCTTCACCTAAGCACCTATCTCTAAGCATTATCTTCTTGGTTCATTTTTCAAAATGAGCAACCACATACTACCAGTGTGGTTCTGATGTCCCATTCCAATTCTACTTCACTAGAGATTGGAGAAAATCTTAAAAGTGGGGAGTTCAATTTAAGAGGATGCCTGATAGACATTTGCCTCAAGTTTCATTTGAAGGTAAAACTCATTCTGTTGGGCAACCAGTTAACTTCTATGTTATAAATAGTCATATTTTGATAACAGTACCTAAGGCAATCCAGATATCTCCCCAAAAGGATCTCTACTGTATAAAGATATTTCCTTCATTTTGTTACTCTATTAGCCTCTAAAGTCAGTGAAGTCTTAGATACAAACCTGTATGAATCAATTTGATTAAGGTAGAGTGGTGTATGCTATGTATGAAGTGTAAGTGAGGCTTTTAGTTTTAAAAGAATTGGTGATTGACTTGTACTTGGGCAACTGGAATCTTGAATACCTGATGTTCCTGAGTGACTCTAGCCCCTCAGTAAGAGACAAGGCTGACCCCAGCTGGTTCAGGAAAAGGAAAGCTGCTGATACTGCCTAAGCCAATGGGATGTGCCTAGGTTGCTACCATGGGGAACTGCTGATAAAAGTGAGCTTGCTCTTCTCAGCCTATGAGGAGCTGTGGGATGTTGGAGCCGCTTCATTCTCTGTTCTCCAGTTTCCACTGTCAGCTGTCAATGTACATTGCATCCTGCCTCCTGCACTGAGAAACTTCCTGATCCCACTTCTCAAACTGGAAAATTAGTCCTCAGTTAGATGCTATGGTCTGTTAAGAATTGTGTTGCCCATTTGCTCTGGCTGTTAGAATGTTCAGAAGCAAATTCGTCTCACTCCAGCAGCCGTACTGTACTTGATGGTAAAATTCTGTAGGCTGACTTTACTTCTGTTTCTTAAATTTTTTAAATGTCTGTTGAATTATAATATGCATGCAGAAAACAGTCCAGCTATCATGATGGCACAACTCAATAAATTTTCGTGGATTCATCTTTTGTTATCTGCCTTTCATTTTTTCCCCTTATTATAATAGTTTTATACTGCATGCATCTCTATTGCATGCTCCAAAGTTTTTCTTTGGAAGACTAGAGATGAATGCATGCATGCAAGTCTATAGCCTTGCCACGGAATGACCAAAGAGCAAGCCCCAGAATGACGATCCAAGGTTCTATTCCTTTGTTATCCTATTTCTCTATTTTTCATCTTTCTTCCTCTAAATCTGTTAAATGAATGAATTACTTTCCAATCTCTTTCTCAATGGGCACTCTTTTTTTTCTATTAAAGAGGGTGAACTTAATTGTGGAAGAATCTTGATCATTTTATTGTCTATCACTTTTAATGGTTGATTTTACACTGACGTTATATCACTGCAATGAGGTAGTTACCTTCTAACAGGTCAATGATAGAATTGAACTTAGATAACTGTCCCACCCTGAAAAATATTTGCTACCAGGAATCACTCCTTCTTTCTGAAATCACATGGAGACAAGAAACACCATAAAACCTCCTGGATTTTTGCTGGAGATAACTTCAGGGTTCCTTGTTACCTGAAAAAGTCTTCTTAACTACCAGTATATCACCAGTGGCACACATCTGGCTTTATCATATTGTCCAATATGGCTGCAACCAACAATGTGACTATTCATGGACCATGGAACCTTTCTCCCTTCCTTCTTTCCTCTTTACCTTATTCTTCCTTCTTATGTTTTCTGATAATACATGTTCCCACATAACTGTGTCTTGTACTTGATCTAATTTTACAAGCCCCCATAGAATCATCTTTTAGCTTTTGCTATTGAATTTCTGGAAAGAAAGATAATCTGGTTGAGGACATTCTTGTCTATGCATCAGAGCATAATCCACTGGTCACTGGCTAACCTATAGATTGTTCAGCCTAGAGAAAAGAAACAAGCCCTGTTACAATTGGCTGGGGCTGGGGGAAACATAGTGTCCCATGGTACAAAGTGTGGTCACTGCCCATCAGCAACTTCTCTTGGCGCGGGCTGTGTGCAGTGTAGACACATTGACATCTCCACTCTACCTCTTTGGTTATGTAAACACATAGGTGGATTCCTTTAGTCTATGAGTTCATAAGTGGACTCAGACATGAAACATCTGATACTGCACTCTGTCTTGTGCTTTGGCATCAGGTCTCTGAAATATGTAGCCTCCTGACTTCAGTGTACTAGATGTGATGAGCCACACAATATGTGTTCAAGTTGTGCTCCATATTTTCCAGAATCTGTAAAGGGTCAAATGGTAAGTTCCAGATGTTTTGTCTGAGACTGCACTAATTGATGATCACTGGTACAGCCAGAATGAAAAATCCCTGATACTTTGTCTTTTTATGATTTTTCCACTCTTACATGTTCTCACCTACCTTCCATAGACTTATTATTATGCTTTCATCTGGGAAATTATCTAAAATATTAGAGAATGTGGATAGTTACTTTTATTCTGTCATATTTTCAGTGACCTTGACAGAAATTAAGGTATTTATAGTCATTCAACATATAGCTTTAGTTGGAATATACTGTCTCATGCCACGTAATTGAGTTTTAATTAATATCTATTCTAGTTTACTATGGAGCCCTGGTGGTGTGGTAGTTAAGAGCTTGGCTGCTAACCAAAAGGTCAGCAGTTCAAATTCACCAACCGCTCCTTGGAAACCCCATGGGGCAGTTCTCCTCTGTCCTATAGAGTCGCTATGAGTTGGAATCGACTTGACAGTAACAGGTTTGGTTTGGTTTTTGGTTTACTATAGTCTCACGTGTTTTAATCTTTTCTCCCCTAAGCTAGTAAGCTCATGGGGAGACTGATGTAATCATATAACAGGTATCTATTCAGTATTTTGACTTACAGATTTATAAAAGAAATATGAATATTGATAACAATGTAATGATATAACAGTGATATAATTTATTATTTTTATGAGAAATATTGAATAAAAATATTAATCACTAAAATAGAGAAAGAGAAAGAGAGCAATTAAATGGTGAATAGAGGTAAAGAATCAAGCATAGCACTTCATGAACAAGGGCTATTCCCATAGGTATCTTCTTTAATTAAACATGTAATTACAAATTAACCCACTTAGAATGTTTCAGATGTATTATAATTAATAAATTAACATTTGCCCAAAAATATCGTTAGTCAAGATACTAATATTGTCTTCTTATCTACATTGTGTACGTACTTATTCAATCTGAATGCTGAGCAAATAATCCTAGAAACTGGACTATACGAAGAAGAACGAGGCATCAGGGTTGAAGGAAGACTCATTAACAACCTGCGCTATGCAGATGACACAACCCTCCTTGCTGAAAGTGGAGAGGACTTGAAGCACTTACTGATGAAGATCAAAGACCACAGCCTTGAGTATGGATTACATCACAACATAAACAAAAATCCACATAAATGGACCAACAAGCAACATCATGATAAATGGTGAAAAGATTGAGGTTGTGAAGGATTTCATTTTACCTGCATGTACAATCAACACCCATGGAAATAGCAGTCAAGAAACTAAATGATGTGCATTGCGTTGGGCAAATCTGCTACAAAAGACCTCTTTAAAGTATTAAAAAGCAAAGATACCACTTTACGGACTAAGGTGCGCCTGACCTAAGCCATGGTGTTTTCAATCACCTCATATGCATGTGAAAGCTGGACAGTGAATAAAGAAGACTGAAGAAGAATTGACACCTTTGAAATAAGGTGTTGGCAAAGAATATTGAATGTACAATGGACTGCCAAAAGAACAAACAAATCTGTCTTGGAAGAAATACAGCTGGAATGCTCTTTGGAAGTGAGGATGATGAGACGTCATCTCACATACTTTGGACATATTATCAGGATGGATCAGTCTGTGGAGAAGGACATCATGTTTGGTAAAATAGAGGGTCAGTGAAAAAAAGGAAAACCCTAGACAAGATGGATCGACACAGTGGCTACAACAATGACCTCAAGCATAACATCGATTATGAGTATGGTGCAGGACTGGGCAGTGTTTTGTTCTGTTGTACATAGGGTCACTATGTGTTGGAACCAACTCGATAGCACCCAACAACACAACAATAATACATGGTGTGAATATTTGTGTATTTAACATAGGTATAAATGTGTTTCAACAAACAGATGCAGCGCTGGAGGTGCTCACTCATCTATGCCAACAAATTTGAAAGACAGCTAATTGGTCAACTGACTGGAGGAGATCCATATTTGTTTCCATTCCAGAGAAAGGTGATCCAATGGAATGCAGAAATTATAGAACAATATCATTAATACCACAAGAAAGTAAAATTTTGCTGAAGATAATTTAAAAATTGTTGCAGAAGTACATCCACAGGGAACTGCCAGGAATTCAGGCTGGATTCAGAAAAGGACATGGAAGGAGGGATATCACTGCTGATGTCAAATGGATCTTGGCTGAAAGCAGAGACTACTGGAAAGATGTTGACCTGGGTTTTATTGACTATGCAGAGGCATTTGACTATGTGGATCATAACAAATTATAGATAACATTGCAAAGAATGGGAATTCCAGAACACTTAATTGTGCTCATGAGGAACCTGTACATAGACCAAGAGGAAGTTGTTCGAACAGACAAGGGAATACTGCATGGTTTACAATCTGGAAAGGTGGGCATCAGGGTTGTATCATTTTACCACGCTTATTCAATTGCATGCTGAGCAAACAATCTGAGAAGCTGGACTATATGAAGAATAATGTGGCATCAGAATTGGTGGAAGACTCATTAACAATCTATGACATGCAAATGACACAATCTTGCTTGCTGAAAGCGAAGAGGACTTGAAGCACTTACTGATGAAGACCAAAGACCACAGCCTTCAGTATGGATTACACCTTAACATAAAGAAGACAAAAATCCTCACAACTGGATGAATAAGCAACATCATGATAAATGGAGAAAAGATTGAAGTTGTCAAGGATTTCATTTTACTCATATCCACAATCAACACCCATGGAAACAGCAGTCAAGAAATCAAAAGATGCATTGCACTGGGCAAATCTGTTGCAAAAGACCTCTTCAAAGTGTTCAAATGCAAAGATGTAGCTTTAAGGACTAAGGTGTGCCTGTCCCAAGCCACGATGTTTTCACTTCCTATGCATCCGAAAGCTGGACGATGAATAAAAATCAGAGAAGAAATGTGCCTTTGAATTAGCATGTTGGCGTTGAATATTGAATATACCATGGACTGCCAGAAAAGTCAACAAGTCTTTCTTGGAAGAAGTACAGCCAGAGTCCTTCTTGGAAGCGAGGATGGTGAGACTTCCTCTCAGGTACTTTGGACATGTTATCAGGAGGGACCAGTCCCTGGAGAAGGATATCATAGACGTTCAGCAAAAAAAAGGAAGACCCTCAACAAGATAGATTGATACTGTGGCTGCAACACTGGGCTTAAAGACAGCAATGATTGTGAGGACTGCACAGGACCCAGTAGTGTTTTGTTGTGTTGTACATAGGGCCGCTATGAGTCAGAACCAACTCCATGGCACCTAACAACCACCACAACATAAATGTGTTTATGAATAAGCATATAATATCAATACATGTACATTTAGATTTGCCTATTATCTATTATGAATAGGCCTAATCTACACACTATTGAACTATTCAAGATAGTTATCAGCTCCAAATGAATGCCAAAAATAATAGTAGAAAAAATGCTCATGAAAAACATTTGATATTTATTGAATAAAGTTTAAGCAAATATTGACAATCAATCTCTTATTGGGAAAGAATTTCTCCCACCAATTAGTAAAGGAAATGTCCTGGTCTGGGTTCTCCAGAAGATCAAAATCAGTGAAGTGTATATAAATATACACAGAGAGAAATTTACTTCAAGGGAATACTTCATGCAGCTGTAGGGGCTGGCAAGTCCCAAATCCATGGGTCAGGCAACAGGCTGAACACCTTTGCTGACTCACGTGGTTGCAGGGGCTGACGAATTCAAAATCTGCAGGTCAGGCGGCAGACTTTGTCTGGATTCAGACACACTTGTGTTGGAGTTTTACCTCTGACAGCTTGCTCAAGTTACTTCTCCTCCCTGATCTTCAGCTGTAAACTCAGACTGCTGTGACAGCTGAATGAATGAATGCACTCAACAGGACCTAGCATTAAATGTGGCATATAATAGACGCTGAAGAGCATTGAGTTCACCTTCTATTCCAGAAAGAATAAAGGGACTAAGGGGAAGTAAATGGGGAATATAATAAAGCAACCATTTGTCATCTCTCCCAAACAATGCCTTTTCCACAGCTTCTCTTAAAACAACCTTGCAAGTAGGCCCTGTAAGCCTCCTCCTCTCACAAATTCCTCCCAGGGTTCTCCTCCAGGCACCCCTGAGCTTGGGTGGGCTCCTTCCCTGCTCACCTGATTTCAAGTTTCAGCTTCTATTTGCCTGGGGAGTGTTGATTTGTAGCACTGAGTTTACTTCCTTTCTTGAAAAAGAAAAACTCCTCATCAGTCCTTCCAGGACATAGCTTCCAGGATTGTCTTCCATTTTAAGATATGTCCTCACCTAATTAATATCTCTTGTCAGAAGAGGAAAATGGATAAACCTGAATAACAAATTTTAAATCAAACTGAGTCCAAGCATTACTTCATTGGATTATCTGTCATTTTATCTCATGTATGCTTTGCAAATATTTAATAATGCATTTATGCGTTTTTGTTTGTTTTGAAATAAGTTAACAGAATATAACTGTATATTCATTTCTACATCTTTTGTAATTTTAATAATTTCTACATTCATCATATCTGTGAAAATGTCCATGCACCTATCACCTATAACTATATGTATTTCACAGTCCCATCTCTTACATAATTTACTGTTTGATTTGGTATAAAACATTATATTTCTGAAGCAAAGCATTGAAGACAATGTTGAATGAATCACGTAATGAAACAACTGGAAAATTATTAGTTACCATTTTATACCTTAACGATGAGCAAAATTTTTTAAAAATTACCAAATTTAACACTGGTAAAGTTGCAGAGAAACAAAATATTTATTTCTTCATCATTATAAAGCTTCCTACTAGTGTTGGGAGGCAATTTAGGAGCTGTAACAATATTAATGGCCTTGGAATCCATAATCCCATTCAAGGACATTCGTAGAAAGAATTTCTTGACAAAGGAGACGAAATAGACCCAGAGAAGCAGAGCAACGTCATATTCAGCATGAAAGGGAAGCTGGAAATAATCTTAACATTCACAGAACAGTAAAGTAAATTGCTATATATTAAGCCATTAAAATGATTTTAAGGAAGACACAAGAAAACATATTTAATAAAGAATATTGTGTAATAAAACTAAAACCCCAAATTGAAAAACCTACCACCACCATTATGGGAAATGATTATATTTGGTTATGGTTTGGAAAGAAAACTAAAAATAGAGGAGCTGTGGTACATTTTACTTTTTTCTTACAAATTCTTTTCAAAATAAAGAAAGAAAATGTATCTTTAAGATTGTAGTATATGCAATGTCATCCTCCAGTGCTTATTAACATACACACACATAACATATTTATAGAGACTTTTGATATTTCTGGTGGTTCACCTAGTTAAGAATACATTTCCATTGTCTTCCATACCTACTTTGTTTAAAAAGCCTGTTGGACAGAGACGGTATTAACATTCAACCAGAAGTGTTAGAAAAGCTGCACTGAACAGGTACCAATAGAACCGTAAATCAAATAATGTGCTATTCTTGCTTCCCACCCAGACACATTAGAAGTGTGAAACCGCCCTACCTATTAGAGAAGGAAGGAAAAGGTATCCACAGAGTCCTGCTCACACTATGGCAGCACCTGAAGAATCACAGCCCCTGTGCTGTTGTTTCTCTGATGTCTGTTCAAATAGAGTCCACATTTCTGCTTTAACCCCTCCCCATGTCAGGCCCCTCAAATGTTTTCAGAAGATCTTTGTCTTGGAGTCATAATATTTAATTTATGTAAAAGGGACTGTGTTACAACCATTTGGAATAAAGCCAGAGTTAGTCAAAGAGTTTGTCTAAATGATTTGCATTTCTAAGCACCAGGTACGCATTTTAATGCACTTAAATAAGAAAATAATCTCCATACTGCTTTCTTGGTTTGACATAATGCCTGATAATTACTGCACTTAAACTAGAGCACTGTAAAACATGCAGCTCAATGACAACTTATTTACGTACTCTTAGATCAAGTTACTTAAAAAACAGCCCATTGCTTAATATTTAAAAGAACAGAAAGCCAAACATTCCCTCTACCACACAGTATCCCCTTCATGAGGCCCCATGGAACAAACATTTCAGTTCTCTGTTTCAGGCAAGTGATGCTTTTACATAACTGTTTGCTCATATAGGTATGAAGCTCCACTAACTGGCCATGCTTTCCTCTTTCTGTTGACTATTAAGGAGCTTAGAAATAGAGTGATAACCGACTTCTAGAAATGCTATGTGACTTATGCTATGCATTTTGTATGTCACCATAACCCTGCTATTTCTTTTAATTTTTGTCTTCATTGGCATTCTCTATGCATTTCTTTTTTTTTCCCCTCCTGTTAAAAATTTTGTTGTTGTTGTTGAGGATATACACAGCAAAACATACACCAAATCAACAGTTCTTACATGTAGAATTCAGTGACATTGATTACATTCGTCAAGTTGTGCAATCATTCTCATCCTCCTTTTCTGAGTTGTTCCTCCCCCATTAACATAAATTCACTGCCCCCTAAGGTTCCTATTAATCTTTCAAGTTGCTGTTGTCACTTTGATCCCACATAAATAGTTCTTAAAAGACCATAATGCTCAAGTCCGACATTTTTTGCTAGTTAAGCTAGACTATTGTTTGGTTTTAAGAAGATTTCAGGGGCTATTTTTGGTTTAAGGTTTTAGGGGTTCATCCAGCCTTCATGGCTCCAAAAAGTCTAAATACCATGAGAATTTAAAATTATGTTCTGCATTTTCCCTCTTTTGATCAGTTTTCTTCTGTGGAATCTTTGATCAAAATGTTTACTAATCGTAGCTGGGCACCATCCAGTTC
This sequence comes from Trichechus manatus latirostris, assembly GCF_000243295.1. Taxonomy (NCBI): domain Eukaryota; kingdom Metazoa; phylum Chordata; class Mammalia; order Sirenia; family Trichechidae; genus Trichechus; species Trichechus manatus. Next base: position 1,015,745 of record NW_004444183.1, read on the forward strand.
TTCTGGTCTCATGGAAAAAGGAGGTAGTTGTTCATGAAAGCAATTAGCCACACATTCCATCTCCTCCTCATTTCTTTTAACCATCTCAATCAAAGTGAAGCAATAAATAGACAAATTAAATCTGAATCATCTCTTAAAAAAATTAATAGTAGCTGAGCTGTGGTTTCTGCACTCAGGGTCCATGCTTGGGCTCCTATGCTTGACCCTGATCAGATTCAAACCTCTTCCAAGTGTAAACTGAGCCTCTAGAGACCGTAGCCTAGAAAATGTTGGGAGCTACCTCATGACTCATGGAGGCAACAAGAGATTGTGTTTTCTCATTTGCTTCCTGTCAAGCATGCCAGGGGTAAAATTGACTTTCCTGATCCAACTCCAAGTATAATCACTTCGGTTACATGCTTTTATTTTCAAAGCTATTACTGTTCTGAAAGCTCAACAGTTAATTTTTCCTTTCTTAGTCAGGAAATTTCTCTCAGAAAAAAAAAAATTATCTTTGTCAGCATTTTATGGGGATGATCCTTGTCATTACAATTTAATTATTGAACAGTGGAGTTCTCAAGAACTAGCAAAGTGTCAACCATAGGAAAATGGGCTATAAGTTGTCTGCCTTCTCAACCTGCCTCTCTCACCTTTGACTCCTCACCTGCGACCCTGCTCTGGCTGCATTACTTGTGGACTGGGACTATGGATTGGCTACAGGCCTGTTGCCTTCCTGTAGCCAAATGTTAATGCTTGTCATGAGGCCCCGAAGCTTGGCTCTATATTGCATAAAACTGTCATCAATATGTAGATTTAATTGTCTCTTATCATGTCCTTAAAGAAGACTAAAACTGGAAGGCTCTGCCAAGTTCTAACTTCTTGGGAATCTAAACTGGCTTGGCTTCTGGGCAGTATGTCTGCTTCCCTCCTATCCTTGGCAAGACTCCCAGACGGAAACGACATGCAAACATAATAGCAGGAGTGAAGTGTGACCACACAATGCATGTCCCTTCCTACTTTGTCCCCTGCTTCTCAGACAAAGGTCATGACTATCTAGCAAGGACAATAAGACCTGAGGTCCCCCCAGAATAGGGTCACATGCCTCTGAATACCCAAAGTACAATAATTCTAAGCCCTCATCTAACAAGTAGCTACAAATTCTGTCTGTTTCCAGGGGTCTCCACCTCAACTATTTCTTTTCTTTTTTTAATTTTTTCCCGTACAAAAACTTATACATGCATTGTTACATGACCCTAATTGCTCTCCCTATACTGTGACAGCACACTTCTCCTTTCCACCCCTGATTCCCCATGTCCATTCAACCAGCTCCTAACCCTCTCTGCCCTCCCATCTCACCTCCGGACAGAAGCTACCCATTTAGTCTCTTGTATCTATTTGAGCTGAGAGGCACACTCCTCACAAGTATCACTTTATGTCCCACAGTCCTGTCCAATCCCTGTCTGAAGAGTTGGCTTTGGAAATTGTTTTAGTTCTGGGCTGATAGAGAATCCAGGGGCCATGCTTTCCAGGGTTCCTCCAGTCTCAATCAGACCATTAAGTCTGATCTTCTTACTGGAATCTGAGTTCTGCACCCCACCTTTCTCTGGCTCCATCTGGGACTCTCTGTTGTGTTCCCTGTCAGGGCAGTCATTGGTGGTAGGAAGGCACCATCTAGTTCTTCTGGTCTCAGGCTAATGAAGTCTCTGGTTTATGTGGCTCTTTCTGTCTCTTGGGCTAATACTGTGTTGTGTCTTTAGTATTCTTCATTCTCCTTTACTCCAGGTGGTTGGGACCAATTGATGCATCTTAGATGGCCGCTTGCAAGCTTTTAAGACCCCAGACGCCACTCACCAAAGTAAGATGCAGAATATTTTTTTAATAAGCTTTGTTGTGCCAATTGACCTAGATGTCCCCTGAAAGCATGGTCCCCAGACCCCTACCCCTGCTACTCTGTCCCTCAAAGTGTTTGATTATATTCGGGAAACTTCCTAGATTTGGTTTAGTCCAGTTGTGCTGACTTCCACTGTAGTGTGTGCTGTCCTTCCCTTCACCTAATCCAGCTCAACTATTTCTGAGAATTATTTCCTAGATGATGCTAGAGAAAGTGTGGTCTAGGACTCACACTTGGCAAATTACTTGTTCCAGGTCCATGCCTGGACAAATGCAAAAAAGGAATGAAGTTTTAGTAACGTTTATAGTCATTGTACAGAGTAATTACATGTGTGTTGACTCTAATTATAAGTAATCAGGGTTAGTAGTATGTGTTTTTGTCTTATTATTTTTCTAGTACTTTACTGTATTTTTTTTTTTTTTTAAATAATCCACCATAGGTTAAGGGGAAAAAAAAAACTAAAGGAAAAATGTTCCTTATCATAGATCATTTGAGAAACACTGTGGAGTCCTGATTGCACAGTGGTTAAGAGCTCGTCTGCTAATCAAAAAGTTGGCAGTTCAAATCCACCAGCCGCTCCTTGGAAACCCTATGAGGCATTTCTACTCTGTCCCATAGGGTCTCTATGACTTGTAACAAACTCGTTGGCAAGGCGTTTATCCTAGTCTGATTACCTTTTTATCAGGAAATCAGTCTTCTTACTCACCTGTCTCTGCTGTGATACCAGGAATTCAGGTGATGCCTTGAGGCCAGACATCAGCTGTACTCCAGACAACCCCACCCACCGTAACCACAGTAGCCATAGGTTTAATGAGAGCTATGTGAAAACCTTGCAGTCAGTCTCTGTTCTGGGAGGGCAACAGGTGACACTTTAGTGCTACTCCTCCCACCCTACTCCTCCCACCCCAGGGGAGGCATCCAGTCCTGATATCTTTTATCAGTAGAGGTTTCTCTTCACCTATATAAGTGTTTACATTTCTAAATGTGAAGAAATCCAAGTGTAACCTGTAGCATCCAACAGACGATGAATAGCACAACTTGTGACACTGTGCTAGACCCATACCTTCATTGGGTCAAACAACCTCATATACAGATAACTAGCATTTATTTATTTATTTATTTATTTTTGCTAAAACATAGATGTTGCAATATGTTGTCTCAAAATTATGTGAGGTAGATGTTATTTTTATCTCAAATATTTATGAAAGAAGCAGGATCAAAAAGTGTAAGTAGTCAGTAACTTTCTGTAAATTGGCAAAGCCAAGATATGAATATATGATATTGAATGTTAAATGCCATGCTCTTTCCAAAACCTCCGGGTGCCTTTATTCATATTCAATCTGTGTGCAACTACTCACTTGATATCACCACTCAGATGTGGAATGATTGGCATTTCAAGTTCAACATGTCTTTAATATTTCCCTCACCTCCAATGCCACCATCTGCTTTCCCCGCGTTTCTCCCCATCACAGTTAATGACATCCACATCACTGACTTCCCATTTGCTCAAGCTCAAGCTTGCTTTCTCTCTTTTTCTCATCCCTCCCCTCCAATCAATAAATCAGCAAATATTGGTGGTTCTAGATTCACTTCTCTGCATGTCCTCTTTTTTTTTTTTAGTGTAATTGAGCTCCTGATTTTAAAACTTTTCAGTTTCCTATTGCTCTTAGAATAAGATTTGAATTTCTTTCCCATGGCTACAAGGCCATCTTATTTGGGTCCATCTAGACCACGAGCTCATCTCCCATCCCTTCTCACTGTGTTCTAGCCACACCGCTTGTCTCTCTGTTCCTATGATTTGTCCAGCTTGTTGCTGAGTCTATACCTATGCTTTTCTCTCTCCCGTTCTTTATGTGATTTACTCCAATGTGTCTTTTAGGTCTCAGCTCAATTGTCACCACAACCAATAGACTTTTTATGGCTCTTTTGTCTACTTATTTTTGTACTTCTTTGTTTCCTGGATCCCTGTATTAGCAGATAATTTCCAGGAGGGCAGGAATTATGATTATTTCTTCCATGAGCTCAGAGTAAAACCCATTCTCATTGAGTTGATTCTGACTCCTAACGACCAAATAGGACAGAGTAGAACGGCCCCATAGGGTTTCCAAAGCTGTAATCTTTACAGAAGCAGACTGCCACATCTTTCTCCCACAGAGTGGCTGGTGGGTTGGAACCACCAACCTTTCTGTTAGCAGCTGAGCGTTTAACCATTGCTCTGCGAGGGCTCCTTGAGCTCAGAGTTGATATTCAATAAACACTTGTTGCAATGGGTTCCGATATTTGTCAGGGTATTATTTGTATGGATCTGAATTCTAACAGGGTAATGAGAGTGGGAGGAAACAGTTAAACTCCTCTCTCCTCTGCCTGCAACATTCTGAAGCAGTAGTTTTTCATGCATACCTGGCAGAGTTATAGGAGCGGGAGCTGATGGCCAGGAGTGAGTTAGGTGCCAAATAGGTACCTGAAATGTAGAAACCTATCAGTCAAAGTACGCTGGAGGCTCCTCTTGATTCCGGAAAATGAAAAGTTTATGAGTTTCATGTCTTAGAACATTGAAAAACCTTAGGGTATTTTTTGAATTATGGTTTTAAAATAGCGGGGCCATTCTAACTTACTGATTAAGTCAGAAATGTTGCAAACATAACCGTGTTACCTTTGGCCTCCATATTGATTAAAACATGAATTTAAACTCTATTTCAGCAACTCAACCTGTAGACTTTTAGCTGCTGCTGCTATTGAGCAAACTTTCCTTTGCCACAGGGTATTATGAAAACTCCGAAGTTGTGAAGGTGAAACGATACCATAAAACAGAAAAGGTAAATCACAGAAGACTTATGAAACAGAAGTTTAACACCTCCTAAACAGAGAACAGGAAAGTTATGACATTTTAATGAAAAAAGTTAGGTAATGTTTTCTCTCACCTATAAAATAAAATATATTAAAGGATACCTATTTAACTTTCACACCTGTACCACAAAGCAAGATAATTTGTCAATAATTTTTATTTGCTTCATTCCGTTCTTAAAGGCTTATAAAGATATTATTAACATCTTCTAAGCACAGAATCATGTGAAAATGAATGATATTTTCAGGTTTTAGATTTTTTTTATGGGACTTATTGTAAATCTGGAATAAATCTGACACTCCAGACCCTTGATTTAATTGACAAGGAAGTAAACTGTGAAGATCAGAGAGGTTTCCAAATATAGACACAGAGACAGTGATAAGTCTGCACCTATGTGGCAAGGAAGGATGTGCTTTAGGGGCAGAGTTAGGCCAGGAATTACAGAAAAAAGAACCACATTTATTTGTGGATTATTCAGGGAACAGCAATTTCCAGGGAGCCTCCTGTAAAAAGTCTGATGACCGTCCTCTCCTTCTTTTCTTGTTTCTTCCCATTGCTCTTTCCATGAACATCTGTGAGATGCCCACAAAGTCCGAAGAATTGTGCTAGACACTGGAAATAAACATGAATAGGACATGCTGTTTACTTGAAAGAGCAGGAATTCAGATGGACAAGTAAACACACAATTTGCACTTGCACATGTTCTGGTGAGCAGACCAGGTTATTTGGATCAACTGTTCTGAAGAACTTCCAAAATGGTTGTCAAAATATGTTTCAAAACGCTTACTGAAGGCATTGGAGTGCTAGTAAGATATTAAAGAATTAGCCAGCCAACATCCAAAAGAAGGCAGAGGCTCAGGAAACTACGACCTGCATTTGGAGTTGCTTTTCCCTGTGGCGCTGGGATGTCTGAGAGACAAGCAGCTGAATGGTGATTTCATACCTTGAAAGTTCAGGGGAACAAAATTTGAAGTAATTCAGAATCCCAATGGCAAGGTGCCTGGTGAACATTCCACCCTTTCGGTTGGAACCTTCGAAAGGACTATACTCTAGATGTAAGCGTAAACCAGAAGAGAGAGATCCTCGCAGGAGAGAAACTCAGCTTCAAATGATCTCACCTCCTAAAAGCTGACTGCAGTAATGGTTGTGTTAGGTGCTTTTGAGTTGGCTGCAATTCATGGGGACCTTATATATAATGGAACAAAACATTGTCTGGTCCTGCGCCATCCTACAATCATTGGTATGTTTGAGCCTATCGTATCGTTGCAGCCACTGTGTCAATCCATCTCATGGAAGGTTTCCCTCATTTTCGCTTACCCTACACTTTATCAAACATGATGTCCTTTTCTAGCTGTTTTTCTGTCCTAATGACACGGCCAAAGTAAGCAAGAAGAAGTCTCACAATCTTCGCTTTTAAGAAACATTCTGGCTGTACCTCTTCCAAGACTGATTTGTTTATTGTTCTGCCAGTCCACAAAATATACAATATTCTTCACTGACACCACAATTCAAACGTGTCAATTTTCCGTTGATCTTCCTTTTTCATATCAAATTGCAATTTCTCCCAGGTGCCTGACAAAGTAAAAGTAAATCATCTCTGGAAAAAGATAGCATCATTCTAGGCTTGAAAGTATTTTTTACAAACAATATTGCAAATATGCAATTTATGGAATATGATAAAAATAACAGGACAATTTGAATGAAATCTAAAGGAAACAAACTATAGAAAAACACATATAGGAGGTCATAAATAAGAGCTGTTAGGTAAAAACCTTAAGATAACCATACTTATCGTTTTTAATGAGATCAAAGAAAAGATTATTAATTTTGGCAGAGAACTGGAAATAATATGAAAGAACCAGATGCAAATTATAGAACTAATAAAAATTATAAATTCATTAAATGGATTTACAACAGATTAAACACAAGTAAAGAGAAAATCAGTAAACTAGATGATAGGTCAAAAGAAGATATTTATAATGAATCATGGAGAGACAAAAGTAGGGAAAATGCAGAAGAAAACAGTAAAAGATATAAAGGAGTCAGTGAGAAGGACTAACCTGCATGTTTTTTTAGTTCCAGAAGTAAAAGAAAGAGGAAATTGGATGAAAGCAATGTTAGAAGAGCTAACAGCTTTCTAGAAATATACCAAGTCACAGTTTCAAATAGCCTTAAGAAAGCAGAATAAAAGGAGAAAAACCAAACAAAAAAAACTTACGTAGTTTTATCATATTAAAAACACTGAAAAGCAAAGACAAAAATATGCTATGAAAGTAATCAAAACAACAAAAAGACAAATAACTCAATCAAAAAATGGGCAAAGAACGTGAACACATAGTTCACCAAATAGAATATTGATAATGGCCAAGAAACACATGAAAGGATGCTCAATGTCATTAGTCATTAAAGAGGTACAAATCAAAACTACCATGAGATATCACCTCACCCTATTAGGATGGCAATGATTAAAAAAAAGGAAAATAATAGGTGTTGTCGAGGTTGTGGAGAAACTGGAACCTTCATCCATTGCTGGTGGAAATGTAAAAGGGTACAGCCACTGTGAAAAATTTGATGGTTTCTCAAAAAGTTGAACATAGAACTACCATATGATCCAGCAATCCTGATACTAGGTATATACCCACAAGAAGTTGTGGCAGGAATGCAAACAGAAACCTGTACATTAATTTTCATTGTAGCATTTTTCACAAAAGCCAAAAGGCAGAAACAAGCAAAATGTACGCCAACAGACGAATGGATTAACAAAATGTAGTATATATACACAATGGAATACTATCCAGCCATAAACAGAAATAAAGTCCTGTGGCATGGATAAACCTTGAAAATATTATGCTGAGCAAAATAAAAAGACAAATCCTCTATGATCTCAATTATCTGAAATAAGCAAATATATATAAAGATTATTTGTGGTTACCAGGGGTGGGAAATACGGGGGAAAGACGGGTTGCTTTGGGGGCATTGAGTTTATGTTAATGGTGGTGAATTATTTGAAAAGGATAGAAAGAATGGGGGCACAATCTGAAGAATGTAATCAATGTCTCTGAATTGTACTTGTAGAAATTGTTAAGTTGGCATATGTTTTGTTATGTATATTCTACCAGAATTTTCAAAAAAAAGGAACCAGAAAAAAACAGCAGAATTTGGACTGGCAGTTACAGAAACAATGGGATCTAGGAAAAAAATAAAATGACAATTTAAATTGCTGAAATAAAATAACTCCCAGCTTAGAATTCTATACCTACTGAAAATGACTTTTAAAAATGAGATGAAACAAAATATTTTCAAAGAGACAACTTGAGAGAATTTGTCACCAGGAGACCTACACTAAATTGATTAATATAAAGGACAGAATATTTTAAAGGCAGAAGAGAATGATCACTGTTGAAAGCTAAGATGCAGGAAGGAATGAGGGTAACAAAATGGTCAATATATAGAAAAATATAAATGAGCATTTGTAAAACAAGAATACCAATGTCATGTTGTATTTGTTATTATTTATTATTATTGTATTCTATATATTATGCTATATTACGGAGCCCAGTTGCACAGTGGTTGAGAACTTGACTGCTAACCAAATAGTCGGCAGTTTGAATCTATCTGTCACTCCTTGAAAACCCTATAGGGCGATTCTACTCTGTCCTATAGGGTTGATATGAGTCAGAATTGACTCAGTCGCAATGGGTTGTTCATTATATTTTATATATAATTATCGCACACTCAAAAAAGGCAGAAGTAAAAGGAGTTACTCCAGGAAAAGTATTAAAGTACCAATTAATATAGAGCCTGATGAGTGTGGGGTACATATTTTATCTCAGAGTAACTATTTAAGAATAGTGAGTGTTTAAACAGCCAAGCTAATAGAGCAAAAAACAGAATAAAACCATCAATCCAAAAGAAAGCAAGAAAAGAAGGGGGAAAGGAAGATAGAAAAGGCGGGACATTAATATAAATACATCATTCAGGAAGCTAAAAGATACGTTTAAACCCCAAGCTATGAATGATTCTAATGTAGTAAATGTACTAAATGCTCTAGTTAAAAGACAATGACTACCAAATTGGGATTTTAAAAGATACTACTGTTTTTAAGAGATACATATAAAACGTAAGAATATGGAGATATTAAAAAACAAACAAAAAAAACAAAAAAAACGGCATAGAAAAAATACACCTCTCAAACTTTGGCCAAAAAACTACCAAAAGAGACTTCAACTAAGTTATCAGAAATTTAAAATAATGTTAAACTTGTATATACTTAAAAACACAGCCTAAAATATATATAAGACAAAAATTGACAGAACTAAAATGAGAAATAGACATATTCACAACATATTGTCATTTTAATATACATACCTGCAGACTTATAGCATCCCTTTTTGATTTAGATCATGAGATCTCAACATCCAGAAGTAATCTAGAGCTTCAATGAGGCACTGTTACTATTCTTTCTTCTAACACATGCAGGTAACTTTTACTAAGAAATAATACTAAATTATAAGATGCTGGAGTTTCCTTTCTGACAGTGTTAAGACAAGTCTGTTTATGAAGGGTGAAATGGTTTCTCACCCTTTCCTGGGCTTCTTTAGGAGGGAATTTTCCCTCAATACTAGTAGCCTCTTTTAACTCTCCACTCTTTTTCCCTATAGCAGGCACTTATCTTAATGGTAAGTTCAGCAGAGAAGCTGAGCATACATGGATTTGCCCCTTCCTTTTTCCTTTCCTTTGGAGCCCTCTCCCCTCAAGTAGCCCTCACTCTGGCTACTTGTCCAGGTCAGGCATTTTTCAAGGGCAAGCCTACACCTAATATTTGAGGTCATTGTTAAGAAGCCACACACCGACACTGCATGTTCCAATGTCAGCTTTATCTGTAATAAAGATTTTCTTGGTTCATCAATGGCCTACTCTCTTATGAGCTCACCTAGATCAAATACATCTACGATGTGCACCTGCCTTTCTTCTTAGGTCTAGAATGACCAAGGTTTTCTCCTATAGACATATAAATTTTCTTAATAACATTAATAAAAAACTAAACAATCAAATTTAATTGATTAAAAGTGGCAGGGTAGGTGGAGCATGGGAAAAAAGAGCAGCATTAGTACTATGAATGGGGCAGAAGTAGCTTTTAATTATAGTCTAATCAAAATTACCTTAATGTTTTTCTAATTTTAAGAAATCCTTGTATAGTTAGAAGTCATCCCCCATACCAAACTGTTTTGGGGACTACATTAAAGGAGAAAATGTAGCTAGTTTAGTCAAAATTAACTAAAGCTTGACCTTCTAGAACATATGCCTCCTCTGGTCACTTCCCAGCCTCTGACAGAAATATCACCCACATTTCCTAGGATGAAGGTTGTATCAGGAATTTGAAGCCAAGATTAAAACCCTTTTTCCCTTAAGTGCTCCCCGTAAGAAGTTTTCCCCCCTTTGATCCTTGAATCTCTTTCTCTTGCTCTGGATCCTGCATCCAGCTCATCATCATCTGACCTCCAGTTCTTGGGATTTGAGCCAGCAGCCTGCCATACTGCCTGCTGATCTTGGGGCCAGGATTCTGTCTACAATCTTTCTACACAGTAAATAGTATTTCTTTAGTAGGTTAAGATTTGCTTGTGGTGAATTTGAAGAGTACTTCAGATAACTCAAGAAGATGTTAAGTGAAGAGTTGGACACAGAAGACTGAATTTTAAAAAATAGAGGTATGAACTTGGGAGTCATTTGCATAGATGCATCTATACTAACAGTGGAAGTAATTACATCATCATAGGAAAAAATGTAGACCAAGGCAAGAAAGTGAGTTGAAGAAAAAACTCTTGTAATAGATCCATTTAGAGGACCCAAGGAGGAAGATGACTAAGAAAATGGTGTTAAAGAAGTAAAAGGAGAAATAGGATGATGTAAACAAAGGGAAACAAAGAGAAGCTTGCAAGAAGAGCTACCATTTATGGAATATTTTCTCTGTGTCAGGATTGTTCTGAATGCTCTGTATACATGATATCCTGGGATCCTTAGAAGAATATATCTATATATTTTTTTTCCTTTCTGTTTTTCTTTTTTTAAATTTAATTTAATTTACTTAGTTGTTGTTTTTAAGGATATACACAGCAAAAACATACACCAATTCAAGTTTCTACATGTACAATTCAGGGACATTTGTTACAGTCTTCAAGTTGTGCAACCATTCTCACCCTCCTTTTCTGAATTGTTCCTCCCCCATTAACATAAACTCACTCTCCCCTAAAGTTTCTATTTAATCTTCCAAGTTGCTGTTGTCAATTTGATCCCATATAGATAGCTTTTAAAAAGTAAAATGCTCAAGGTAGAAAAAGTGAGGATTAGTAATACCATTGTAGAGATGAGGAAAACTGAAGCATATAAAGTCTACATAATTTGTCTAACCTCATAAAGCTACAAAGTGGTGAAGTCAAAGCTTCAATCCAGACTCAAAATATAATGCTTTAATGATTACCCCAAATAATGTTTCAGGAGAAGGATCTCCTTCCTTGCCCAATGGTATAGAGAGAAGAAATTAAGAAACAGCCCATTAACTGTGAAATTCTGGTGACCTTGATGACCCCCAAGTGTATAGTTTCCACAGACAGGAAGCTAATAGCTATGATGTGTGAATGGAAGGTGAGGATATGAAATGAGAAAATATGGATTTCTTCTTAAGGTATTTTGGTGAGTAGGAGTTTAAGAAAGACAGTAAGGCAGCTAGAGGATTTACTAACTTTTTTACATGGAGAAGCTTTGAGTGTGTTTACAGGCTGTTAGGTACTGAATTTTGTCCCTGAAAAATATGAATTTAAGTCTTGGCTGTCTGTACCTGTGGATGTAATCCTGTTTGTAAATTGAGTTTTCTTGTTATAGTAATGAGGTCATACAAGTGTAGGGTGGGGCATAAACCTAATCATTTCTGACTTATTGAAATAGCAGAAAAGACTCAGAGACATGTACAGGGGGAAGGCAAATTTTAAGGAACACAGAGTAACGTCAACAACTGTGAAACAAGTACTTCCAGCAACATGGCTCTCTAGGCAGAAGCACCACGCTGTCCCTCCACAGCAAAGATCTGAAAAACTAGGCCAAACAGAGAAAACAGCAATCTTGAAATCCTAAACATCAAATGAAGAGATAAAGAACCCAGCCAAGCACCAAATGGAATGAGAAACTGACAGAGAACAGAGAGCGAAGAGACATACATGAAGAGGTCCCCTATCAGCTAATGCAGCACAGATTCGCCATCTTGGACTCCTATCAGAGACCAGCAAATAGGGGGTATGAGAAAACAGCTTCAAGGAACTTCCAGCAGGAGACAAAACAACTGGTAAACAGTGATATACGCTTTCTCATCCCCCACCCTTCTTCACCCCTACTCGGCCTCCTCTGCTTCCTGTGGCCACAGTCTCTTGGCCAGGAAGCACCAGCTGCTTGGATTCCACCCACCCGCACTGGCCGACTTACTGAGTGCCATTAGTTTGCTGCTGGTGTTACTTTTTTCTGCTTCTTTTGATTTCTTCCTTACCGCTCACCACTTCCACCTCCTTTTGCTAAAATACCTGGCTCCATGCTCCATCTTTGCTTCTTCCTGAGGGGCTGTGGAGCTCTGTTCCAGAGTGGAACTGCTTCCCGGTCTGTGCTACCATGCTGGTGGGATCCCTGGGCTTTTTTTCATTTTCTTTTTCTTTTCTAGAGTTGGGAGCCCGTTCTAGCTGGGTGCTGCTGTGCAGCTTGGGACCTACCCCCACAGCTTGCAAAGAAGCACAGAGGGATCCCTGGCGGCAATTCTTTTTTCATGGTTTTTTTTTTTTTTTCTGTTTTGTGGGGGAGGTTGTTCTTTTTTTCAATTTGTTTTGTTTTCTTTTCCCTCTTTTTCCCTTTTTGTCTTTCTTCATTACTCAGTTTCTCGTCTCTCTATACCTTCCTTCTCTTCCTGTCCCCTGGATACCTGGCGCTGAATACCTCTATACCTCCTAGCCAGGCCGTACCTCACCACCTGGTAACAACTTGCCCAGACCTTATAGCTGCACTGGGGGATCCCTGGGAACTTTGCTGTTTTTTTTTTTTTTCTTTCTAATTTATTTGTTAATTATTTTATTTTTTTTCTTCTTCTTCCCCTTCTTATTTTTCTCCATTTCATAGTCTCTCATCTCTCCACTCCAATGGCAAGCTCCCCTAGCACTCTTTTTTGTTTGTTTGTGTTTTTGACTCCTGTTCCTCTCTCTTCTCTCCCATACCCATCTTAGCTCCACACATCATAATCTCCCCCCTCCATCCTGCCTACCTGCACTGTGTGCTTAACATCACAGCACTAAGCAGCATAGGCACTGCCCACCGGAACCTGCCCTGCACTGGTTACCGACCTGTCCTGGTGGATGTAGTAAGTGCCACAAACAACCCATCCCAGCAACTCCTCTTCAGCTAGACCTGCCCTGCTGTACCGTATCTGACTGACTGACCCTGCCAATTAGAGAAGGAGGCAAAAAGTATCGTGCCCACAGATGAGCAAACAACAAAGAACACACAGCCCACCTGCTCAGACATAGCCAAATTTTAAAAAAAGGACAAAACAAAAAAATCTATAATCAATAAACGAGAAAAATAACTACTGAACGCCCCGAAGACAGCAAACATTTACAAAAACAGGACAGGATGGTTCCAGCAGACGTCCAAAATAAAACACCAGATGACTTTCCAGTAGAAGAGAAGGCACTAGAACTACCTGAAAGGGAATTCAAATCTTTAATACTCAGAATTATCCAAGAGTTGAAGCAAAAAGCAGAAAAAATGAGGAAAAGATAGGCAAATTCATGGAAAAGCCAGACAAATTCATGGAAAATACAGACAAAAAAATGGAAGAATTCAAGAAAATAATACAGAAACAAAATCTTAAAAGAAATTCACAACTAGAAGTCATACAAAAACAACAATTAGAAATCCAAAAGATAAACTACAGGATTTCAGAAACAGAAAATGTCATAGAAGGGCTGAGGAACAGGTTTAAAACAATGAAGGATAGGATCAGTGGAAATGAAGACAAACACTTGGATACAATTCTGTTTGAGGAAAAATCAGAAAAAAGAACGAAGAAAAATGAAGAAACCCTGAGAATTATGTGGGACACAATCAAAAACAAAAATTTTCGAGTGATCAGAGTTCCAGAACAGGGAGAGAAAACACAGAGAGGATCACTGAATAATTCCTGACAGAAAACTTCCCCAATATCATGAAAGAAGAAAAGCTGACCATCCAAGAAGCTCAACGAACCCCATATAAGATAGACCCCTGAAAGAAAATCACCAAGGCATATCATAATCACACTCATTAAAACCAAAGACAAACAAAGAATCCTGAGAGCAGCTCAAGAAAAACACAAAGTCACATACAGAGGATAAACAATAAGACTAAGCTCAGATTATTCAGCAGAAACCATGCAGGCAAGAAGACAATGGGATGACATATATAAAACCTTGAAAGAAAAAAATTGCCAGCCAAGAATAATATATCCTGCAAAACTCTCATTCAAATATGATGGTGAAATT
>NW_004444183.1:1038805-1040020 GCF_000243295.1 Trichechus manatus latirostris
GTTGTAGTTTGGGTAGGTAGTGTGTTTCTAGAAATTTATCCATTTCCTCTAGGTTTTCAAATTTGTTGGAGTACAGTTTTTCATAATATTCTGTTATAATCCTTTTTATTTCAGTTGGGTCTGTTGTACTGACCCCCATTTCATTTCTTATTTGGGTTATTTGCGTCCTCTCCTGTTTTGCTTTTGTCATTCTTGCCATTGGTTTGTCGATTTTGTTGATTCTTTCAAGAACCAACTTTTGGTTTTGTGGATTCTTTCTATTGTTTTTCTGTTCTCTATTTCATTTATTTCTGCTCTGATCTTTATTATTTCCTTTCTTCCGGTGGCTGTGGGCTTTTTTGGCTGTTCTTGTTTGATTTTTTTGAGTTCTGTAGTTAATGTTTTGATTTTGTCCCTTTCTTCTTTTTTGATGTGTGCATCTATTGCTATAAATTGTCCTCTAAGGACCGCCTTTGCTGTGTCCCAAAGGTTTTGGTATGATGTGTTTTCATTCTCATTTTATTTTAGGAATTTTTTGATTCCATCTCTGATTTCTTCTTTTACCCAGTGATGTGTAAACAGGGTATTATTCAGTTTCCATTTCATTGGATTTTTTCCTTGCTCTTTCTGTTGTTAATTTCTACCTTGATGGCATTGTGGTCAGAGAAGATACTTTGAATTCTCTCAACGTTTTTGATCTTGTTGAGGATAGCTCTGTGGCCTAAGATGTGGTGTATTCTGGAGAACATTCCATGTGCATTGGAAAAGAATGTGCACTTTGCAATTGTTGGATGGAGTGTTCTATATATGTCTATGAGGTCAAGTTGGCTGATTCTGCCCTTTAGCTCTTCTGTATCTTTGCTGAGTCTCTTTTTAGTTCTGTCCTTTACTGAGAGTGGTGTGCTGAAGTCTCCTACTATTATTGTGGAACAGTCACTTTCTCTTTTCAGTGTTGTTAGAGTTTGTTTTATGTATTTTGGGGCCCTGTCATTGGGTGGGTATTTGTTTATTATGGTTATGTCTTCATGATGGATCGTCTCGTTAATCATTATATAGTGTCCTTCTTTGTCTTTTATGGTAGATTTCGTTTTAAAGTCTATTGTATCTGAGATTAGAATTGCCACTCCTGCTCTTTTTTGGTAGTTGTTAGCTTGATCTATTTTTTTCCAAACTTTGACTTTTAATAAATTCACATCTTTGTTTCTAAGGTGTGTCTCTTGTAGACAGCATATTGAT
>NW_004444183.1:1041188-1043455 GCF_000243295.1 Trichechus manatus latirostris
AAACAGAGTTGTATCCAAGTGTTTGTTTTCAATTCCACTGATCCTGTCTTCCACCATTTCAAATCTGTTCCTCAGCCCTTCTATGACACCATCCATTGCTGAAATCTTGTTGTTTATCTTTTGGATTTCTAATTGTTGTTTTTGAATAATTTTTAGTTTTGAATTTATATTGGCATTTTGTTCCTGCCTTATTTTCCTGAATTCTTCCAATTTTTTGTCTGTACTTTCCATGAATTTGTCTACTTTTTCCTTATTTTTGTCTGTTTTCACTTCAGCTCTTGGAGAATTCTGAGTATTAGAGATTTGAATTCCCTATCAGGTAATTCTAGTGCCTTTTCTTCCACTGGAAAGTCATCTGATATTTTATTTTGGACTCCTACTGGAACCTTCCTGTCCTGTTTTTTTAAATCTTTTGATATTGTCTGCTGTCTTCAGGGCATTCAGTAGTTATTTTTCTTGTTTATTGATTGTAGCTTTTTTTGTTTCATCCTTTTTTAAAAAAAAAATATTTGGCTATGTCTGAGCAGGCAGGCTGTGTGTTCTTTGCTGTTTGCTCGTCTGTGGGCACGATACTTTTCACATCCTTCTCCAATTGGCAGGGTTAGTCACTCAGATATGGTACAGCAGGGCAGGTCTAGCTGAAAAGGAGTTACTGGGATTGGTCGTTTGTGGCACTTACTACAGCCACCAGGGCAGGTCGGTAATCAGTGCAGGGCCGTTTGCAGTAGGCCGTGCCTGTGCTGCTTGGTGGTGTGATATTAAGCACACGGTGCTGATAGGCAGGATGTATGGGGGAGATTGTTATGTGTGGAGCTAAGATGGATATGGGAGAGAGGAGAGAGGAATAGGAGTCAAAAACATACAAACAACCAAAAAAGAGTGCTAAGGGAGCTTGCAGTTGGAGTTGAGAGATGAGAGACTATGAAATGGAGAAAAACAAAAAGGGGAAGAAGAAGAAAAAAAAGAAAAGGAAAAAAAGAAAAGAATGAATAAATAAAAATCAGAAAGGAAAAAGAACAGCAAAGCTCCCAGGGATCCCACTGGTGCAGCTATGAGGTCTAGGGAAGTTGTTTTCAGGTGTTTCAGTACAGCCTGGCTAGAAGGCATAGATGTATTCAGCACCGGCTATTCAGGGAACAGAAAGAGAAGGACATTATAGAGAGACGAGAAACTGGGTAATGAAGAAAGACAAAAAGGGAAAAAGGGGGAAAAGAAAACATAACAAATTTTTTTAAAAAAAGAACAAGAATAGCCCCCCCAAAAAACAGAAAAAAAAAAAACCCACAGAAAAAGATATGCCCTCAGGGATCCGTCTGCACATCTCCACAAGCTGAGGTGATAGGCTCCAAGCCGCACAGCACCGCCCAGCCAGAAAGGGCTCCCAACGCAAAAAAAGGAAAAGAAAACTAGCAAACAAACAAATAAAAGCCCTGTGATCCCACCAGCGCAGCATCCCAGACTGGGAAGCAGCTCCACACTTGAACGGTGCTCCACAGCCCCTCAGGAAGAAGCAAGGATGGGGCACGGAGCCATGTATTTGAGCAAAAGGAGGGGGAGGTGGTGAGACGTAAAGAAGAAATCAAAAGAAGGAGAAAAAAAAGCAACACCAGCTGCCAGCAAATAGCACTCAGAGAGCCAGCCAGGGCAGCCGGGTGGTATCCAAGCAGCCAGTGCTTCCTGGCCAAGAGACTGTGGCCGCGGGAAGCAGAGGAGGCTGAATGGGGGTGAAGAAGAGTGGGGGGGTGGGAAAAAGTATATCGCAAATTACCGTTTGTTCTGTCTCCTGCTGGTAACTCTGTAAAGCTGCTTTCTCATACCCCCATCTGCTGGTCTTTGATAAGAGTCCAAGATGGCGGATCCACGCTGCATTAGCTGATAGGGGACCTCTGCAAGAATCTCTCCTCCCTCTCTGTTCTCTGTCAGTTTTCTCACTCCATTGGTGTTTGGCTGAGTTCTTTATCTGTTCATTTGATGTTTTAGGGTTTCAGGATTGCTGTTTTCTCTGTTTGACTTAGTTTTTCAGATCTTCACTGTGAAGGGACAACGTGGTGCTTCTGCCTAGATCACCATTTTGCTGGAAGTCCCTGCTGCTCTTTTTTGAGTGTTATCTGTTTGATATATTTTTTCCATCCTTTGAATTTTAGTTTGTTTCTGTCTTTAAGTCTAAGGTGTGTCTCTTGTAGGCAACATATAGATGGATCATGTTTTTTAATCCAATCTGCCACTCTCTGTCTCTTTATTGGTGCATTTAGTCCATTTACATTCAG
>NW_004444183.1:1043555-1074517 GCF_000243295.1 Trichechus manatus latirostris
TGTCATTTTGATTTTTTTTGTGTATGTGTTGTTGACAGTTTCTTTGTTCCACTTAATTTTCTGTGCTGAGTTGTTTTTCTTTATGTATTTTCTTTTCATCTTTTTCATTGTTGTTGATTTTGTGTTTGCTGAGTCTTTATATTTTTCTAGTTTTTTATTTTGACTTGTAGAATTAATCGTTAGTCTCCTCTGTGGTTACCTTAATATTTACTCCTATTTTTCCAAGTTTATACCAGTCTTTTATTTCTTTATATCGCCTTGACTTCCTCTCCATATGAAAAATCTATGTCTCCTTTTTTTAAGTCCCTCTGTTTTGTTTTAATGTTGTCATCTTTTACTTATTGGCATCTGTTTCCTTATTTTCAGTGTTTTAGCTTTGATTTCATTTTGTGACTTCCCTATCTGGGTTGATATCTGGTTGCTCTGTCCTGTGTTCTAGTTTTGGGTTGTTATCTGATATTACTGATTTTCTAACTGGAGGACTCCATTTAGTATTTCTTGTAATTTTAGTTTGGTTTTTGCAAATGCCCTAAACTTCTGTTTACCTGGAAATGCTCTAATTTCACCATCATATCTGAGAGACAGTTTTGCTGAATATATAATTCTTGGCTGGCAATTTTTTTCCTTCAAGGCTATATATATGTCATCTCCTTGCCTTCTTGCCTGCATGGTTTCTTCTGAGTAGTTGAGCTTACTCTTATTGATTCTCCTTTGTAGATGACTTTTTTTTAATCCCTATTTGCTCTTAAAATTCTGTCTTTATCTTTGGTTTTGGCAAGTTTGATTGGAATATGTCTTGGTGACTTTCTTTTTGGATCTACCTTATTTGCAATTTGATGAACATCTTGGAAAGATATCTTGTCATCTTTCATAATATCAGGGAAGTTTTGTGCCAAGAAACCTTCAACAATTCTCACTGTGTTTTCTGTTATTTATCCCATCTGTTCGTGTACTCCAGTCACTAGTAGGTTATTCCTCTTAATAGAGTCCCACATAATTCTTAGGGTTTCTTCATTTTTTTAATTCTTTTATATGATTTCCTCTCAAATAAGTTGGAGTCAAGTGCTTCTGACTTCCTTTGCCTCAGTTCTGCTCCTATGACTTTCTACTGAATTGTCTAATTCTAGAATTTTATTGTTAATCTTCTGGATTTCTTACTGCTGTCTCTCTATGGATTCTTGCAGCCTGTTAAATTTGCTATTATGTGCTTCTCTAATCTTTTTAATTTCCTCTATTGCCTTTTCTGTGTTTTGCTTAATTTCCTTCCTAATTTCTTAAAGAGTTCTCTATATTAATCTTTTGTATTCTGCCTCCAGTAATTCCAAGAAACTTTCCTCCTGTGGAAAATTTCTAGATTCTTTACTTTGGGAGCTTGCTGAAGCCATAGTGGATTGCCTGTTTATGGGATTTTATATTGACTGCTGTCTCCGAGCCATCAATAAATTATTATATTTATTTATTTTATGCTTACTTACTGTGTCCTAGCTTCTTGTTTTGTTTTATATGCCCATATAGGCTGCTTGTATGAGCTAGTTTGATTATTGGCACCTTTGAAGCTGCAATGTCCTGTCACCAGGTGGTTAGATCTGTTATTAGATATGTGAGCTCAAGAGTCATCCCACTCCTGTATGGATTCAGCTCAGGTGCCCAGGTAGATAGCCACCAAGTCTGTGGAGTAGGCTCTCACATACAGTCCTAGACAGACATGAGTGATTGGTGTAGGCACAGGCATCTGGCTGCAGCAAGGGGACACACACTCTGATGAAGGCAGGGGGTTGATTGCCACCCCCAAGTGTCCAGAAGGAAGGCGTGTCCTTGTAATCTAGAGCACGTAGGTGGGTGGGTTTTGCAGCTGGACTATGAGCACCTAATGCTGTTGGTTGTAAGGACTAGGGGGTATCTGTTATTCCTGGGCCTCTCGTTGGTGGCTAGGTGGCGTAGATGCAGCCACCAGTCCTCAGGCCCCTGATGTAGGTAGGTGAAGACCCTGCTTAATGGGCAGAGCAGTGTCAAATGTCAAGAACCTGCCTCTTCACAGCTGAAACAGTTGAAGTTAGAGTTCCAGTATATATCCTGTTGTATTGCAGTAATGTGGGCCTACACTGTTGAGATGGGCCCACACAAGACTATTTCGGGGGAAAGGCACTCAAAGTCCATGGATCCCTTATGCCTGTGCCTAGGCAAAGGAGCTGTGCCTACCCTGGGTTCCTGGCTCAGGGGAACTGCCAATTTATTTTTTCCTGTTTGTTAATTTGTTCACTCTCCAAGGCAGGGAGAATGGCTCCAGGTGTGTGATGGATCCTACTCTCGGCCCAGGGGACTTGGCAATTGCTGAAACCACTCTGGGACGCATTGCAGAGCAGGGAGCAGGGAGGTAAATGGCAGAGAAATTTTTCCCTAAAGGATGTTTTTGATCTGCGTGGTAAGCCATATGCAAGTACTTATCTTTCGTGGAGGGCTGCTTCTCACTGGTTCTGGGTGACTGTGTAGAGTCTCTGGTGCTGGGTCTCTCCTGGTGCAGAGAACATGCCTCCTAAGCACAGCTGCTTGCCTGGTGCACTGCTCACCCCCGAGATGCTCAGGCCTGAAGAGCTCAGGCCCTTGCCGGGTCAGGTCTCGCAACTCCTTGCTGCTTCCGAGTCATCTCTCTCTCCCCCTGCCACGCAATCCGGTTCCTTCCTCAACTCTGCCTTTGATTTTCAGGGCTCATAGATTGCCATATATAATTGAATCACTTGTTTTTTCAGGTATTTGTTGAAAGAGCGTCCATCAGAAGCATCTGACTACTCCACTGTCTTGGCCCTGCCTCTGCCAAAATTATTCTTAATGGCGAGAGGCTGAAAACATTCCCCTTGAGAACAGGAAGAAGAAAAGCATGTCCTTTTATCTCCACTCTTATTTAACATTGTGCTGGAAGTTCTAGCTAGAGCAATAAGGCTATAAAAAGAAATAAAGGGCATCCAAATTAGTAATAAAGAAGTTAAACTGTCCCTGTTTGCAGATGATATGATACTATACACAGAAAACCTAAAAGACTCCACAAGAAAACTACTAAAACTAATAGAAAGGTTCAGCAGAGTTGCAGGATACAAGATAAACACAAAAATTTGTTGGATTCCTATACACCAGTAAAGAGAGCAACAAAAAGGGAATCAGGAAAACAATACCATTTATAATAGCCCCTAAAAAAATAAAATACTTAGGAATAAATCTAACCAGGGATGTAAAAGACCTATACAAAGAAAACTAAAAAACACTACTGCAAGAAACCCAAACATAAATGGAAAAATATACCATGCACATGGATAGGTAGAGTCAACATTGTGAAAATGACAATTCTACCCAAAGCAATTTATAATTACAACGCAATCCTGATCCAAATACCAACAACATTCTTCAAAGAGATGGAAAAACTAATCATTAACTTTATATGGAAAGGAAGGAAGCCCTGAATAAGTAAAACACTACTGAAGAAGAAGAATAAAGTTGGAGGACTCACACTACCTGACCTCAAAACCTACTATACAGCTACGGTAGTCAAAACAGCCTGGTACTGGTACAATGACAGATACACCGAGCAGTGGAACAGAATTGAGAACCCAGGTGTAAATCCATCCACCTATTGTCACCTGATCTTTGACAAGGGCCCAAAGTCCATTAAATGGGGAAAAGACCGTCTTTTTCACAAATGGTGCTGGCAAAACTGGATATCCAGCTGCAAAAAAATGAAACGGGACCCATACCTCACGCCGTATACAAAAACTACTTCAAAATGGATCAAAGACCTAAATATAAAGCCAAAAACTATAAAATCCATAGAAGAAAACATAGGACCAACACTACAGGCCATAAAACATGACATTAACAGGATACAAACCATAACCATCAACACACGAACCCCAGAAGATAAGCTATATAACTGGGATCTTCTAAAAATTAAACACTTATGCTCATCAAAACAACTTCATCAAAAGAGCAAAAAGAGAACCTACAGACTGGGAAAAAATTTTTGGACAGTACAAGTCAGACAAAGGTCTAGTCTCTAAAATCTACAAGAAAATTCAACACCTCTACAACAAAAAGACAAATACTCCTATTAAAAAATGGGCAAAGGAAATGAACAGACACCTCACCAAAGAAGACATTCAAGCTGCCAACAGACACCTGAGGAAATGCTCGTGATCACAAGCCATTAGAAAAATGCAAATTAAACCAAAATGAGATACCATCTCACCCCAGCATTACTGGCACGAATCAAAAACACCACAAGTAACAAATGTTGGAGAGGGTGCAGGAAGATCGGAACTCTTATGCCCTGCTGGTGGGAATGCAAAATGATACAACCATTTTGGAAAATGATATGGCACTTCCTTAGAAAGCCAGAAATAGAAATACCATATGATCCAGTAATCCCAGTCCTAGGAATATACCCCAGAGAAATAAGAGCCGTCACACGAATAGACATATGCACACCCATATTCATTGCAGCTCTGTTCACAATAGCAAAAAGATGGAAACAATCTAGATACCCATCAACAGAAGAATGTATAAACAAACTATGGTACATATAGACAACGGAGTATATTTACAAAGAACATTGATGAATCTGTGAAGCATCTCATAACATGGATGAAACTGGAGGACATTATGTTGAGTGAAATAAGTCATTCACAAAAGGACATATATTGTATGAGACCTCTACTGTAAAAACTCATGTAAAAGTTTACACACAAAAAGAAACAATCTTTGTTGGTTGTCAGGGATGGGTCGGGGAACTAAATAGGCAATAGATAAATGGTAACTTTGGTGAAGGGTAAGACAGTACACAATACGGGGAAGCCAGCACAACTTGTACAAGGAAAGGTCATGGAACCTCCACAGACACATCCAAACTCCCTGAGGGACTAAATTGCTGGGCGGAGGGCTGTGGGGACCATGGTCTCGGGGAATATCTAGCTCAACTGGCATAACAGTTTATAAAGACAACGCTCTACATTCTACCTTGGCGAGTAGCATCTGGGGTCTCAAAAGCCTGTGAGTAGCCATCTAAGATACTCCAGTGGTCTCACCCCTTCAGCAGCAAGGGAGAATGAAGACAACAGGATGCAAGGAAAAGATAGCCCAAAGGACTAATGGACCACAGCTCCCATGGCCTCCATCAGACTGAGTCCAGTACAGCTAGATGGTGTCCGGCTACCAGCACTGACTGCTCTGAACAGAATCACAACAGAGGGTTCTGGACAGAGCTGGAGAAGGATATAGAACAAAATTCTAACACAAAAAAAAAGACCAGATTTACTGGCCTGACAGACTGGAGAAACTCTGAGAGTGTGGTCCTTGGACACTCGTTTAGCTCAGTGGTGAAGTCACTCCCGAAGTTTACCATTCAGCCAGGGATTGGACAGCCCTATAAAACAAAACTGGACTAATGAGGCACAGCAGTCCAGAGACAAGGAATAGATGGCAGGAGGAGACAGGAAAGCTGGTGATAGGGAACCCAAGTTTGAGAAGGGACTGTGTTGACATGTCGTGGGGTTGTTAACCATTATCAAAGGGCAATATGTGTAACAACTGTTTAATGAGAAACTATTTGTTCTGTAAACCTTCATCTAAGGTACAAAAAGAAAAGAATTATCTATGTGAGATCAAATTCGCAACAGCAACTCAAAGGTTTGACGGGAAGCCTGTGTGGCAGTGAGTTGAAGGTAATGGTGATGGAATAATTTGGAAAATGATAGTGAGAATAGCAGCACAACTTGAAGAATGTAATCAATGTCACTGAATTGTACATATAGAAACTTTTGAAATGGTGTAACTTTGGCTATGTATATTTTCACCAAAAAAAAAAAAAAAAAAAAAGTCCTCCAAGGTCGAGAAAGGAGTGTGTTGACATGCTATGGGGTTGTTAACCAATGTCATAAAACAATATGTGCACTGACTGTTTAATGAGAAACTATTTGTTCTGTAAACCATCATCTAAAATACAATATAAGAAATAAAATGCTAAGGAACATCAAAAAATAACTCCTGGAGTTACCTGCAAGGAAGGACCTCCCCCTATAGCCACACTCTAAATTTGGACTTCTAACCTCCTGAACTGTGAGAAAAAAATTTCTGTTCTTTAAAGGTACCCACTTGTGGATTTTCTTTTTTCTTTTTTTTTTTTTTTTTGCTTGAAGCACCAAAGTAAGTAACTAAGACAGAATTTGTTATCAAGAGTGGAGTGCTGCTTTAACAAATGTCTAAAATGTGGAAAGGGCTTTGGATTTGGGTAATAGGTAGAGGTGGGAGGAATCTTGCTTGATAGTAAGAGCCTAGATTGCCTTTAAGAGATTGTTAGTAGAATTATGGACAATAAGGGCAATTTTGATGAGGGCTCTGAAAGAATTGAGAGCTATGGGAAAAGTTTCTATTATCATGAACAGAATGTTGCTAGAAATTTGTATGTTAGATATATTTTTGGGTGACTTTAAAAGGAAATTAATATGCTATCAGACACTGATTATCCTTGCTATAAAGTGGCAAAAAACTTGCCTGAATTAAGTCTGAATGTTTTGTGGAAGGTAGAGCTTGTGAATGATGAACTTCAATATTTAGCTGAGGGTATTTCTAAGCAAAATTTTGAAGATGCAGTATGGTTTCTTATTGTTGTTTATAGTAAAATGTAGGAGTAAAGAGAGAGATTGAGAAATAAACTGTACAAAAAAGGGCTTAAATATTTGGAAAATTCTACTGTAAAAACTAAGTGGACATGCCCTGGAAAGGACATCAAGACTGTGAGTACACAACCATTTGTTAAAGGTATGAGGGTTTTGACTGATGGATCTAATCAACCGTTTCAACAAACACCCCCTCAGCTTAAACTGAAAGGGGCAGGAACATGAAGAAATGAAGAAAGCTTTATGCCTCCTAGAAATCTACTGGCAGGAAACAGACCAGTGGATCTACTTGGTTGTGAACATCTGTTTTCCTCCAAATAAAAAGGAAAGGGACCCTCCTGGGAGCAGTTCAGAGACCAGGAGAACTATTAGAAGGAGAACAGGGGGCAGGGATACTTCTTCCTCAGTTTCAAAGTGTGGAGCTACCACCTAGGTTTCAAAGAATAGTATGGATGCCACCTTGATTCCAGAGAGTGGGAATGCCATTCCGGTGGGCCAGAAGAATGGGGACACAGCCCAAAGGTGAGGGGGTGGGGCTGCCTTTTTGTGGGTTGGGAGAATGGGACCTCCAGGGCTAAGGGAATGCGATCAGTGCTCCAGTTGACTAGAAGAATGGGATGGCTCAAATCTGAGGCAGGGTCACCAACCCAGTGGGCCTGGAAATTGGAGCAGACACTAACGGCCAAGGGACCTCCACCAAGAATTATGTCTCCCAAAAATATGTGGCAACTCGGCTAGGTCATGATTTCTGGTACTGTGTGATTGTCCACCATTCTGTCATCCAATGTGATTTTCCTATGTGTTGTGGATCCTACCTGTATGATGTTAATGAGGCAGGATTAGAAGCAGTTATGTTAATGAAGCAGGACTCAGTCTACAAAATTAGTTTGTGTCTTAAACTAATCTCTTTTGAGATATAAAAGAGAGAAGCGAGCAGAGAGACATGGGGACCTCATACTACCAAAAAAGCAGTGCCAGGAGCAGAGAGCACCCTTTGGACCCAAGATTCCTATGCTGAGAAACTCCTAGACTAGGGGAAGATTGATGACAAGCATCTTCCCCACAACTGACAGAGAGAGAAAGCCTTCCCCTAGAACTGACATCCTGAATTTGGACTTCTAGCCTCCTAAACTATGAGAGAATAAATTTCTGTTTGTTAAAGCCATCTGCTTGTAGTATTTCTGTTATAGCAGCACTGGATGACTAAGACAATGAACAATGCTCAGAGTCTGAAGGGTGGGACCATTGCCCAGATGTGCCTGGAAAACAGAGGATTATTTTAAAGCCTTGAGAGCTAATGAGAGTTTTTCCTATTGGGTTTTGGACTTGCTTGGTGTTCATGGCCCTTTTTTTCCCTCCAATTTCTCTCTTCTGGAATGGAAATGTCTACCTCATTCCTGTTTCACCATTGCACTTTGGAAGCAGTTAACTCGTATTTTAGGTTTCACAGGTCCATAGATGGAAAGTAATTTTGTCCCAGAAAGGAATACATACTGAGTCTCAAACATTACTGATTTAAATGATTCAGATGATGCAGTTTTGAACTTAGAGTTCATACTGAAATGGGTTAAGACTTGGCGGATGAGGTGATAGAGTAAATGTTTTGCACATGGGAAGGACGTGAGTTTTGGGGAGCCAGTGGGTAAAGTGTTATGGATTGAATTGTGTCCCTGAAAATATATATTAAAGTCCTGACCATCTGTACCTGTGAATGAGGTTTTTATTTTGTTGTGTTAATGAGGCCATACCAGTGTAGCGTGACTCCTAAACCTAATCACTTCTGACCTATAAAAAGAGCAGAGTAGACACAGAGACACACACACAAAAGAAGACGGATGCAAAGGAACACCAAGGAATGCTAAGGAATGACAAGGTACTCCTGGCACTATCAACAAGGAAGGAACTCCCACTAGAGTCATACCCTGAATTTGGACTCCTGGCCTCCAGAACTGTGAGAAAATAAGTTTTTGTTCTTTAAAGCCACCCACTTGAATTTTTTGTTACAGCAGCACTAGGTAACTAAGACACAGACTGAGGGAAAGAAGAGAGCATAAGTGAAAGAAATTCTGATAGTGGCCACAGTTTAGGAGGAGATCTGGTCTTTTAAAGGAAGATGGGAATCATAAATTCTGCAACAGAAGAAAGAGGATGGATGCTTTAGTTATTTCTTTATTTTCTCACTGTCTTAGGCTGGGTTCTCTAGAGAAGCAAAACCAGTAAAGTGTATACATATATATATATAGAGAGAGAGAGAGATTTATATCAAGGAAACAGCTCACATGATTGTAGAGGCTAGAAAGTCCCAAACCCATAGATCAGGGTAGAGGCCTCTCCCACATGGCACAGCTGCAGAAGCTGGTGAGCCCAAGATTGGCAGGTTGGAGAGCAGGGCTCCCACTCACAGGCTGTGAAGGTTGACGAATTCCAAGATCAGCAGGCAAGACACACGGTTTCTCCTGATTCACGTAGCTGCAGGGGCTGACGAACCCAATATCCTCAGGTCAGAGAGCAAGGCTTCCCTCACAGGCTGTAAAGATTGATGAATCCCAAGTTCGGCAGATAAGCGGACAGCTCAAGTCCCAAGAACCGGAGGTGAGACAACAGGAGGTAGCTGCAGGATCGAGAGAAAACAAAAAGCCAGAATGTCTGCATATATTCAGATGCAGGAGACAACTCCAAGGAAATTCCCTTTCATCTGATAGGCTACTCAAAGCTTATTCAATCCTGGGAGTGATCACATATAGACACTGAGAATCATGGCCCAGCCAAGTTGATGCACAATCTTAACCATCACCAACCTCCTTTCATCATCAAAGAGAACAAAAGATGGATCAGAAGAACAAGTATTTTTTAGTGTGGGCAGGGTATTGAAATAGAGTGCATTGGTTGAAGCATTTATCTATTTATCTATTAAGTTAAGCCTATTGCATCTAAGAGCAGTTAGCAAGAAAGCCCAAGTCCATGTTCTTCAGTCTGCAGAAGCAAGCAAGGGACGAGCCACAGGTTTTGGAATCACGATAGAAAGTGATCCTTCCTACAAGAGCATTTAAGTTATGGGGACTGATTGATTCAAGGTAGAACTGAAATTATCAAGCCATTTTGAGTTGGAGAGAAATGAAACTGAAAAAGACTAAGTCACAATATTTCAGTCTTCTCTGTACAGTTGGAGGTGAGGAGGGTAGGAATCAAGCTTCATGTTAAGAAAATATGATTTGAACAGGCACTGTGAAGCTCTCTCCTTCCCTTCCTTCTGAATAGCTATTATGCTGGCAAGTTACCAATTTACAGGAACCTTAGTGAAACTTGACAAGCCCTCTGTGAACATTTGTTGTAACCACCTAGTTGTGTTTCCAATACAATCTTTGAGAAAATTCAATATGATACTCGAGACTGGAAGGCTTTCATTTTGTCAAATTGCTCAACATTTCTGGCTCACAGATGAGAAATCAGCCAGGAGACGGCATACATAAAGGGACAGGGGGCATGTCCTTTGAAGTTTGTGCATTCCAGGCACCTTTATTTCATTCCTCCCACAGCTTTGTAATCCTCACTCTCGACATTTCCTCCACTTCTTCACTCATGGTTCCAATTTCTTTCTTCACCACAATATTCTCTGGTGACATGAGGAAAACAGCATGCACTTATGCCTATGAATACCATTTAAAAACTTCCTTTACTGCTTAGAATATTTTCTTCTTTCATTCAGAATTTTTCCTGTTGCTTTCAGTCTTTGGTTTCTCCCCTAAACTAACACCATTCTGCTTAGGAAAGGCTGTTCTGTTACTGCAGAAAACAGAGCTTAGCCTTTTATATCATATGTATTATGAAATAGATAATAATAAATTTACTTTTAATGGATGTGACCTTGAACAAGCTACTTAAACTCTCTGATTCCAAATTATCTTATCCATCAAATAGGTGCAATATTATCTACTCATACAGGCGTTGTAAGGTTTAGGTGATAACATATAAATCACTGTCTGGAATATAGTAAACAGGAAACAAGGGTTGAATATTGTCTTCCTCCACTTTCTTACAATATGCTCTCAATTTAACAGACAATAGTCTTATCTTGTTATATCAAACAAGTAGTGTCTTAGTTACCTGGTGTTGCTTTAACAGAAATACTACAAGTGGATGTTTAACAAACAGAAATTTATTCTCTCACAGTTTAGGAGGCTAGAAGTCTGAATTCAGGGCACCAGCTCTAGGGAAAGAATTTCTCTGTCAGCTCTGGGGAAGATCCTTATCTCCTTTCAACATCTTTTGGCTAGGTGTCCCTCAGAGATCGCCATGTGTCTTGGTGTCAATCTTCTCCTGGGTCTAGGAGGTTCTCAGCAAAAGAACCCCTCATCCAAAAGACGTGCTCCACTCCCAGTTCTTCTTTCCTGGTGGTACTGAGGTGCCTCTCTCAGCTTGCTTCTCTCTTCTTTTCTCTCTTGTAAGATAAAAGGTGATGCAGGCCACACACCAGGGAAATTCCCCTTACATCAGGGCTGTGACCTGAGTAAGGGTGTTGCATCTCACCCTAATCTCCTTACAACTGATTGGCTGATCACATCAGATCACATCATGGGGGATGATTATATCATTATATAACTTCCAAATTACATTATTACATAAATGCCTAACCACTGAGAATCATGGCCCAGCCAAGTTGACATATTTTTGGGGGACACAATAATCCATGTCAAGTAGTAAACTCAGTGGAGTATTAAGCATCTAGAGGGCAAAGAAATGACTAGTAAGAGCTGGATCCAAATCCTAGGCACCCTTTACCTAGGCCTGTCGGTACTAATACAGAATTTTGTGCTTATGTGTGTCCTCCATTCTGAACAGTATCTTTGTATCTATAGCACTTTCGATGCGGTGTCTAAAATATCTGTGGTCATTCAATGCCTGTTGAATGGATTAATGAGTGAATGCATGAATGATCAATTGAATAAACAGATAAATTACATTACCAATGTGCTGTGAAGTTTTTTCACTGTACAGAACAGAAAAACCCACCACTGTCAAACCCTATAGGACAGAGTAGAGCTGTCCCCTAGGGTTTCCAAGGCTGTAAATCTTTACAGAAGCAGACTGCCACATCTTTCTCCTGCAGAGCAGCTGGTAAGTTCAAACCACCAACCTTTTGGTTAGTAGTCAAGAGCTTTAACCACTGCCCCATCAGGGCTCCTTTCATAGTACAATCTACTAAAAAACAGTATATTCCACCCCAATTCTGCCTATACTCTAAAATATCTTTCTACCCACTTGGAGTCTTTGTAGGTTTAAAACTCTAAAATTTGAACCCTAGACTTTGGACTCTGAATACATGGTGATAGTTCTAAGAGGCCTTGGTTCCTTGTTAGCTGCATTATGATGGTCAAGGCACCCACTCTCTCTTAACACCAGTGTCTTTATAGATAAAATGTGTGTCTCTCAGTAGGACTGGAAAGAACAAATTAGGTAACAGTTATGGAAGCATTTTCTGAACTTAGAAGCACTTTTGCACATGTATATAACTGCCTCTTCCATTTCTTCATCAGGATACCTCAAACATAGCATGTGTAAGCCTGAACTCATGGGGTTTCTCATGAACATTCTTCACTTCAGTGTCCCCTACAATTACCAGCAGCACCACTTAGAGAGTTTCCCATGCCAGAAAGTCAGAGTGGCAAGAGACTCTCCCTCTTTCTGGAGCTCTAGATTGAGTCAATCAGCGAAGCCTGTTGATTTTATCTGTTTGAGACCCAATCTTATCCTTTCCTTGTTTTTGCTTTTATTTTGTTTTATGTCTGTAGCTTCATGACCAAGTATAGGGCTTGTCACATGCATGTATGAATATATTTCATATCTATTATTTGTTTGCTTGGTGGTGCCTGCACTTTGTTTTGAAAAAAAAAAAAAGGACTTGGAGAATTTACATACAATAGAGTAGAATGAATAGATAAGAACTTTACATCAGAGATAAAAATAAAGGTAAAAATACATTGAAGTATATATTATACTATATATATAATATACCTATATGTACACAGGCAAGTAATAACAGAAATTTAAAATGTGCTTATCAACAATTCCCCCTATTTCTTTGCTAATAAGATACTCTGTTGTTTCATTTACCTTCTCCACTAAGCCACGTAGGTAGGAGACAGACCTAGACTTTCAGTTTCAGGAGTGATGAATTCTAATAAATCTAGGTCAATCTTGGTAATCCTATTCCTCTTTGCTGGCTAGTAGGTTAGGAAAAGACATATGACACAATTTGGCCATAGACATGTGAAGTCTACTGTCAGTCTACTCTTCAACTCTTCTTCCATTCAACATTATTGTGTCTTTGTTGTGACAGATACACCTGCAGAAACCATCTCACCTCCATAAGGAGAAAGCCAATGATAAAGCCAACATTCTGAAGAGGAAATAAGCAGATAGAAACAACTTGGTTCTTTGTGAGCCAGAATTAACCAGCACTAGAATTAATTGTGGAGTCCTGGTGGCGCAGTGGTTAAGAGCTTGGCTGTTAACCAAAAGATCAGCAGCAGTTTGAATCCAGCAGCCAAACCTTGGAAACCCTATGGGACAGTTCTACTCTGTCTTATAGGGTTGCTATTTGTCAGAATAGGCTTGATGGCAATGATGTGGGGTTTTTTTTGGTTTAGAATTAACTGTGAGGCATTGGTTGTTAAGTGATGGAATTCTCCCCTTCTATGAAAGAGATCTGGGTTTGATTCCTGGACAGTGCACCCCATGTTCATTCACCACCCATCTGTTAGTGGAAGCTTGTGTGTTGCCAAGGTGCTGAACAGGTTTCAATGGAGTTTCCAGACTAAGACGGACCAGGAAGAAAGCCCTGGTGATCTACTTCCAAAAAATTAGTCAGTGAAGACCCTATGGATCACAAAGGCTCATAACCAGGCAACATTTAATTTCCTTGTGCATGGGATCGCCATGAGTCAGTCTGACTCAATAACAGCTAACAACAACAACAGAATTAACTAGTACATAGTTCTGCACTTCTTCTGTAAGATAATACCTTTCCCTTATTTTTTTTAATATCAGTTGAATAGGAGTTTTCCAGTGGCCTAATTCTAAATGTTATCTAAAGTTAATACATAAAAATACATATGATAGTATCCTGAACTATAACTAGATGTTAATCACAAACCTGGCTAAAACAAAGATGGAAATTCAATATCCATAAAATGATAACAGGCCATTTGTTCAGAAAAATAACAGCTTTTTGGTGCTAAGACAAAGAAATCAACAAACTGAAAAAGAAGTTCTTCCTATGGGCCCTTATGAGGGGAACTGTTATGTATTGAATGGTGTCCCCCAAAAATAAGTGTTGTAAATCCTAACCTCTACCTGTGGCTATAATTCCATTTGTGAATGGGTTGAGTTTGTTATGTTAATGATACAGGATTAGTATGTACCTTTAGTCAATCTCTTCTGAGATATAAGAGATTAAACAAGCAAGCCAGAGAAGCAGAGATGAGGGAAGAGAGACGCCAAGCCACATGAAGATCGCCCAGAAGCAGAAGCCCAAAGAGACGAAGACCTTCCTCCAGGGCAGACAGAGAGAGAAAGTCTTCCCCTGGAGCCGGCATCCAGAATCCAGGCTTCTACAGAGCCCTGGTGGCGTAGTGGTTAAGAGCTCGGCTGCTACGCAGAAAAGGTCGGCAGTTCAAATCCACCAGCCACTCCTTGGAAACTCTCTGGGGCAGTTCTACTCTGTCCTATACGGTCACTATGAATCAGAACCGACTTCAGGTTACCTAATAACAACAGCCTCCTAAACTGAGAAAATAAATTTTTGTTTGTTAAAGCCACCCACTTGTGGTATTTCTGTTATAGCAGCACTAGGTAACTAAGACAGGGACAAAAAGTTTCATATACCTGTGTTTATTAAAGTCCCTAAATATGAACCAGTGACACCATTTAGGAATATCACTTCAACAAAGGACTGTAACGACGTTACGAGGGTTGTCTTAGCTGTCTGGTGAAGTGAATGGCTCCGAGGATAATATTCAGGACACTTGCATTGTAGCAGAACAAACAGGATGTATATATTGCAGTACGTGAATAAGATTTTTATTATAGACCAGTATTTGCTAACAAATGGTTAGCTGTGAGTTTGAGGATAAATTTCCTGGCCAGAACCTGTGTATTATTTGTTTATTCTGTGTTGTCCTCAGAGTCTGGTGCATAGCAGATACTTAACATATTTGCTGAAATTTTAATTGTGAAGATTAGACACTAGTTTGAATAATCAACTTCTTCTCAACTTTCTTATCTCAACACAAATGCCACTTCTTTGCCCTACTCCTCTAAATGAGGTCAGGTCCATAGCGGAAAGATGCTAGAGCAGTTTTCTAGAAGCTGTCTTCATAGATCTCTCTTTGTCTGCAGTGCTTAGTTGATTGATGTCTGTCCCCCCTGCCAGATTTCCTGCCTCACAAAGATGTGGGCTCTGACCAGGGTCCCTACATTGCCTCCAGATCCAGCCCATTGCCCTGGCTGTGTGATTTTCAATAAATATTTTTTTGAGATAATCTGAGAAAATTTTTGAGGAATAATAATAATAAAAACTGTTGCTGTCCAGTCATTTCTGATTCATGATGACCCCATATATGTCAGAGTAGAATTGCAGTCCATAGGATTTTCAAGGCTGTGACCTTTCGGAAACAGATGGACAGGCTTTTCTTCAAAGGCACATCTGGGTTGTCCAAACCACCAACTTTTCAGTTAGTAGTTGAGCACTTAAAAGTTTGCACCATCCAGGGACTCCTTTTTTAAGGGATGAATGTGTATAATGCAGGCACTAAATGAATACGAGCGGAGGCAGGAAGACCGAGTAGACCAGGAGGCAGAACTTACCAGTGTCCAACTGTGCCCAGCAATAACCATGGCTGGACTCAATGATCTACAGAGATTTTAGTTAGGCAAGCCTTGGGCTCTAGTGGGTTTATTCTTCTCATTATAATAGTATGACAGTCCATTTGTCCCTAAGCCAATACTTGTGATTTTTTTTCCAGTTTC
This sequence comes from Trichechus manatus latirostris, assembly GCF_000243295.1. Taxonomy (NCBI): domain Eukaryota; kingdom Metazoa; phylum Chordata; class Mammalia; order Sirenia; family Trichechidae; genus Trichechus; species Trichechus manatus. The sequence continues at coordinate 1,059,242 of NW_004444183.1, forward strand.
CAGACCTAACTGGAGTCAAAGACTCATTGTAATTTCAACTTTTGTCACTCTTTTTTCATGTTAACATCCATGATAGTAGAAATAGCTACCATTTGCACATGTGCCTGGCGCACTGACACTCCATACTCCCATACCTCATCCCTACGTCAGCGTTGTAAGGCAGATGTAGATGTCACTGTCTTCATTTCTCAGTAAAGAAGTGGAGATACCGATGAAACTGGTCAAGATCAAACAGGTCCTAAAGGTACAGCCGTGATTTCAATCCAAATGTATTTGATCCGAAGCTTATGTTCATCTGCTATTGCTCTCATCCTTGATGACATCTGTGACTGATTTTCAAGTCAACGGTTTTAAATGCTTTTCTTTTAAAATAATTGTTTCCATTTTATTCCTACTCTTCCTTTCGTTCCTGCTATAACTATTCCAAGACCTTTATGTTAGCCCTATTATTAGGTGTTACCAATTGTAGCTGCTTCTCCAGTATTCGAGCCATGCATTTTGGTGCACCGTTAATGTCAATGGCAGCCTAAACTCCCACGAGCCAGCCCTGACACTATGCAATTTGCTGAGCTACATCCACACCCACATCCAGACTGCAATATTTGCTCAAAAGAAGTGAAAACCACAAAGGGCAAATCTTTCAGTCCCTCCCAGGGGAAGATTGTCAGTTGCTTAAGGACATTAGTCACCAGGTCAAAAATTCCATGGTTTCTTTCTGTTATAAAAAGAAAACAGAAAAAAAAAAAAAAAAGAAAGAAAGAAAATGAATCTGAAATCAACCCCCTGAAGCATTGCAGCTTATAAGGTTATTGTGCCATGTGACATTGCACGATTTGAAGTTGAGAGAGAGAGAATGATTGCAATTAGGCATGAACGCTCTCATACCAATTTTAACAAAACATCTCAGAGGTAACTATAAATTTTCTGTTTAATATCTGTAACTGTTCCAGTGAAATCACCTGTGTTCGCTGGAGAACAAACGCACAGACAATGCTCGTTACATGAATTTAGCACTCACCTTCATTGGGCAATCCAGCATTGCATTAATTTGAAAGTAGCACTGATTTTCCAATGTGGATAACTAGGATACACAAATATTGCTGTCTTTATTGTTGTTTTGTATCATTTGTGAAACTTGGGCTCTTAAAAATCCCTGTGAAGATACAGAATTGAACTAGTATTAATAATACCTTGAATTATGGTAATAAAGAAATAAACATATAAAGTATTTCATAAAATAAAACATTTCTATACACATTTTTTGAATCAAATATCACAGCATCCCTGTGTGAAATGTGCAGGGCAGTTATAACATTGTCTCATTTTATAACGAGGAAACAGAAGAAGAATCTAAGGTTTTAAAAAATATGGTCAGGTACAGATGCAAACTCAACTGTTTTTGTCAGTTTTGTATCACTCCGTGCTTTTTTCCAGTTGAGAAACCTCCTTTTTCACAGTACGGTAAAAGGTACAAAGTCTTCCTTTGCAGAATAGCAATGCATTCTGAGACTCTATCTTCAAGAAAAGCAATCTCCTAAAGGCGTTTCTAGTATTTCTGAGCAGGTCGTAATGTAATAAGCCTAATGTAAATACAGTGTATTAGTTCCTTATCACTGCTTAACAAATTACCACAAATTTAGTGGCTTAAAATAACACAAATTTATTATCTCACAGTTCTGGAGGTCAGAAGTCTAAAGTATGTTTCCCCTGTTTCCATTTTTAAAGCCAGCAGGGTAGCATCTTCAAATCCATCTCTGATTCTTTTGTCTCCCTCTTTCACTTATAAAGGCCCTCAGAATTACATTGGGTCCAACAGAATATTCTATGATAATCACTCCACCCCAAGACTCTTAACTTAACCAGATCTGCAGAGTTCCTTTTGCAAGGTTTCGGAGATTAAAATATGGACATTATTAAGGGACCATTACGAAGCCCTGGTGGCTCAGTGGTTGAGTTCTGCTGCTAATCAAAAAGTCAGCAGTTCAAATCCGCCAGCTGCTCCTTGAGAACACTATGGGGCCATTCTACCCTGTCCAATAGGGTCGCTATGAGTCGGAATCCACTCGACAGCAACAGGTTTGGTTTTTATTTTTATTATTATTATATTATTATTATTCTGTATAGGAAACCCTGGTGGCATAGGAGTTAAGTGCTTCGGCTGCTAACCAAAAGGTCAGCTGTTGTAATCCACAAGGTGCTCCTTGGAAACTCTGTGAGGCAGTTCTACTCTGTCCTATAGGGTTGCTATGAGTTGGAATTGACTTGACTGCAATGGGTTTGGTTTTGGGGGTGTTTTTTTTTATAGTAACTAAAAACTAGCACTAAGTTTACTGGTGTATAACCATCGCTTATCACTGGAAGGTGATATCTGTGTGATTACATACTTCTTAGATTTAGATTGCTATATGTGTAAATCAGAATCTGAAACAATGAGAGCAAGCTTTGAGCTGGGGCGGGCATGGAAACGGCTGCCAGATTTATCTTTGACCCTATTCAACTTACATCATCATTTTGGACAAGGTAACAGAAGACCATCTTCAAATTTTTAGTTACTGTGACGTTTGGAAAGATCACAAACCCTGCTAATATGTGGATTTGGAAAGTTCCCAAAGGCTTAACTAATAGGCTTAATCTAGTAGGATAATATTCAATATGCATTAACGTAAAATCCCACACCTGGGTCCAAAAAGGAAATGGTATAATTACAGGGTGAGGGAGATGTACTTCTGTATCAGTGATGTCTGAATAAAACAGTCAGCCAAACACACAGAACACCTTAGGGTTTTCTCTTTGTTTTAACAATAAGCTCAATGTGATTCCAGGTAGGATACAAGAATTCAGATTTTCATAGCTGGGTGCATGACTCTTCCAGTTGTTTTTACACATTTATTTTCAGTCAGTTCTCACAATAACTTTCTGTGTTAAGCTTGGTTCTCTCCATTTTACAGATAATAAATCTGGGACTCAGAAATGTAAAGACATGAGTCATATATCTAATCAGTCGCTCAATGTCCTTGATCTTCCCGCAGAGACAGCAGAATCAGTTTCATCTCCCACCACGTGCTAGACCTTTGCACCGAAATTGTACTGAAAGAACGTACCCTAGGGGAAGTAGACTCCTTCCACTTTTGCGTTAGTTGTGAAGTCCCCTAGTGCTTTAGTGGTAAGGTATAGGATTAACTATATAACCGCATGCTGGCAAGATCTAATCTTAGATCCCAGAAGGGGAGGGAATGACACCATCAAGGCTGGGGATAATGACCACAATACAGTGAAGCGCCCTGAGCCCAGACTGCATCAAGGGCTGTTTTTTTCTTTTTCCCTTCCTCTTTCCCTCTGCACGTAAAACTCTCTGGTCGAAGGTCTATACAAACCCTGGGTCCCTTTGCTTCTTTGTTGCTTTGAAGCAATGCATCAAGGGGTGTGTGTTTAGGTGACTAAACATCTCACCCTTGAACAGGAGGGGACCTTTGGGGGGAACCTGGCTTGTGATAAACCCTACCGTGTTTATTATCATTCTGATTTCTAAGTAAGTAATACAGACCTGTGACCACACCAGTGAGTAGTATAATTACATGTTCTGATCTAAAGATCCCTGCACTGTCTGATTTATTTTCTCAGTACATTGCACCTCCCAATGCATTTGCTCTGAGAAGTGATTGCTAAAATACCTATTGCAAATTTATACTGAAGAAATAGAAGTACGGAAGTGTGCAATTACAGGTAAGAAAGCCACCTTCTGGTAATTCAATAAATATTTTAGAGCATCACTGTCCAGTAAAATTTTCCATTGTAACGCAAATATTCTATATCATCACTGTTCAATATAATACCCATTGTAGGAGCCCTGGAGCCTAGTGTCACAGTGGTTAGGAGTTACGGCTGCCATCCAAAAGGCAGCAGTTCAAATCCACCAACCGCGTCTTGGAAACCCTATGGAACTGTTCTACTCTGTCCTGTAGGGTCACTATGAGTTGGAATCAACTCCATGACAACGAGTTTGATTTGGCTTGGTAGGAGCCCTGGGGGCACAGTGGTTAAATGTCTGGCTGCTAACAGAAAGGTTAGCAGTTCAAACCCAACAGCCACTCCATGAGAGAAAGATGTGTCAGTCTGCTCCAGTAAAGATTACAGCCTTGGAAACCCAATGGGGCAGTTCGATTCTGTCATATAGGATTGCTGTGTATAGGAATTCATCTTGATGGCAATAGTTTCTTTTTGTTAGCCACATGTAGCTATTGAACACTTGAAATGTGCTGTAATTTACTATATTGGACAGTAGTACAGTTCCAGAACAAAATATTCTAGAGTAAGTTTGAAATAAATATAAGGTTAATTTTTGAGGGTCCTATCCATCTCCAGTAGCCTAAGTTCTACAAGTTCAAGCAGCTTGAGGGTGATGGTTCTGGGCAGAACTATTTTTATTAGGGTTCCTTTAACCACAAGGAAATCAAACAAAAATTAGAAGATGCTAGAAGGATGATTATTCTTCTAAATTACAATAGCAAAAAATCTCTTCCTCCATCTCTGAGTTAAAATGAGGTAATAGAAAGAGGCTCTAGGTCTAGAAAATGCAGCGTTTGCACTACCAGAGACTTCTTCATTTCTTTCTGGGATAATCTCTCACATTCATCATTCAAGTGGAGGGATTCACCTGCACGTTAGTTGTAGAAATAAATTGGCTCCAAACCATTCCAAATCCCACGTAACTGGAACTATCCATTCAAAATAGTTTGGGCAAATAAATATAAGTAGATCTAATTCATTTCTGATGTTTACTACTGTGAAATTAAAACTAGGCGGTTCCGGATTTGGCCAAAGTGTAGCAAGCACATTCCACTATACTTCTCCCACTAATTGCAACTAAGGACCCTGGACAAAACACAGGAAACCGCTGTGAGAAGAGTCTGAAAGACGGGGAAGGGGAAGGGAGGACTGGCTAGGAATCTCAAGATCTGAGGAAGAGCTGGCAGTGAGGTCTTGGAAATTTTTGTGTTTTTTTTTTTTTTCTTTCTTTTTTTACCTTCCCTATATCCCAGCCTATGTGCTAGAGCATCCACAGCCCAGAGAACAAAATGCCCCAAGAACACAAATACAGAGAACAAAAACGCCCAAATAAGTCTATTCTTGCTAGAGTATCCACTATATTCCAGATAAATGCTGTAAAAGAAGTGCTGTGCCTTGTCCCTGACTCAGCAACTAAGGATACAGTTGAAGGGGATGAGGCTGTCACTATCCCCACCTGCACTTAGCAAAGATAAGCAGAGGTGCTGTCCCCGCTTCTCCTCATCCACACTGTAGCCAGAGAGACTCTGCGGCAGGATGATTCTTACTATCTCTGCCCTGCCTTAGGCAAATGCCAGCAAAGAAGCAGTGCCTTTTTCTCACCCAAGTGAAGAGGTAGAGGACGACAGAAGAGGAAGACAGATAAAGGGATTCCTTAAATTTGTATATGAAGTTCCTCCGAAACACTCAAAATCATCACACTGAAAGTTTAAAGAAATGAAGGGCAGTGTGGCATATAGCCTAGGTTTCAGATATATCTTTGGGTAGTACATAAGTGAACACAATAAAATAATACTGCAAAGGTTTTGAAAACTAAATTGACATTCAAATCTCAGTCCAAAAATGTGGGCAAGGGTGTGTGGTTTGAACTACATGTATCAATGACCTGATAAAATGCAAGATTAAAATACGGTTTCCTTTTGTTATGTTAATGACTTCATACCAGCGTAGGGTGAATTCTAAATCTTATCATTTCTAAGTGTTGTCTTATAAAGAGGGCAGAATAGATTCAGAGACACACACACAGATGGAAGACACCAGCCAAGGAATGCCAAGGTCGTTCTGGGGCTACTAACAAAGAATTACCTCCCCCTGGAACCATACTGGAGCCAAAAGTCAGCAGTTCGAATCCACCAGCTACCTCTTGGAAACCCTATGGGATAGTTCTAGTCTGTCGTATAGGATCGCTATGAGTCAGAATCAACTAGATGGCAGCAGATTTGGTGTTCTTTTTTTTTCTTTTTTTGGAGCCATGCCATGAATTCGAACGTCTAATCTCCACAACTGTGAGAAAATAAATTTCTGTTTTTTAATGCCACCCACTTGTGATATTTTTTGTTACGGTAGCACTAGGTAACTAAGAGTCCAACTCTGAAAAAAAAAAAAAAGTATGTATATATTTGAAGAGATTATAGCTGAAAATTTCCCAAATTTAGCAAAAGAGAAACAACTAAAGATTCAAGAGGCTGACCGAACCCCAAACAAGATAAATTCAAAGAAATCAATGCCCAGAAGCACCATAGTAAATTTCTGAAAATTAAAGACAAACAAAACACCTGGAACCTTGACTTATATCTCACATTTTATACAAAAGTTAACTCAAAATGAATCGTATGTGTACACATAAAATATAAAACTATAAAACCTTTGGAAGAAAACATAGGAGAATATTTTTCTGACCTAAGATTAGATGAAGGGTTTTTAGACATGGCACTAAAACATCATACATAAGAGAAAAAAATGATAAATTGGAATTTATCAAACTTAAAAATGTTCACTCTGTGAAAGAAATTGTTAAGTGAATAAAAATTTCACAAAATGTAAGAAAATATTTGTAAAACTTGCATCAGACAGAGGACTTTTATCCAGAAAATATGAAGAACTCTCTGAACTCAACCATAAGAAAACAAATTATTCAATTAGAAAATGGACGAAAGCCTTAAACAGACACCTCACCAAAGAGAACATATAGATGGCAAATAAATTCATGGAATGATGTTCAACATCATTAACCATTAGAGAAATGCAAACTAAAGCCACCATGATGTACTTCTACACATCTACAGAATGACTAAAATAAAATTACTGACAATACCAAGGGCTGACAAGGATGTGGAACAACTGGATCTCTCATACAGTGTTGGTGGGAATCTAAAACTTTACAGCAACTTGAAATACAGTTTGGCAGTTTTTAACAAAGTTAAACATACACTTACCATATGACTCCTGGATCATATCCCACTTGGGGATATTTACGTTAGAGAAATGAAAACATGTTCACACAAAAACCTGTGCATGAACGTCTGTTGTAGCTTTATTTCCAGTAACCAAAACTGAAAACAACCTAAATGTTCTTCAATGGATGAAGGATAAAAAAAAAACTATGGTACATTCATACAATCAAATGCTACTCAACAATAAATAAAAGAATGAACTATTGGTCTATGCAGTAAATTGAATGGATCTTAAGGATATTATTCTGAGTAAAACAGAGTCAGTCTCAGAAGTTTACATGCTGTATGATTTTATGTATATAATTATTGAGTGAAAAAATTATAGCAATGGCAAACATCAGTGGTTTCCAGGGGTTAGAAGTGGGCAGAGGATTGTTGTTAACATTTTTACATCCCCACCAACATTTATCAGAAAAAGTACAAGAATGTTTTTTGGGAAGTTTTGGAAATCTTCTGTATCCTGATCATGTTGATGGTTGTATAAATCTATACATGTGATAAAATTGATAGAACTATACACCAAAGTTAAAAAAAAAAAATGAAAATGTATATAAGCCTGTAGAATCTGAGTAAGATCGGTAGTTTACCTAATAGTGCTGTTACAATTTCACTACCCTGTCTTTAGTAGTTGTGATTTTATAAAATGCTATTTGGGGAAAGCTGAGTGAAAGGTGCACAGAATTCAGTGTCATTTCAGCAACTTCTTTGTAAGTCTAAAAGTGTTTCAAAAGAAAGGGAAAAAAATTGAATATTATACTAGCCAATTGATATTTAGGGAAAAAATGATGAAATACATAACAATTGAATAAGTGGGAAATGCCTCACACCAATAAAAATACTCAAATAATTTGAAAAACTCTTTTGTTATCTTCACCTGGTAGGTGGGGAAATAACAGTTATCAAAATAAATCAACACCTTCGTATGTAGGTAGACACAATGTTCAGCGTACATTGGAATATTTTTTCAAATATTTTACTTTGAAAAATTTCAAACATACAGAAAAATTGAAACAATTGGATAGCAAACACTTAGCCACCACCTACATTCTACAATACCTACAATGTTTTTATTTTAGTATTATATCTATTTACCACCGCTTTATACACCTAGCATTCCATCTCATTTTTTAAAAATAGGTAGTAACAACAAATTTATTGGTTCGTATGTTTATGTTATTTTGGGGGGGGTAATATATATATAGAGAGAGAGTTTTCAGTATTTTTCGCATTTCAATGCATTTCAAAGTAAATTTCAGTCATTAGTATACTTTGCATTTAAACATTCCAACATGCGTATCATTGATTAGAATTCAATATTTGTTTACAAGACGTTGTTTTGTTTTTTAGATATAATTTAGAAAAACTTAAGTATACCATCCAATGAGTTTAAACAAAATGTACTCACCCATGTAACATCCCCCTTTATCAAGACGTAGAACATCATCTCCCCAGACAGTTCCCTCACGCCCCCTCCTAGTCATTCCCTGCCTACAACTTCCAGAAGTAAACACTGTTCATATTTTTTAACCATAGATTCATTTTGTCTGTTCTGGATTTTATGTGAATGGAATTATATAGTATGTGCTGTGTTGTTTCTGGTTTCTTTCACTCAGCACAATGTTTTTGAGATTTATCTGTTGTTTTTTTGTTTTTTGTTTTTTTTTTCCTATTTCATTGTATGGATTTACCACAATTGGTTTAGTCGTTTTCCTGGGCTGCTTCTTTGGTGTTAAGAATAAGGTTACTATGAACATCTTTGGACAAGTCTTTGTTTGGATTTATATTTTGATTTCTCTTGGATAAATATCTTGAATTGGAATTGCTGGGTTATACATTAGGTATATGTTTAGTTTTATAAGAATCAGCCAGACATTTTTTAAAATGGTTGTTCATTTTTATACTGCTATGAACATTAATAAGATTTCCAGTGGCTCTACATCCTTGCCAATGTTCAGTGGTGTCATCTTTTTAATTTTAGCTATTCTGCTGGCTATGTAATGGTAACTCATTGTGGTTTTAACTTGGATATGACTGATAACTAAGTTGAGCATTTTTTGTGTGCTTATTTGCCATTTGTATATCTTCCTTTGTGAAATGTCTATTCAGATATTTTGCCCATTTTTACTGGGGTTATTTACTGTTCCATCATTGAGTTTTAGGACATTATATTTTTTGCATTACATATGACAAAAGCCAATTTCTCTTCTTTTTTTTTTTTTAATAGAGCACTATAATGTGTTTTTGAGATGCTACAAGGCTTTTTACAAACTAGGGAGTCTATCTTGTAAAATCTCCTTAAGGATCTTTTAAGGCTTTGTGGAATGTTAACGGTGTTAAAAACAGAATATATTGGATTTGGGGCATGACGGCACCCACAATCACAGGAGCTAGTTCCTTAAAATAAATCTGTCTCTCACTCTCTCTCTGTCACCCCCTCTACCTACTCCTCATCTTTCTCTTTCTCCACCCTCGCTGTTTCTCTCTCCCTCCCCCTTCCCTCTCTCCCTCTCACATATATCTTTTTCCTTGCTGGTGTGTTTCTCTGGAGAACCCTGACTAATACAACCAAAGCTACACTTTACCTGTTTTTTAGCAAAAACTCTAAAATTCTTCTTTTTTTTTTTTTTTTTTGCATTTGAAGACATGTTTATTGGCTTAGTCCAATGGGAGTTGAAAGTTAAAGGTAAAGATTTATTTGTGATCATGCTAATCTCTTTCCATTTATGATTTCATTTAACCCTCTCAACAGCCCTTTGAGTGAACGTCTTCATTTTACAAGTGGCTTCATGAAAGATTATATAATTGTATAATTTGCCAGTATTACAGAGTTAGCAATGACTCCCAATTCTTCAACTCCCATGTGATTTTTTTTTTACTTGCTTCCTACTTGTTCAGGACCCCACACCAACCTCACATGCTGGTCATAGTAGAAACTTTCAACATATTACTGGTTCTCCAACGCCCTGCTAGATTTGTCTGCTGAGGTTGTGTCTTCCCAGAAGCACATGCAGAGACAAGAGCGTGCATGTCAGTAGTCTCATGAGACAATACAAAAGGAGGGAGTCCATAAAAGGTACATTATTGAGCTAGGAACAACTGGGCTTAAATGTACTGGTCAACTCTGCGAAGAATTGCAAAGTATACCTGAGAGTTGTCCCAACCAATGGGTTATATTAGTTATCAGTTTACTATATCTTAGTTCCAAATTTACCCTTCAACGTATGCACTGCAATAATAGACAGAATTCCTTCAAACGTTTCTTCTTTACATTGAGCACAACATTAAACTTTCTTAGTAGGGGACTCAGGGGGGATTTTGTAGGAAGAACAGCTCCCTGCTGTTTCTAGGTCCCCATAGTTGGTCAGAGGTGTAGGTCTAAGGACCCCATTTCAGCCACATGTGCAGAATGACAGTTCTCTGTGATCTTGTAGCTCCAGCCTGGCCAGGCAATCCCCCTCTTGTGGCTCTCTCAACACGGACGCTCTGCATTCCAGACCTCTTGCCCACATGAGTGTCCTGCACTGTCTGCACACCCACACACCTGGCCTGTGCCCTGGAGGGTTCCTTCTTGATTGCCCAGTGACTGTGGACCACCTCTGGGCCAAGGAAACCAGTGAACTTCTCTGCCTTCCAGTGGGCTGTAATTATCCTTTCTTCCATTAGGTCAGAACCCCCACGTTGGGGAAGGCCATCTTTCAAGTTTGTTCTTCCTCTGGTGTTCTCCTTTAGTCCTAGGGTGCCACAGGGAATTTTCTTCTATCTTAGGGTTCCTCTTCTGTCAAACTTTTATAATTCAATTTCAACTGTTTACATCACTGTGTGTTTTCTGTCTATTGCTTGGAACCAGACGGATACAGAGGAGAGACCTGAGGTCAGCCCATTTGTGGAAGGCTGCTCCCAGGAACGTGTACTCTCCAGCACTTCTGGCCTGCACTGCATTCAGTCAGCCTTTAGGTGTTTCCAGATAGGAGTCATTGCACGGAATGGCGATTGCCAGGGGCATAAGGGAGGGATAGTGACAGAAGTCTGCTCTATCTAGCCCTTAACCATTGTTAGTACTTCAGTGTGTGGTTGGTGAGGGACAATGGTAGAGGCCAGAAGGACTAGGAAGGGGAGGTGTGAGGAAAGTTGTGCTAAGAGGTTTGTTCATTGCCATCTTGCTCTCCTGTCTGGTAACACAGGGTCCAGATGAGAAGCAGACACACCAGGGCAGAGTCCCAAAGGAAGGTGATAAAATCATGCCTTGAAATCCTAATGCACCTTGGCAGTAGAGTGGAAGAGGAGAAAGCACAGCCTCTGGAGGAGGATCTGGGTTAAGATTGTGGCTTGGCCATTTATGAGCTTTGTGATTTAAGCAGTTCTTAACGTCTCTGTGTCCCCTCTTCTGCACAATGAGAATGAAATGTCGTGCCTCACAAGGTTAAATTAGATTACACAACAAACAGTTGCGCGTGTACACACACGGGCAATGGCTCTCCACACCCAAGGTGTCTTCACGTGCCTGTATGGTGTTTATGGCTAACGGAGAAAAACATTTGAGACAGTGACTGCTGCAAACACAGAGTGCTGAAGTTAGCTAGAGAAGTGGTAAGACTAAGTTCATTCTCACAGGGAGCTAGTAGAAGCATCGACGTGCTCAGTATGAATTCTCAGGAGTGTCACTGGGGTAGAGGGAGCTGCAGCTAAAGGGGCAATTTAGCCTTTGGAAATAGTAATTACCAAGTGCATACTCCTTAAAATGTGCAAGTGCAGTCTGGAAACTTTCTGCAATTAGTTACAAGGATACTCAAGCAAGAAGTGAGTATCCCAGAGCCTTGCATTGGAACATAATTTGCCACAATGGTTATCCGTGATTCCATAGCAAGGAGAGGCTGGAAGTGGACAAAGATAGCCACTGCTGAATGTTCATTGTGGTCTGGGGCTCTGCCTAAACTCAATGATTGCTCAGCTGCGCAGGATTTTATTGGTAGTTGTGATTTTAGTGAAGTATGAATATACTTTTGCCCTCTTTATAAAGGTGTACATTACAGAACCCCTCCAGTCTGGCCCTGGTAATCATGGACAGTTTCTGAATTGGGTGGATCACACCAGACTCTTAGAGTCAATATCTTAGCACCAAAAAGAAAAAGCTAAGAAAACAGCTCTCTCTTTCAGAATGCTCTGTTAAACAGGCTTATTTCTATTTGATAGTTCTATACATTAATTTTCAAGTGAGTCTGATATACCAAGGCTGTGCTTGTTTGCACTCAATGAGCATATACTGCATGCCTGGTCTGTGTCATGAATGGGGCCCAGCCCCAAGGATGCACAAGTGAGTAAGACTTAGTGTCTGAACTTAGCCTAGCTAAGGAGAGAGACACTTAACTAATTACAGTAACAACGTGGTACACACGTGCATTCAGACAGTTCATAAAATATCAAAAAAGAAAACACAGAGGACAAAAGGGAAACTTCAGAGAAGCATCACATTAGTCAGCTACATTGGCAGAAAATTGAAGGTTACAATTAAGCATTTCAGAAATTTGAATTTCTGCGATTGTACAAATACACGTCAAGAAGATAGCATGAACGCCCATTTGGATGGTGTGAACGTGGGTGACAGTCATGCACAGCACAGATAGGAGACATGGAACTTCAACTTTGTGAAATATGAGACAGAGGGTTTGAGCCCACGGTACAGAAGTTTCCAGAAACCAAGCTTGCTTATGTCCTCACTACTCTGTCAAAGGCTGTTATTCATCTAGGTATAATTGGAGCTTTTATCACTGAGGTAATTTTCCTGGCAATATGGATTAATCACCCATTTAGTTGAAAACGGGTGATTCTACTACTAATCAATTTTTTAATTGTTCATTTTTAGGGCAGTTTGTGTAAATGATGCATGTGGAAAAGAATTTCAGAACCAAATTGAATAAAAAACCAAGTTACAGAATAATGAACACAGCATGCCTCCTTTGGATAAAGTCCAAAACCTGCTAAAACCGGACAATATATTTCTGAGAGACGCATGTATTGGTGGAGGAGGAGAAGAGAAAAGAAAAACAGAGGGATAATTAAGGGAAAATGTATGATAGCGGCTCTGTCTGTGGGGGAAAGACGGAGATGTGAACAGGGAGAGCAGGCAGGAGGCTTCTGCAGCAAGGTAATTTTCTGTTTGTTTCTGATGCTCATTTTAGTATAATTTCTTAAAACGTATGTGTGCATGTGCGCATGCATACTCATGGATCTCTCTCATACATCTCTCTCTCTCTACATATATGTGTATATATACACATACACACATATACACGTGTGCCGATGGATTTGTCCAATTATTGTGTATGCAAACAAAAAGGAAAATAATACTTTATAATAAATGTATTTCTTTGTGACTTTCTGATCTGAAAAAAGTAAGGACTCCTATAGCAATGCAGAAAGAAAAAATACGTATATACTCTTATTCTGACAATGCAGTCAAACAGTGGCCGCCCAAATGCATTGGTGTAATGTTTACTCTGTTAACGACAATATCCAGCCTTTGTCTGAAAACACAAATTACTACAATTCAGTCTTTGGCAACATATCATGAATACATGGTGAACTATGAGTAGAAAACAGATGAGATTTTTAAAAAAGGCATAGCTTACAGTGCTGTTCATTCTAATGAACTACATCTTAAAAGATTTTTTCTAGGAAATTTAAAATTATTAGACTTGGGCTGGTCTTTTCAAACCAGAAACACTGCAAGCATTTTGTCGGAAACAGATCCAGGGAGCAGAGCATTGTCACAGTTTTGCCAAGCACATTTTCTTTTTCTATTGACCGCCAAACACAGAGAGCCTGGTTGAGAATCAGGGAAAAGAGGATTCTGTCACTGCTCTGCCACCTACCATCTCTAGACATGACCTAGGATAACTTACTTCACCTCTACTTACCACAAGGGATAATAAATGCTTGGTTACAAGGAGTTTGACGAGAATTAGATGTGAAACTGTACTTCAAAATTATGCTGTAAAGGAAAAAGAGTCATGTAAATGTTTTCACTGTTAAGAGATGTGTTTTAAAGTCCAAAAACTTGTGAGTGTAAGGTAAAGAAGGATTATAGTAGGAAGGAGCATAGTAGGCTGGAGTCTCTGGGTGGTGCCAACAGTTAATGTGCTCACCTGCTAACCAAAAGGTTGACAGTTTGGGTTTACTCAAAGGTGCCGTGGAAGAAAGTCCTGCCTGTTTACTTCTGAAAGGCCACAGCCATTGAAAACCCTATGGAACTCAGCTCTACTCTGACACAAATGGGGTTGCCATGAGTCGGAATTGACGGCAACTCATAGCATAGTAGGCTGATGGTTGAGACGTACAAGCAATCTGGGATGTTTTGAAAGCTACATCCCTGGAGCAAGAGCAAAGCTTTGTGCTGTTGTCTGATCATCTCCTTTGCTCACTTCTCTCACTCTCTCCTCCTCTTGTTCATTTGGATGACATTCAGCCCTTCTGAGTGTTTCTGTCTAGGTTTTCCCACGAGTCTCAGTGGTCTCATCTGGGAGAAATTTCTGTACACAAGGGTTGTTTTGAGAGGCAAAAGAACAGTGTAACCTGGAAAGTATTTTGAAAACCATAAAATATAACACAGATGTAATGATAATGTGGATGAAGTTAAAGATAAGTAAAATCTTAGCTTAATCTGTATTTAGATTAATTTTTTGAAATTGTCTGTCATCCTGTGACAAGTGATCCTAATAAGTAAACATAAAGAATTTACCACAATGAGTAAACTATAACTATGTTAACTACACGACAAACTTTGTCATTGAGTTAACCAATCCACTCAATGAAGTAAATTACCATTTTGCTTCATGCCATTAATTTTTTGGTTGACACTCTGCATTAATCCATAATATAGATAAGGAAGAGTGAACTTTGCTTTTAGAAGAATCCAGTTCACCCTTCTGAAGAAGATGACCCATTGTGGACAGATTAATTAAATATTTACAGCAGGTATGACAAGGACAACATCAAATCAGCACGCTGTGCGGTCATTACTCCATCCCAGCACATACCAGCTGAAAACAGCTCCAGGATGCGGGGGTAACCTAGCACTCTAGGTTTTCAAACTATTCTTTCTTCTTTCAAATTAGAAACTGATCTTATTAAAGATGAGCCCTGGTGGTGCAGTGGTTAAGAGCTCAGCTGCTAACCAAAAGTTTGGCAATTCAAATCCACCAGGTGCTCCTTGGAAACCCTATGGGGCAGTTCCACTCTGTCCTATAGGGTCACTATGAGT
>NW_004444183.1:1074617-1101966 GCF_000243295.1 Trichechus manatus latirostris
GGTTTTTTTTTTTTTTTTTTTGGTCTAGCCTGGTGCTCACCCTCTTACTTTCCCCAGACTCCCAGCCCTCCCAGTGTTCCTCAAATCACCTTCAAGCCATCTGTGGCTCCAGAGTCCTGGTATGAAGCCCCTGCTTAAGGCCAGTCAAGGTGCCTGGGGAGGCACAGGGGAAAGGGTGACCTGGAGACGAGGTTAAAGTTTACTTAGTGTAGTTATGGAGGTCCTGGTAGCTGCTGCAGGAATGGAGGTGACCGAGAGTTAGTAAACACTAACTCGTTCCTTACAGTTATCATGTTGCATGATCTCCACAGAAATAGCATGAAACAGTTACTGTTATTCCCCTAAACCTGAGGAGGCACAGACATTCATTTATTAAGTGGGACATCTAGGATTTGTACCCACATCTGTCTAACTCCAAAGCCTGTGCTTTGACCTCTTTCCTCCCTAGGATAGAGCCTAGTGGCAGAAGATTTGGCTAAAAGCTCTGGAAGTGGTTGGGCCTATGAATCCTGCCTCACAAGGGGAGATTTATTTTTCTTCCCACATTACCCTGGAGAATCTTTTCTGAAATGAAGTCTGCACTGGAGCTCTTGTTGGGGCTACTTCCCAAGGCTCTGCCCAGAGGTCCTGTGGTTTAGGTATACCACATACTGACTATGAGCCAGACACTGAGCTTCACATGAATAACTCTCATTTGACCCTCACACCAATTCACAGACATTATTAACATCTTCACTTTTAAGAAAATTGAGGCTCATACAAGGCTCATGTCCAAAGTACCCAGTATAAGTAAGTGTCTGATCAGGATTCAAACTCCAGTTCTGTCTTTCTCTAGAGCTCATGCCCTCACCCCTGTGCCTGGAGAGAGAGAGGTACTACGAGAGGAGTCATCTCTGTGAGCTCTGGATAAAGGTGGAGCTCCCACCAAAATCTTTTCAGTTTGTCTCCAGCACTGCCATGAGGAAAGAGTTCATTCCACTGGGGAGTCTGTGGCAGGCTGCCAATGCTGCTAACATGGGCCATTGGGATCATCCAATTCACACTCTGTGCTCCCAGTCCAGGCCCATGTGGCCATCTCTGATTTCAGTTGGAAGGCCATTTAGATACCTTCACAGGAGAAAAACCGGTGGTCTAGAGACAATGGTATAATTTGAAGTTCTATTTCTCACTGCCAACTAATATAGTTACACTGTTCAGCATCAGTCCCTGTGATTTGCTCAGTGGGAGTCAGCTCCCAGGGCCCATAAACTCTAGTCGCCCTGGCCAAGCCTGATTCTAGACCACGGTGACCTCTCAGAAGTCTTCTTCCCCTTGCCCCCCTTCTGCATATCCTGCTTTCCATAATCTAACTTCAAGCAGAAATGCGATCACAGCACTGAAACACTTGCTCTTTTTTTCAGGTTCTGCATCAAGTGAGAGATACATGGGGGTCAGATAGGAATAAAAATATCAGTGTTATCAATGATGCAAATGGACTGGAAAATGAGACTTAAGATTGAGGCCAAAATAGAGTCCTCCTTCCAGCCAATTGCCCTAAGGACCGTGAACTGCCTTAGTTCTGCTTAAACAGACCATAGAGAACCAGAGGAATGTTGTCTAGGACCATGTTGCTGGAGAAGGAGTAAGTCAGAGAGGAGGCTATGCATATGAAGTAACCTTTACCTCAGCCTCCTCACCCCTTCTCCTTTGTGGAGGAAGAAGTGAGGGGCTGGAGAGAGTGGAAGATCCTTCCTCTTAATCCCTTTCATGAGAGGCAAATGTTTTAGTAGAAATCCACCAGAACTTCCAAGAGGACAAAAACGTTTGAGAAAGTTCCTAAATTAAGACCTGATATGGAAACATGAGGAAAGGAAAGAATAGATTCCCTCCTTGGGCTCTGTAATTCCACTGGCCACCCCCTTATAAATATTCTTTGAGACAGGGCCAGATACAACTTTTCCTAGCTACGAAACTCAGTGAAATTCTTCTAGCTACAGATTGGCTAGGAGCAACAGGACCTTTCAAATCTTTCAACCCCATTTTATCCTACTAGTTTGTGAATATACTACTCCAAACATACGTATGACCTCTCCTTGTCTCTATATGGTTGCATATTAAATAAAGGCTATAAGAATCTCCAAATTTACTGTTCTCTTTTCCTGTTACCAATCCTGTGGTTTTCCTGTCAGAGGGTTGTAATGACACTGGGTGATGAAACATCCAAACTGAAGGTAAAGCAAATATGCTTCTAATTTGCATTTTGGAAGATCATATGCAATGCACCCAGAGTCTGTGTATCACCCAAGTCATCACTGATAGTCTGAATGTGCCAGTAATTTATTACCTGCACTGCCTCACCGCAAAATCTATATGGGAAATAGAAAATGTATTTTTCTGCTCTAGTAGCAAGAAAATCAATCTGTAGCTACTTGACAGATTCTGATCTTGTGATTTAGGTGTCCCTAATCAGAGAAGTCTCATGGAGGCTGTTTTGGATTGAACTGTGTCCCAAAAACATATATGTTGTAAATCCTAACCCTTATATCTGTAGTTAAAATCCCATTTGGGAATGGGTTGTCTTTGTTTTGCTAATGAGACAGTATTAGTATCGGGTATATCTTGAGTCAGTCTCTTTCAGATGTAAGAGATTAAATTCAAGCTAGCAAGTAGAGATAGGGTAAAACACATAGCAAGGCACATGAAGATCGCCCAGGAGCAAAAGCTCAGAAGAGATAAGGACCTTCCTCCAGAGTCCACAGAGTGAAAAAGCCTTCCTCTGGAGCTGGCACCCTGAATTCCGACTTCTAGCCTCCTAAACTGTGAGAAAATACATTTCTGTTTGTTAAAGGCACCCATTTGTGGTATTTCTGTTACAGCAGCACTAGTTAACTAAGAGACAGAGCAGAAGTGCATTGGAATAATAAAGAAGAAACTTGAAGAAGTAGGAAAGTTGCAAACAAACCACTGCCCAGAGGCATCTCTGACAACTTAGGAGGAGGGAGTAGAAAGACCATGTGATTTTTAACCTAGGGAGTCTGGAATCAAATCTCACTTGGCCATTCACTCGGTGTCTAACTGTGGGTGCGATAACCACACAGAGCTTCAGTTTTTTCATGTATAAACATTTGCTATTAATTTCTACCTCACAAGGTTTTCTGATAATGACATAAAACTTCATAAATGATTCAATAAGGTAACATATGTAAGTGGTCACAACAATCGTCTCGAGCACACCAATGACCATGACGATGGTACAGTTCCATGTGCCAACTTACTGGCAACTAACGACAACAATTTGATCTGTGATGAAAATGTATGAACAATGTACGGAAATGAACTTAAGAAGGTGCAAACCAGCGTTCTCTCCACCCTCAAGAATCAGACAGGAAGCTTAAATTAGTGAAGAAATCAGATATAAGCGCACAGGCTACATCGTGGGAGAAGTGTGAACTGTGACAGATGCCTGGGACACATGCTCATCTGAAGTGGCCACTGCCAGTATGGGGCCCAAGGGTGGCCAGAGCTGCCTTTCTCTTTCTGAGAAAAGCTGGAGGCCTTGATAACTAATATTTAAAAGCTGCCTTAAACTTAAGCAGACAAACAAAATATTTAAATATTGGTATAAACTTTATAAATGAAAATCTGGGAACCAAACAAACATATTCACATTTGTGAGAGCTATTTATGTGTCTATACATGTATTTTTTGCTTAAGTCAATCAATTAGTTGGTGTTACATTTAGTTAGTAGCTATTTCACACTGTGTATGGCTCTTCCTGTAGGAGCTCTGGTGGCAGAGTGGTTAAAGTGCTCGGCTGCTAACCAAAAGGTTGGAGATTCGAACACTCCAGCTACTCTGGGGGAGAAAGATGTGGTAGTCTGATTCTGTAAAGATTTACAGCCTTGGAAACCCTGTGGGAGAGTTCCACTTTGTCCTATAAGGTCGCTATGAGTAGGAGTTAACTCCACAGCAGCGGGTTTGGTTTTGGTTTATTGCTCTTCCCAATTTTTAATTTGTTGACTATTTTTTAAAAGTAAGAGTTATTCAAGCTCTTCAGGTTGTGAGAAAAGCGAAGCTTACCACCACTCCTTGAAATTAAGAATTGTGTGCCCTGTTCGAGCAGCCCAAGTAAGCAGCATACATTAGTGCCTGAACCATGCAAATGGGTACTTCTTAACTTTTAACAGATGTTTAAAGTATAGAATGGAATGACTTCTGCTCTCCCATGCTCCTGGGTCTCCTCCTGATGCTGAGAGCCATATCCAGGTACACAGTTAAAAGGACCATGAACTCTCGCTCTATGCGCAGAGACATTGCAGTGGTGTTTTCTACGTCATATGGGTATTGCAGGTGCAATAATGTAGAACAGTGCTTTCCCATATGGTAACCATTAGCTACATCTAGCTATTGAGTACTTTAAGTGTGGTTCATTCAAATTGAGAGATGTGCTATAGTATAAAATACACACAGCATTTCAAAATCATATTATTAAAAAATAAAATATCTTGATGATACATTTTTTATTATTTACATAAAAATTATAGTATTTTGTGTGAATTGGGTTAAATAAAATATTGTATGAAAATTAGCTTCACTTGGTTTTTTTGGATGAGGCTACTAGAAATTTAAAATTACCTAAATGGCTCATCTTACATTTATATTGAACTGTGCTGGTTTAGATCAAAGACTAGGAACACAAAGAAATTATAATGTTGACACTTACAGTAGCAAGTCACAGTGGCAATTGTTAATAATTCTTAAAGTTGCGTATACTCTAATGGAATCATCAGAAAAAAATGGCAAAGCAGGTTAAAATGAAAAAGCATGATTCTGAGTTTATGAAGCCTAATGCTTTGAGTAACAATCTCTTAATACTAGTAAAACTAGTATTTCCTTTATGTACTAATGTACCTTAATAAATAAAGACTCAGTGAGAGCAACTCAGTCAAGCTACTCAATTTTTATTGAATTTTTTAGGATACATTTGGCTGCAGGTAAGAAAAGAATCCCAGTTCAATCTTGTTTCAATAATAAACATACGTCTTTTCTCTTGTAGTAAGAAGTCTAGATGACCTAGGTCAACACACCAACAACAGTTCTTTGTGAATCTCTGGGCTCTGTTTTATTCAGGTTAGTAGCAAGTTGGCTTCTGATTCTCCCACAATCGCATCCAGTCATGAAAGACACCTGCTCATATCTCGCTGTCCAGGCTGGTTCAAGCCCAGTTCTAAACCAAACATTTAGACTGAGAATAGGGTTATTTGACTGGCTTACACCAATCATTCTACAGGCAATAGATTTTGGGAGTCAAACACCATTGCCACCTCCGCCACCAAACTGAGAAAATGGACTGTGTGGAAAATATTCACTACATTTTTCTAAGACCAGGAGTGCTCTGCAGAGGCCAGATACAGAACAGATTAGGAAACACAGACACTGAGTGAGTGAGCAGACACATGATGTAAACTTCTTGGATTTGGTATGTGACTCATAAAAGTGCAGTTTGCCACTGAAACTAAATCTAGAGCTTCTATAAACAACACCTCAGGACTGACTGATCTGAGTGAGCTATAAAGTAGGTATGTGTAAAGAGTGAGAGAGAAGTTGCATAGACAGATGTCTGCATAAGAAACTTTTTAATATGTATTCTATAAAAAAATTGGAATTATATAGCTTTTGGTGGTTTGTCTTAATCTACCTTCCCCAGGAATATTATTTCAAAATATACCACTTACTTTCATTTTACAAAATATAAATTTTCTGTTGACAATTTTGTCATGTAAATCTTTACATTGACACAACACTTGGAATCACAAACAATCATAGATAGCTACACTTATATTTGAAACTAGGGGCCCTAGGGTCACACTTGGCTGCTAACTGGAAGGCTGGCTGTTCGAATCCACTCAGCAGCTCCATGGGAAAAAGACTTAGAGAAAAGACGTATATTTATTTTTGAAACAAGATCTGCTCCTACAGCCTAGAAAACCCTATGGGGCAGTTCTACTCTGTCACATGGGGTCGCTATGAATCGAAATTGACTCGATGGCACCTAACAAAAACATGTTTGAAACTATTTTCACTCTTTCCCATTTCTACTCACTTTTGTTACAGTAATTCTGCTGAATCTGAAAATATAAAGATTTGAGATTCAAGATGAACTTTTATTTTTTTAGGTAACTTAGGTGGCAAAAATATAAACCAGAATATTCTATTTTGTATAACAGTTCGTCTTTGTACATAGGAAATGCTTAAGTTTTAAATGAAAGAGTGATGAATGAAACCACACAAAACTAGTACTTTAAAGAATAAATGTAAACAAATTAGAAAAAAACTAAAATGATATTAACAAAAAAAGTAATAAGTAGAGAAACGTAAAATATAGAATTCAGATAAACTCTACTGCAAAAAGCATCGCAGTTCATGGAGAGTCATGCTTAATTTACCTCTGCTACTCAGACCTCTCAGAGCGCTGGTGCTGCAGTGGTTAAGTGCTTGGCTGCTAATCAAAAGGTCAGCAGTTCAAATCCACCAACTACTCCTTGGAAACCCCATGGGTTAGTTCTACTTTGTCCTATAGGGTCTGTATGAATCGGAATTGACTCGAAGGCAAAAGGTTTTGTTTGGTTTTGGTACTCAGACCTCTCAGAAACAAACCCTCCTATTATTTACTGAAAAGCTGAAAATTAACTAGCTTCCCACTTTTTTGTCCTTCCAAGGGATAGTCACTAAAAGTACCCCCAGGGAGTGTAAACCAGTGGCAGATACTTAGGGCTTTCTCATCCGGGACTCAATCCCATCTCAATTCATGTATGCCAGTGTTTTTTGAACTGGAAAGTAATAAAGCCTTCAATTAACACCAAATATAATTGGAAAAACTCCAGTAAAACAGCACATGTATGATAAATATATAAAAATCAATGTCATCATGATGAACCCAAAATTACCAGCCAGAAAATAGGATTGAGATCTCATAAACTATGAGAAATGTACATGAACTATGAAAAAAGAACATTATAAAAGTTCATGGGCAGCCATAAAAGATGATTTGAATAACGGGAGAGACAACATTTTCCTGAATGAGGAAAACAAACATCAATATTTCCAAGCCAATTTATATATTTTAGTGAAATACAAGTCAAAATAACAAAGGAAAAACTTTTGTAACCTACCAAATTGATTCAAAGATTATTGCTAACATTTAGAATATTTGGGGTAACTAATCCAATTATATTATTGCCTGTATATCCAGAAATGTTACCCATGTTAGAACATCTTAACATTATTCATAAAATGTTAAGTATATTATATATTCCTTCATTTAGTTATGAACACAATTAACAATCATATGCAACTGAGACAAATCAGTAAATGAATCCAGTGGTGATAGCTTGAGAAAACAAGAAGTGTTTTAGACTCAGAATTCACAGATGGAAACAATATTGGCTCCTGCATGTAGTCTGAGTAGCTTTTGCTTCAACTGGCTCCCCTGTAATTAGGCTTAGTAATAAAGCTATCTTAAACACTAAATTGAGTTAAATTTTTCCACTGTGACAGCATTTAGGTTATTTATTCAATATGTTTAACTCCAGTCTTGAATATTTCATGCAGAAGTGCTTGCAATTTTAACGCATCTGTCTTGTTTTATGCTCGTTCCCATGATTACAAGTGACTTAACATCAGTCACTTTGCATGCAACCATTGAGTGTTGCCTTCTTTCACACACATTAAGTCTTACAAAGGATGTACTAAAGACAAAGTAAGTGTTGAGTATTATAGATCCTGTGGAATTTCCCTCTTCTCATCTCCAACTCTCCTCGTTTTCGTGTGGTGTATACCTGCCTCACCGTCTACTGAGTGCCATGGTGTCTCAATCAACCTCTAAGTGGCCCATGAGCAAGTCTACATTCTTACAGTTCAGCCATTATTAAATTTATATGTTTAACCATATATGAAAGCAAAACATACAATTTAAACACATGCAATTCCATGTGGATATATAACACCCAGATATTTGAAGCAATGGGATGGAATTAAAAGAATGACAATTGATATCTTATACATCAAACACTAAATATGCTTCAAAATATTAATGCAGAAAATGTACACAGTTTAAAATGAACTAAAAAGTTTATGATACAAAATTATATGTACAGTAAAAATTACACAAACAGACTCATAGAGATTCAATCACTTAAACATTAAAGTGTTCTGTTTAACAAAATCTTTGGGTAAGCTGCTGGAAAGTACGTGTTGTAGAAAATCTAAGTTTATTTAAAAAATATTAGATAAATCATTGCCAAACAGCACATCTTATAATTAATCACTAAGTACCTCTGTCCTCGCAATAAAACATTTATTAATCAGTAGAGAGTGATATTTATGTAGCCACAATATACTTGCATAATTACTGATTGAATTATGGTCACTTGAAGATCACATCCAGATGACATTTAGGAAAACTTACCTAAGCCTGATCATTAGAAAGCAATAATAATTAAAAGCGTGGTAGTTGCATTACACCTGTATATTGGAACCAATGGAAAGGAGTTCAATGAATGAAAATTGATATTTTATACATTAAACTTTAAATATACTTCCAAACATTAATGCAGAAAATTTACACAATTTGAAGTCAACTAAAAAGTTTATGATGCAAAAGTATATGTACAGTAGGACATTCCAAATATAACAGAAATTGCAATCATAGTTTGAGCAAATTCAACCATTTTTACACTAGAGAGTTCTGTTCAATAAGATTACACTTACAAATTTTCAAAAATCCAAGGAAATAAAAATGTTTAATTAAATGGAGCATTTATTTTAACAGCCTATAAAGAGATCATAGAAATCAGCAAAACAAATATTAATTTGCAATAAAAAGGAAGATAAATTGATAAAAGGACAAAGACTAAGATACTAACAAATAATTCTTGCAATTGTTTACCTCCTAAATAACATTCAGGTGCATTCTATACTCTCCATCTTCACTATCACTGATTACTTGTAGAATATTTTCTGTTTTAAGCTCCATGCAGGCAGGGATTTTCCCCATTATAATCAGTATTAGGAGTCCCTGGTAATGCACTCACTGCTAACCAAAAGGATGAAGGTTCAAGGCCACCCAGAGGCACCTTGGAAGAAAGGCCTGGAGATCTACTTCTGAAAAAAATCAGCTATTGAAAACTCTATGAGCACAGTTCTACACTGACACACATAGGGTTGCCGTGAGTTGGAGTCAACTCAGTGGCAACTGTTTGCTTATAACCAGTGGCATACTACAAATGTTTGGATGAATGCAAGGTAGACAAACGTCTCTGTCAATATTTGCTTAATAAACGAATGAATGAATTTTTATAGCACCCTGTTAAAAGATTTCATTGATTCTAATTTCTTACTTATCAGATCTGTCTTCACGAAGTTCGAAAAAAATTATTTCTGGAAAACAACAACAAATACTTTGAGATAAAATATTGAGACTCTAGAAAAACAGAAAATCATTAGTTAATCAGACTACTGTTTTTGTGCATGAATAATAGTAAGATAGTCTCAGATATACAAGGAAAAAGTGTATCATCTGAGTACAGTCCCTTAAGAAAAATGGTCTCAAAGAAACATTCCAGCTCCTTGCTATGAAAAATGGTCCACAAATCACTCCCATCTGCTGACCTGCACCACTTTGGAGCTTGTTATAAATGCATAATCTCAGGCCTAAATATTGAATCAGTATGTGCTTTTTCACAAGCTCCCAAAGTGGTTTGTTTGCATATTAAAATTTCAGGTGCATTGCTCTGTGTGAATAAGATATGGCTCAAGGCTGGGAAAAATATATTATTTTTTAAAGGAATAAACAAAGAAATGTAGAGTTAATAAAAATTGTATTGCATGATTAGGGAATATTATGACTATCAAAACAGAATATAAAAATGTAACAATAATCATCTGATACAAAAATTCCATATTAGTATAAATTTAATAAAATTAATCACCTTAGAAAGGAAGCAAATAGGAAGAAGAAAAGTAATAAAACTAAATTCTCACAATACTTTGGGAAGTATCTTATTATTTGAGATATCTTTATAGTTAACATGGCAAAGGACATAAAGTATCAAGTAAATTTTGAAACACAAAGGATAAATATGGGAATTATAATGTCTAAACTAATGACGAGAGATATGAAAAATAGAGCAAGATAGCAAAAAACAGTAAATGGTACCAATAAGGAAGCACAGAAAATAAGATGGAAGAGCAATACAAAATGCATCATCACTTGTTGTGTGCTATTTATAGCAGTCTTGCTGTTCCTGGTGCATGCCAATCCTATTCCTAGCCTAGGGCCCTTGTATTTGCTTTTCCCCTTGGTAAGGATGCCTTTCACCTAGTTATTCACATAAATGATCTTATAAATGCCTGTAAATGCATAATGAGCCTTATACTGACCAATCCAGTTAAATTGTAAACCCAAAATTCTAGCACAATTTTCTTTGTCTAGTTATTTTTTGTTCCATAATACTCATCACCTTCTAAAAAAGTATGACATTTATTTATCTAGTTTTTTAATTATTTCTTTCCCCGTGTGAGAGATGTAAGCTCCATGAGGGCAAAGTTTTTTTTTTTTTTTTTTTACTTTTTATTCACTTCTGTATCCTCAGCCTTTTCAGATAAAAATGGAGACATTCCCACTGTAGCAGAGAATGTCTACATGTACAAGGATCTCTTTTTCGGTTTCCTAGATATGTAGGAAATCTGCATTTCCTGCCTTCCTTGCACATAAGTTGCCATATAATTGGGTTCTGATGAATTAAATATGGGCAAAAGTATATGTACATCTTCCAAACCTGCCATAACACCTGCCGCATATTAATCCGTGCTTTCTTCTTCCTTACCAACGTGAATGTTAAAGTCACATAATAAACATGGAGGATTCCTCAGTCACAGGATAGAGGGAATCAGTCCAGGTGAGCAATACGGCCACTATCAGACAGAATATGAGTGAGAAAAAAAATATATTATGTGATGCCACTGATATTTAGAGTTTATGTATTACTCATACAGAGTGTCTCAGTGATAAGCACTAGATATAGTGTTGCTATAATACAAATACCTCAAGTGGATGGCTTTAACAAACAGAAATGTATTCTTCCACAGTTTAGGGGGCTAGAAGTCTGAATTCAGGGTGCCAACTCCAGAGGAAGGCTTTTTCTCTCTGTCAGCTCCAGGGGAAGGTTCTTGTCATTAGTCTTCCTCTGGGTCTAGGAATTTCTCAGTGCAGGGACCCCAGGTAGTAGAAGGCCTCCCTTCATGGTAGTAGAAGGTCCCTCTCTCTCTCTGCTCACTTCTCTCTTTTTGTCTTAGTCATCCAGTGCTGCTACAACAGAAATACCACAAGTGGATGGCTTTAACAAAGAGAAATTTATTTCTTCACGGTAAAGTAGGCTAAAAGTCCAAATTCAGGGCATCAGCTCCAGGGAAACGCTTTCTCTCTCTCTGTTGGCCTTCTCATCAATGTTCCCCTGGACTAGGAGCTTCTCTGCACAGGGACCCTGGGTCCAAAGGACATGCTCTGCTCCTGGCACTGTTTTCTTGGTGGTATGAGGTTCCCCTATCTCTCTGCTCACTTCTCTCTTTTATATCTCAAGAGATTGCCTCAGGACACATCCCAGTCTTGTAGATTGAGCCCTACCTCTCTAACACAACTGCCGCCCATCCTCCCTCATTAACATCATAGAGGCAGGATTTACAACATATCGGAAAATCACACAATACTGGGAATCATGTCCCAGCCAAATTGATACACACAGTCTGGGGGGGACATAATTCAATCCATGACACTTTTATATCTCAAAAGAGATTGATTCAAGACAGTCTATTCCTGTAGTTTGTGTCCTGCCTCATTAACATAACTGCCTCTAACCCTGCCTCATAACATCATGGAGGTTAGGATTTACAACACATAGGATAATTACACCAGGTCACAAAATGGAGAAAAACCACACAATACTGGGAATCATGGCCTAGCCAAATTGACACACGTTTTGGGGGGACACAATTCAATCCATAACACTGAGTCTAGCATAGCCTGGATAATACACTCCCTACAGCTAATTCTAAATCCAAAAGATGCACTTAGGCAGAAGGTGAGTAATCACAGGTGAACTATCTGGGAGGCAAAAGGTAATGAATAGCAAATAAAGTGGTTAATATGGAAATTAATCTAGAATACTGATGTATAAAATAGAAAAAAAATAATACCTTTGGGGATAAAATAAAGACATGAACACACCTAACAAGACATAATTAAGATAATAACGTAAAAGTTGAGGAAGACGTTACTGGAATTAAAATTACAGAGGTGATTTTATTGTCTAGGAAGAGCATAAAGTTATTAACTGAGGCTATAACTTTGAACATGTTATCAGGAGGGACCACTCCCTGGAGAAGGTAAACTAGAGGTTCAGCAAAAAAAAGGGAGACCCTCAATGAGATGGACTGACACAGTGGTTACAACAATGGAATCAAACATAGTGATGATTATGAGGATGGTGCAAGACCAGGCAGTATTTTGTTATGTTGTACATAGGATGCTATGAGCTGGAACTGACTTGATGGCACCTAACAACAACATAACTACCCAAGTATACATGTTTAATTTCTAGGGTAACCACCAAAAGAACAATCACATTTTAGATGTTATTTTAAATATTGTAGATATGACAGCAGACTATAGAATATCTTCGTGAACCCAACTATTATCAATATCAAATTACAGATGATCAGAGAAAATTTTCAAATAAATTGACAGAAGAAAATATGACACGCTATCTGACATATATTTTCAAACAAATATTATGACTTGTATATAAATGACCACATTCTACTGATAAAAGTTTAATTCACTAGAAATACATAGCATAGTAATTGTTTTTAAAATACCCTGCTGAGAAGTAGTAGAACAAGTAAAGAGCTGATAAAGATTTTGAAGATTGGAACAAACTGAAATTTGGAATATAATGAGGAAGCTCACTATCATCAATTCTAATGGATATTGTGCTAGAATTCCTAGACAATCCAGTAAGATATGAAAAACAGATAAATGGCATAAGGGTTGGAAAGAAAAGAAGAAAAACATTAATTACAGATATATGGTTGCAGAATTGGAAAATGCAAATAAGCTATAGAAAGTTTGTCATAATTATTAAGTTTGTCAAATTAAAAGTCAATATAGAAAGTCAAAAGTATTTCTATATACCTATGAAAATACTTGGAAAGATTAAATTACAACAGTATCAAAAAAGATGGAGTATAAAAATCATAATGAAAGTATTGAGAAATATTTTAAAGACATATAAATGCAGAGATAAACCACAATCATGGATTATTACCACTACTACCCACTGCCATCAAGTCGATTCCGAAGCATAGTGACCCTATAAGACAGAGTAGAACTGCCCCATGGAGTTTCCAAGGGGCATCTGGTGGATTTCAACCGCTGATCTTTTGGTTAGCAGCCATAGCACTTACCCTCTACGCCACCAGAGTTTCCAATCATGGTTTGGAGAACCAATATAAAAATGTGAAGTTTCTCCATCTTGGCCTACAGATTCAAGCATTCCAAACAGAGCTTTGAACTGGTTCTTCCTAGTTCAGTGATGGCCAAGGAAGCAAGACTGAAACAGACCGAATTTTTAAAATTTGAGTGAACTGAATGATACCAGAAACGGAAAAATTACAGGTCGAATCGCTGCTAGAAACATAATCTCCCTCTTAGAAAACAAGGGCAGCATATGCGTTGCATAGCAATCAAATGTCTTGCCCGAAGGATTTTGAGCAGAGTCAGAAACAACAATGATCCACTCAAAGATGGCAGTTGACTATGCAGCTTTGAATGTGTGTCACTCTCCACAGTCCTACCAATAATCTAATCTCATGCATTAAGCTCCCGAAAGGGCTCACTACACCTCTTCCGAATCTCCCATTCCAGGGCTATGACCTGTAATTTTTTTCCCCATTCCAGTTACTGTTCTGGATCACCCAAATTGTATAAATTTGGGTCTGTTCCTGTTTTTCTTCCTTAGCCATGACTCAACTGGAGGAAACGGTTTGAAGTCCTGATTCCAAATCAGAACTAAAATATAGACCAACGAGCAGAATGGCAAGGAAAGGCTATACCCACATAAAAGAACTAGTGAGAGACATGGGCACTGCGGGTACTGCTGGAAGTAACTTTGGCAAACTAGTTAATTCCATCTCAATGATCTCATCTGGAAACTGAAGAATAATAATAGTACCTACCTCATAGGGGTTCTTTAAGATTAAATCAGTTAGTATATGTAAAGCATTAGTGATGGGAAATAGAATTAAATATAAAAGTAGAAAACTCATCCTTATAATTTTGTTTCTCTGGAACCACACTTGGTACCCATGTCTTAGGCTGGATTCTCTAGAGAAGCAAAACCAGTAAAGCATTTAAGCATATATATAGAGAGAGAGATTTATATTAAGGAAATGGCTCATGTAATTGTAGAGCCTGGGTCCATGGGTCAGGATAGAGACCTCTCCTGTTTCATGAAGCCATAGGGGCTGGCAAATCCAAGATTGGCAGGCCAGAAAGAGAGCTCTTGATCACAGGTTGTGAAGATCAATGAATCCCCAGATCAGCAGGCAAGACAGCAGGCAAGCTGAGAGCTCAAGTCCCAAGAACTGGAGCTCAGATGAACAGGAGCCAGCTGCAGGATCCAGATTGGGCAAAAGCCCACAAGCCTTGCCAGAATGTCCACTTATATTCAGTGCAGTCCACACACTCAAGGAAACTCCCTTTCAACTGATTGGCTACTCACAGCAGATCCCATCATGGAGGTGATCACATCATCATAATGACTGCCAAACTACATCGTAACTGCCAAGTTACTGAAAATCATGGCACAGCCCAGTTGACACACAACCTTAACAATCACAGCAACTAACAACAACTGTGTATTAGAATTAACATGACAAAATCAAATTAAAAATTTGACTAAAACTATAGGAGGGTTTAAAATTTCTATCTGAGTTTAACACTAAAGGGAGTCTACAGGTGTTATGGATTGAATTGTGTCCCCCCAAATGTGTGTCAACTTGGCTAGGCCATGATTCCCAGTATTGTGTTATTGTCCACCATTTTGTGATCTAATGTGATTTTCCTATGTGTTGTAAATCCTACCTCAATGATGTTAATGAGATGGGATTAGTGGCAGTTATGTTAATGAGGCAGGACTTAATCTACAAGATTAGGTTGTGTTTTAAGTCAATCTCTTTTGAGATATAAAAGAGAGAAGTGAGCAGAGAGACATGGGGACCTCATATCACCAAGAAAACAGTGCCGGGAGCAAAGCACTTCCTTTGGACCCATGGTCCCTGCACTGAGAAGCTCCTAGACCAGGAGAAGGTTGATAACAAGGACCTTCCTCCAGAACTGACAGAGAGAGAAATTCTTCCCCTGGAGCTGGCCCCCTGAATTCGGACTTCTATCCTACTAGACTGTGAGAGAATAAATTTCTGTTTGTTAAAGCCATCCACTTGTGGTATTGCTGTTTTGGCAGCATTAAGTAACTAAGACAACAGGATACTATGGAAAATGAACAACTTGTTCTTGCAAAATGTGAGTCTTAGAAGCATGCTATTATCAGACCTACCTGGACACAAACTAACTAGCATTGCGGTTTTCACAAAGGAAAGGTTGCCACAAAGCCCTGTTACAGACATCTGATTATTTTAGGCAAGAAGTAGGTAAAACTATAGTACCTTCTACAAGGTGGAACCAGTAAGAAATCTTAAGAGAGTAAAAAGAAGAAACCAAAATGGATGATTAAATTTTTTTTCATTTAATATGTGAATCTAAGCCTGTGTTTCTTGTGTTCCTAAGAATTTCTGGACTTACTGAAGGTCTCTTGTTTCCTGTAGTTTCTCAGACTGAATTAGTGTCAGCACTTTGCTCTTTCTTTACTTCCTCTACCGATTGGTGTCCGCTTAAGGACTGGCTCTAAAACTGAGCAACAGGGTCATTTCCCTCCCCTCCTTGTCTGTATGTTTCACTTCAGCTGGGATTGTGGAGATATTGGTGGCCTACTGCAACCTACTGTGGCAGAGAAGGGGAAGGGGACTATTGTTGTGTGCTGTCAATTCCAACTCATAGCAATTAGGGAGGCACAACTGGCACTGAGGATGTGTTATCTGTTGTTATTATTGTTATAGGGACAGTTAAATGTGGTTGAGAAAGGAGGCCTTGCATGGGTGAATCCAACTATCATGGTAAGTTAATAGTTATGTCCATAGTGACTGGACCAGGTAAGAGGCACTGTTTATAAAATAGAGTTTGGTCAAATGTTAGGTTTTGTTTAAACAAATCTACTTATACAGGCATTAATTGATTTGAACTTCAAAACGACCTTATGCAGCAAAGATTATTATTATTATTTCTAATACAAAGAAAAGGAAGCTGAAGCCTGGATCTCCTAAGTCACTTTTCATAGTTCACACAATGTTTTCTGATTCCAACTCCATATAAGTGCCTGCGTGCAGAAAAAAAATGCCAGTTATCTATAGACACACTCACAGACACACACACACACACACACACTGTCCTCAGCGCTATAGAAAAAATATTAAACATTACTTCTGGTGTATTTATTGACACTGAGATTTTGAAAACAGGCCTTCTCTTTATAGTAATGTCTAAAGCTCTTGGAAACAGGACATCAGTGTTTACCTTACTCCTCATTTTTATTAGTTCTTCCTCGCAGCAGCCTTGTCAGTAGGATTACCATTTTCCTCTGTGCTGTGTCAATACCCTCAAGTACAAGTGTTGAATTGTAAAAAAAAAAAAAAAAAAAAAAAACTGAAGTTAATCCAGTCCCCAAACACTTTTGCTTCCATTATTGGTATGCTTTCATAGAAAAAGTGATTTGGATGCAAATGTGTGTACTAGTGCCTGGAATTCTCCATTTTGTACTTAGTCCATAGCCTCTCTGAAGGGTCGCTTCTTATCTTATTGTATTATAGTGATCTAGGTCTTAGACTTTGAATGTCTTAAGAGCAAGAAACTATCTTCTGTGCTCACAGGATCTGCACAGGCTCTGGCCCATAGTAGATGCTCAATGAATAGTCATTTGAAAGACTGAGCAATGAGGATGACTTGAAGTTAAGTTTCAGAGAGGCGGAAATTGTTGAGAGGAGCTGACATTCACTAGCTGGGCTTCCTCTGGGGCATGTGCTGATTCTGGCAGAGTCAGGCTCACATTTGTCCCTGGCAGAGAGCTGTGCTGGGGAAATAGAAATCAGCAAAGCTTTTAGTAGTCACCTGGGGTTGGGATAGAACATGAGAATTTGAAGGATCGTAAACACTAGTTTGTTTAAAAGGTTATTTGCTGAGGTCTTGGGTTGCTTTGAAGATGCGGGGCTTAATCAAAAGCTAAAATGGAAAATGAAATCTTTAGGAGTCTTTTTGTGCTAAGGAAACAAAACCCATCAGGGGAAGAGGGCAGTCCTCAACACCGGGACCATTTCCCCCTCAAAATATTGCCAAATTTCTCAAAGGAAATTTGAATGACAACATAGAGAAATACATATACATTTGTTTATCATGGTATTTTTATGATATAGAAAACTTGGATAATATTTAAATGGCCAGCAATAAAGGATTGGCTACACTATGCTATGTCTATATAACTTCAGCTAATACAAAAGACTTTGAGTATGTAACATATTGTTAAACGATAAGAAATGTTAAAGAGTAGCATAAAATGTAGACCTTATTTTCAGAAAATTAAAGAAATCGTTAAATATAAAATATAAACTAACCACTCAATTCTAGAAAACAGAAAATAAACAGCCTAAATATATACAGTCGAGATTTTAAAAAGAGAAAAAAACAAATCAGAGAACAAAAGAATTGATTAAAAAAATCTAAGAGCTGGTATTTTTAAATGTACGTGAGCAAATAAGCTTTTCCACACACAGTGTAATCAAGAAGACGAGAGGACACAATATTGGGAAACGTAGGAACAGAGGATATTTTAAGAGAGAAAAACTGATCACATTCTGTACAATGTTATGCAAATTAATTTGAAAATCCTTATGTAAATGGCCTAGTAAAATATGTTCCCAGAACTTTCACAAGAAGAAAGATAAATTTTAATAGATAGTAACTATGGGAAATAATTAGTTTTTTGTTTTTGTTTTTAATTTTAAAAAGAAACCTTCAAAGAATTGTCCCTCTGTTTTGGTTTCATAGGCAATTTTTCCCACATTTTCAAGAAACGATCATTCTTTAGCTTTACAAAAAGTTTTAGAACAAAGGAGGGGGGCAATCTTCTCAATGAATTTGCTTATCCTACTACCAATATGAAATCAAACACATGAAACACTTCCCTGGGAAAACTGGCCAATGAATAAGGAAAACCAAAGAAGAGTTGCTGCTTTTGAATTATGGTGTTGATGAAGAAGACTAAATATGTCACAGACTGTCAGATGAATGAACAAATCTGTCTTGGAAAAAGGACAGCCAGAATGCTCCTTAGAAGCAAGGATGGGGAGACTTCGTCTCACTAACTTTGAACATGTTATCAGGAGGGTCAGTCCCTGGAGAAAGACATCATGCTTGGTAAAATAGAGGGTCAGTGAAAAAGAGGACCCTCAATGAGATGGACTGACATAGTGGCTGCAACAATGGGCTTAAACACAGCAACGATTGTGCGGATGGCACAGAACCAGGCAGTGTTTTGTTCTGTTGTACATAGGGTCACTATGAGATGAAACTGATTCAATGGCACATAACAATAATACCAATATTAAACAAAACACAAACAAATACACACACATACATGATAGGTCAATTTCACTTATGACTGTACGTGTTGTAGGAGACAGAATAAGGGCCTTCTCAAAAGGTTCCACATTCTAATCCCCAGGATCTGAGTGTTACCTTACATGGCAAAACAAATGATCGTTAAGGATCTCCAGATGAAAAGATTGTCCTGGATGATCTGGTTGGGCCCAATGTAGCCACAAGGGTCCTTCTGAGAAAAAGAGGGAGGCAGAAAAGATGTGACAATGGAAACACAAGTTAGACTGATGCCCTTTGAACATGGAGGGAGGGGCCAGACATCAAAGAACAAAGTAGCCTCTAGAGGCTAAAATAAGCAAGGAAACAAATCCCCCTCTTGAGCTTTCAGAAGTAACACAGCCACAGCCATGTTCCTTTTTAGAATCCTGACCTCCAGAAGTGTAAGAGAATAAATTTGTGTTGCTTTAACCCGCTAATTTTTTGGCTATTTATTACAGTAGCAATAGGGAATTAATATACACGCTACAATCAAAATTTAATATTAACAAATAAAATCTAGTAATACACTTTGTTAAGTCAATTCCCCAGAAGCAATAAGACAAGAGTTCCTAGGCAAGCTATTTATTCAGAAAGTATACCTCGGGGAAATGGGTAAAAGGGGGGCAGAAAGCAGAAAGGGGAGCCAGCAAAGGGTGCAATTTCAGGCAGACTCCCAAAGTTCAAGCGACATCTCAGAGACTGTCCCAACTCCAACCGGGGAGTTGGGTTTTCATGCACTGGGTTTATACTGTGATCATTTAGGGCGTAACTGTGGAATTTGCCAGTAGTTTCACTTTAAGAAATCTATTAATGTAATCCAATAAATCAACAGGCAAAAGGAAAGACATAACATGATCACTTTATGGGTACAGGCAGCACCCAGGTTACAAACGTTGTCCAACTTAGGGACAACTAGTACTCGCCCTTTAATGTGATATACATTTGTCCTCACTTTGAAATGATTGAACCAACCCCTACTCCACAAATTCTTCATTACAATCACCTTCACCTGTTGCACATGCAGATTTTAAATCACTGAAAAGGCTTTGAGCCTTCTCTTGCACTAAAGTAAGGCTAAATAACACCCATATGCACCTGTTAACAACTTACAAATTCAGCTTAAAGGCACAGGTAGGAACGGATCTTGTTCGTAACTTGGGGACTGCCTGTACTGTGAAAGCATACATCCATTCCTGCTGAAATTCATTAGTAAGTAAAGCACATCTAGCTCAAAACTCTCTTGCAACACGTATGTGCAGAGTAGAACACCTCCATAGGGATTTTAAGGCTGTGAACTTTCAGAAGCATATCACCAGGCCGTCTTCCAAGGCGGAGTCTGGGTGGATTCAAACTGCCAACCTTTCTGCTAGTAATTGAGCAAATAACCATTTGCGCCACTCAGGGATTGAGGCAAATAACAACAACAGGTCAAAACTCATTTTTGTGTTTAATCTTTACATTTTTATCTCACAGACCTTTCTACCCATTACCCCAGACTGCACTCACATGCATCTTTACAGTGATACATTTTTAGGAGAAAAGTGGGATCAGAATTTTAAAATAATAATAACAGAACTTTCTTTGCTATTTTTACACTGGAATAAACACTAGAAAATCTTTTAGGCAAACCTGAAAGAAACAAATTATACTACATTCACCATAGTGGCATTATACATACTTTTAAAACCAAAGTGCACATCCACTGTATAAAACAAATATCCATTGTGCATGAGAAAGAATGTCGCATAGAAAGTCAGAATATGTGGATTCAATTCTCGTCTTGACTAGCTCACAGGTGTATGACATTAAAGGAGCTGCTTAGTTGTCATGGGTCTTAGTTTCTTCACGACATAGCTATTTTGTAATTGAATTAGTTAAACAAAGGTATTATTGTGCCTACCATAAGCCTGGTCCTGACACAGGGCTGAGGATCCACAAAGATGTAAAAGGCAGATAATCTCGGAGGTCTCTAGGAGGACTAACGCCAATCACTTTCATGAGACACACTGTCATAGAACACCTGTTTATTATTTTTGGTAGCATGGCTGCCTCCTTGACATCACCATCCCAGTGTTGAATCTTTTCTAGTTCTACACTATAGAGGAGGTGCCCTTTTTTCTTGATGATATCCAGCACCTGTGAACAGAGCAGCATCATTGTGATGACCACTTATGCAAACAGATTTCAAAACAGATGTGTGTGTGTGTGTGTGTGTCTGTGTGTCTGTGTCGGAGCGAAGGCACGGATTTGTGAGAAAGATCTTGGGAAACATCCCTGGAATTTTGCCTTGCCATTAAACGCAAATAAAAAAAAATTGGGAAGTATACTTTCTGTTATCTATAACAGATTGTGATTTGGATCATCAATAATTCTTTCAAAGCAGCACTGAGGAAAGAGTTCCCATTTTATTGGAAGTATTGGAGAAAAAGGAACCCTGGTCGCACAGTGGTTAAAGGGCTTGGCTGCTAATGGAAAGGTCAACAGTTCGACCCACCAGCCACTCCACGGAAGAAAGATGTGGCAATCAGCCTTGGAAACCCGATGGGGCAGTTCTCTTCTGTTCTTTAGGGTCACTGTAAGTTGGAATCAACATGGCAGCAGTGGGTATTGGAGAAAAAGTCCTCCGAAAGTAATTGCCCATCCTCAAGTTATATTATCTCAAAAGAGCCTCTCCATTTTGTTCTACAAGTCACTAGTTTTGAATTTAAGAGTTTTCTCTGTGTGCAAACTGAAGAGAGCCAAAATTATGGGCTGGTCCCAAGGGTGTCCTCTAGCACTCTCTTCTTGCCTGCAGTATTGCTAAAGATTGAAACTAGAATCTCCTAATTGATTTGAAAGCAACTACTTTCAGTTGGATGTCCGATGTTTTTTTTTTTTGGCTGTCTTTTAAAGCTGTCTTGCTACACAGGCCACTTAAAAAGGCGAAAAACAGCACACTGCTTTGGTCATAAGATATGAAAGACTGTCTGGACCCACCCACACAAGAGAATTACTAAAACCTCTTTGTGCCTCAGTTTCCTCTCTTGTAAACTGGAATAATATAATTACCTCATAAGACTGTTGTGAGGATTAAATTAGTTAGTATTTATACAGTGCTTAGAATAATGTTGGGCACATATTAAGTGCTACTTATGTGTTTGTTAAATTAAAATGTAATAAATAATTATCATGGATCATGTTTTTAAAGTTTTGTATATTATGGGAAGCCTGTGGATTACTGGGAAGGGAAGGAATACATTTATATGACCCCTGGCATACTTAAATGTAGGGTAGACTATAACATATCCAGTCCATCATTGAAGCCAATATCCATACAGTAAGTTCACTGGCATCAAGGTACTGCTGTCCATCCAGGAAGACACCACCACAGAACTGGCCATGATGCAGCGGTTACAATAAATGCGGAGCAGAGCGATCTGTAGCTGAGAGAAGAATAAAGCAGAGAATATCTCAAAGATGAGGAGTCTCTGTGCTTGGGCCTTAAAAGAGAAGCAGTTGGTCGGATTAATATTTTTTCTTCAGAGTCAAGAGCCAGGGAAGGCACATAGAGGCATTAGAGAACAGGACAGACCTGGACATTGTAAAGTGGGCTGGGGGCTCTTGTTCTTCAACAGGAAGGGGCAAGAATATGGAAGGTTTCAAAGCCATACTGAGGAGTTTCCACCTCATCACATGACAATAAGTGGGGTTATTTCTGCTACAATTGAGATGGAGATTTTAGCTTTTGTGTTCTTTTGCTTTTTCTTCCCCTCCCCCCCCACCCCATTTCCAGCTGACAATTCCCTATCCACATGGAATTTCTCCTCTTTTAAATAAAAATCAAGGATTCTGAGCTCTAAGTCACCAAAATAGCACCTCTATGACGCTTTTTTAGAGAGAGAGGTTGTTACAGTTTCAGATCTTTGAATTACTCAATTTCAATTCCTCACTTACTACATAATCTCTCATAACAATAGTTACGTCTCAGGGGGGTTTTGAGATTGAATGAGGTAACTGAAGACATTATAGTGTTCCATGAATGTCTGTATTTGACAAGTCCCTTTCCCTAGATCTTAGTTATGATATTGCTGTCTCCTGGACCTGGGCCCCACACATAAACCCGCTATTCTGGGTCTCTAGTCACAGTCCCATCTTCATGGAGGATGAACAAGTCACCTGTATCTACAACTGCTGGTTAAAGTCCTTCTTTACAACTATAGACATTCACACATGGAGGGTCAAAGCAATAACATTCCTGAGACTAGGAGAACCGCAGCATCAGAAACCCAACTGCTGGGAGACCCCTGACTAGACAGGATCCCTTGGCCCACTGAGTTCGTGACCATGAAACCCATTCAGACATCCTGATCTGGACAGAGCCAAACAGGAAACTTCATCAGAACTTGAAGTTCAGCCCTGTGGCTGGGTTGGCTCCCCTACCCACAGCTGGCTTATTCCTAGTCTCATTTCCAGTCCCCAGTAATCTCCCTGAAGTGCTCCCTTTTGCAGCCGAAGCCACTTGGATTAAATTTAAGGGATGCCTATTTGGTAACATCAGCCTTCAGGGATCGTCTGTGGAGGCTCCCGCTATAGGACACTCTGGAGCACTGAACACCACTTCAGCCCAGAGCCTCTGTTTGCCTGTGTATCAGGTTCCAAGCAGGCAAATGTGTAAAAGCTAGCCTTCTTGTAAGCAGTAGACATTTACACCCCAGCCAGGAAGAGGTGTACAGGTAGACCATATTTGAATGTCCAAGGATGGGAGAGACACCTCCAACTGTGCTTGCATAGAATAATTTTAAGGGAAATGCATGAATAACAGGTCTGGAAAAATTCAATAAATAGCTCTTTCCCCTTCTAATTTTAAGAGTTGGATTATTCATTTTCCCCAAGACTTTCATTAGCCTTAGCAAACACGCTCTGCTCAAACCTCAATTCTTGCCATAAGTTCTATTCAGAGAACATCTGTGTGTAGTGGTTCTTTCTCCGTTTCAAGGGGAGCTGCAAGGCTTGCTGAAAGGAGGGGCACAGTATGCCATTCTCCAGGCCCAATCAGGCTGCCTCTTTCAGATGCTGGAATCGCATGTTTTCTGTACAGTGCAGATGCTTCCATCCAATAAATCATATAAGACTAAATTATCCTAAGAGGTTGAGAGAAGGGTCTTAGAATGGGCCAAAACAGGAAGCTTCACTGTAGGTTTCAAATGCCTTTAAAATCCAGTATTTGTTTATGTTGAAAAGAATACAAGGAGAGAATGAGACAGATGAGAAATTGCATTAAATTCCGACAAAGCTGAGAAAAAATTCACTCAGAGCTAGGTTTTCTGTGGAATGGCACTGTGCAAGTGAGTTAGCATGGGTGCTGGGAATCGGCAATTCACAAGTAATAACTAAAGGAAGAAGCCATGGAGCAGAACCTGTAGGGTAGTATTTAATAGAGGTCCAGCTGACCTGGCAATCTACTTTTGAAAAATCAGCCATTGAAAACCTTGTGGAGCACAGTTCTCTGACTCTGACACACACGGGTTCTCTGTGAGTCAGAATCAACTCCAGGGGAACTGGTTTACTGATTGACCCGACCAGACAACTCCAGGCTGGGATGACCTGCAAGGGCTGACCATGGGTTCAGGGAACGTTGTAATACGGTTCTCCACAGCAGCAGCCCAGGTAGACATGGTGGACAGATTCAGTTTATTTATTATTTTAATTTATTTTTTTACAGTTTTCTGGGCACTGTAGTAGGTGCTGAGTATAGTTTGATGAACAGAACACACCTGGTTCCTGCTGTTAAAGAAATTGCAATGCAGCTTTCAGCAAAATTAGATAATGACTGTTGAAGGGATAGTGTAACACTACTGATTTAAGTTAGGTGTTCAAAAGTAGTGTCTGTTGCTGTGATTATTGCTTTTTTTATTGTTATTTATAAACTTGAGACTGGCCACATTTATTCGCAACCCATGCCCAGCAATGTTGTTATAGTTAGCTGTTATGGAGTCGACTCCTGGCTTATGGTGACCTCAGTGTTTGCACAAAGGAATGATACACTGCCTGGTCCTGTGCCATCACATGATTCATTGTGGATGAGATTGTTGTGATCCATAGGGTTTTCAATGGCTGGTTTTTGAAAGTAGATCTCTAGGCCTTTCTTCTTAGTCCATTCTCTTCTGGAAGCTCTGCTGAAACCTGTTGAGCATGATAGCAACATGCAAGCCTCCACTGACAGCTATGTGGTTAGTGGGCATGATGTGCACTAGATGGAATTCAAACCTGAGTCTCCTGCATGGACAGCAAGAATTGTACCACTGAACCACCAACGTCCAGTATTACTTCCCTCCTTTTTGATCCCCTTAAATTGGTTCTCTGTCTGTTTCCTCTGCTAGACAGTAAACACCTTTTAATGTCACGGATTTTCTCTGCCAAAATTGCTCACCAGCCCTTAGGCCCTAAAACTGTGCATTAACACCAACATTCATTAAATACATTTTTCAGAGCAGGTCATGCCCAATATATTTTAGAAGACTCTGAAATGTAAAACTTGTTTTCATGATTAACGACAGCAGATTTAGCTCTGGATTCATTAGACTAATACCTAAATTAGAGAGCCCTGGTGGTGCAATGGTCAAGCACTCGACTTCTAACCGAAAAGTTGGCGGTTTGAACCCACCCACCAGCGGCTCCATGGGAGAAAAGATCTGGCCATCTGCTCCCATAAAGAATACAGCCTTGGAAATCCTATGAGGCAGTTTTTTGTTTTGTTTTTTATGGTTTTATTTATTTGGTTGTCGTTGTTGAAAATATACACAGCAAAAGATACACCAATTCAACAGGTCCTACTTATACCATTGTGACATTGATTACATTCTTTGAGTTGTGTAACTATGCTTACCCTCCTTTTCTGGGTTGTTCCTTCCCCATTACATAAATTCACTGCCTCCTAAGTTTTCTATCTAATCTTTCGAGTTGCTGTTGTCAATTTGATCTCATATAGATAGTTCTTAAAAGAGCATAATTCTCAAGGCGGACATTTTTACTAGTTAAGCTAAACTATTTTTTTGATTTTAAGAAGACTTCAGGAGATATTTTTGGTTTAGGTTTACAGATTGTCTCAAGGCAATAGTTTCAGAGGTTCATCCAGCCTCTATGGCTCCAGGAAGTCTGGAGTTACTCTGTCACATAGGTTTGCTATGAGTCAGAATTGACTCGGTGGCATAATGGCACTCGATGGAACAATGACAATAATGTTTAAATTGATTTGCTTTTCCTGGGCACAAACTGACTTGGAAGAAGAACGTGGTGGCCCAGGCATTCACTGAGTGGGAGAGGAAGTCCTGGGGAAGAGAGATTCAGAGAACCACTGAGAACAGTGTGCATGTTAAGCACCCATGACAATCGTAAGCTCCCAGTCAGCTACAGACCCAGATACCTCTTTCCTGTCTTCCCTGGCTGCAGAGATTCAACCTGCCTCCTTTCCATTTATATATTTATAACCACCCAATCTATCCCTTGGGGAGTTCTTCCTATGCAAAATCTAGCAACACAGGATTATGTGGTCATAAGCACATAATGTAAGCACCAGAGGTTTTCCAGGTATGATATCTGATCTCTTTAGAAACACAGAGCATCCACAAAGGTATTCAATCAAAGGTTCCAGAAATACTACAAAGTTCCCCTGTTTGGAGTTTCTTGGCTTTGGTTCTTAACTCCCTTACTAGTCACTGTCCAGAGAACCCCATCTCCCCGGTTCCTTCATATCTGCAGAGTGGAGCTCAGCAAGCCCATCTTTGCCCTTCTCAGCCCGCAGTGTCCTCTTCTTCACAAAAGCCCAGCATGAGGGGCAGTCAAGGTGATGATACAAGTAGGAACTATGGCTGCTGCTTGGAAAGGAGTCCTGGTGGCACAGCGGTTAAGCACTAGGCTGCTAACTGAAAGGAAAGGTGGGCGATTAGAACCCACCAGCCACTCCACCTGGGAGTCTGCTTTCATAAATATTACAGCCTTTGAAACCCTATGGGGCAGCTCGACTCTGTCCTATAGGGTCACTATGAGTTGGAATCAGTTCGACGACAACAGGATTGGTTTTTTGGTTTATGGCTGCTTCAAGAATCCTCTTCTCACAATTAAACATTTGCATTTCAATATCCCTCACTTGGTGAACTCCTTTCTTTGTAGACAGAAATAGTCACCTTGGGTTGGAGTGTGTCAGTATAACACTCCATATCATATTATACCCATGGGAGGTAAAGTCTTTCCACCAACTAACCAGACCAACATAACGCTTGTTCCTATCAATCAGACTTTCCATTGTTGTCGCTGTGTCCCATCGAGTCAATAGCAACCCTATATGACTGAGTACAACTGTTACATAGGGTTTCCTAGGCTGTAATGTTACAGGAGCAGATTGCCAGGTCATTTTCTCCCACGGAGTAGCTAGTGGGTTCCAACCACCGACCTTTCGGTTAGTAGCCTAGCCCTTAACCATTGTGCAACAAAGGCTTCTTCAGACTTTCCATAGCCTGGTCAAAATATATATAT
>NW_004444183.1:1102066-1152331 GCF_000243295.1 Trichechus manatus latirostris
ATATAAAATTTAATTTTACCTACCTTTGAGCTTTATAAAAGTATTTAATTCTGTGTACACACAACACACATGTACACACAAGTGCATGTAGAAATCATGAAAATGGATCAAAGTTTATAGTCTAGTTAACAATATTGTACCAATGTTGATTTTCTGGTTTGAAATACTAGAGTCATATAATATGTAATCAGAGTCTTAAGAATGACTTCTAATCTCAATGGCAGGGCAGTGCTTTATTTAATTATGTACAAACAGCTATACCTAAGACTAGTTCATGGCTACAGATTAGAAAATTTCTTCCCGATCAATATAGGTCAAGAAATAAGTTGAGCCACTGTGTGAAGTCTGCTTCAAACTCAGTGGTATAACTTAGACCTTGTCTATTTGGCCAGTAAAGGTCAAGAAAAACATTTATAAGATTATGGCATGATTATTTTTTAGCAAATTATAAGAAGAGTCATAAAATTCACATAGTTTGTAAATTGAATGACACTTCAATTATTCAATTGAGAGGAAATTCTCAGTTATTTAAAATAAAAAAGTTTTGAAAGTATTTAAGAACTTCCACATTTATAATTATGTTCCTTTATGTCCTTAACATTGTTTATTTGTGATTTTTTTTTATACTTCAGCAATCTTCCTGGATATTTATCTGTTTCGTTAGTTTTAGCTTTTTGAGCAATCAACATTTAGTTCTCTTAATCTTTTCTGTAATGTTTCCTATTTCATTAATTTTCGCTATCATCTTCATTATAATTTCCTTTGTAATTATTTTTCTGTACTTTCACTACTTTTTAGTATGGATACTTAACTCATTAATTTGCAGCCTTGTTTTTCTGTAAATATTCCTCTAAATCTTCCTTTACTTGCATCTTCTAAATTTCTATATATAATATTTTCATCACCTCTCAGCTCCAAGTCTTTAACTTTTCATTGT
Source organism: Trichechus manatus latirostris (assembly GCF_000243295.1). Classification (NCBI taxonomy): domain Eukaryota; kingdom Metazoa; phylum Chordata; class Mammalia; order Sirenia; family Trichechidae; genus Trichechus; species Trichechus manatus. The sequence continues at coordinate 1,103,004 of NW_004444183.1, forward strand.
AGTTTTATCTTTGATTCATAATCCACTTAGAACTGTGTCTTGTTTTTTGTTTTTAATTTCAATGCATAAGGATTTTTTTTTTTTAAATCTTTGTTAATACAATTTAATTGCGTGGTATTGCAATCTGAGATTGTAAACAGTATGGCACAGATTCCTTCAGTGTGCAGCAATTTTTTTTTTTTTATTGATAGCGCGTAGTTGTAGCAAATGCTGTTGATGATCCAATCATACTCTTTCTCCTTTACCTCTTGGGTGTGCAGTTGCCCAATTTCTAGTTATCAGGAGTTGCTTTTCTTTGCCTGCAAGTTTTTTTCCTGTGGCCAGGGTCTGTGTTGTCACTCACAAGGCACATTAGGTATGTCAAACAATTAACAACTCCCAAGGAACAGCACTCAACCAAAGTCTGATGGGAGTTGGTCTGTCAACACCCCAGCACCCTTGTCCCTTGTGTGGGATAACTGTGAGGCTCATGCTGGTTACTGGTTCACACCATTTCCCTGCAGAAGTGATCTCCGTTTATCCATACCGGTAACGAACTTGAAAATGGCTGCTTGTTTCTTCCCCTCCTGGTCTCACTCCTCAATTCCCTATCATTGTTTCCTTCCCCTCGTAAGTAAACTACCAGTACCAGTTACTGTCCAACCGATGCCAACTCATGGTGACTTCATGTGTGTCAGAGTAGAACTGTACTCCGTACGGTTTTCAGTGGCTGGTTTTTCTAAAATAGGTCACTAAGTCTTTCTTCCAAGGCACCCCTGGGTAGCCTCAAACCTCCAACCTTTCGGTTAACAGCTAAGCATGTTAACCATTTGCACCACCCATGGACTCCTCCTAAGTAAACAACTCACACTGAAACATTTTTCTCATATTCTGTTTCAGAAGAAATGCAATGTAGGGCAACAATGAATTGGATGTTCCATATGTTCTTGAGAAGAATTATCTGTGTTCTCTATTTTGGGTGTAAAATATATATATGTGTGTATATATTTGTATATATATACACACACATTCATTAAAAGTGCAATATATGTTATATAAATTCCTTACTTAAATATTACATTATTTAAATGTCTTTACTAACTTTTCATCTGTTTGATCTCTGAGACAGTTGAAATCTCAATCTCCATATTTAATAGTACATATGTTTTTCTTTGTAGTTTTATCAATTTTTCCTTTATATATCATGATTTGATTTTATTACATTTATTCAAGATTATTATTGTTTTGATTTTCTCCTTAATTGAACCTTTTACCATATGTTATGGTCTCTCTAAGCCTGTAAACACTTCTGTTATTAAATCCATTATGTCTAATAATATTATATCTTACAGCTTTCTTTTGGCTTGTTTTTTTCCAGGTATTTCTCTTTACTTTCAACCTTTTCTAAGTGTATTACTTTTTCATGGAAATTTCTAAGGGAGATGGCAAGAGTTGTGCCAATTTTCTTTCTTAATTGATGAGTTAGGCCATTAATATTTATTGTTGTATCTCACCTTTTTTCCACCAAAATTCGTTTACTTCTTTTTATTTTTTTATTTTTATTTTTATTTTCCTTCCTTGCCTTTTTCTGGGCAGGAGGCACTGTCTGAATGTGAGTGTATGTTTCCCATCTTTTCCCCTACTATTCTGGAATGTCTACATTGTCCTTCTGTTCTGTTAACGGTTACTTTTGTGTTTTTACTATGCTTATTTAAAGTCTAAGATTAACACCCAACCCTTTCTTGAACACCTTAAGAGCCTATATCCTTTTTCTCTGCCACTCTTCGTGTTCTGCTGTTACTGTGTCCTTGCCTCTATTCTTATCAACTTATTTTCTTATTTGTAAGCCTGTCTGTGGAAGGTATACTGCAAATAACACATCCGAAGGGAATGTTTGGAAATGAAACCAATCTGGTGAAAAACGTAACTTGTTGAGGTTGTATGAGTGCATACTGGCAGATTTTTCTAGTAGTACATTGTAAAGATAGGACAAAATCCCAACAGAGACCATGAAAACAAAAGACATAGCTTTGGGTGGCATTGGCGTATCAGTGACATCAGAAGCCAAGTAATAATGGTGTGGCCCAGAGAGAAAAGAAAAGCAATACGGAGATAGAATCTTGGAAAACTCTAGTATACAATTGAATCATTGTGATAGTTGATGTTATGTGTCGACTTGGCTAGGCCCATTCTCAGGATAATGTAATCACCTCCATGATGTGATCTGATGTCATCAGCCGATCAGTCATAAGTGGAGTTTCACTGGGAGTGTGGCCTGCACCCTATATACATATATGGACTACCAGTAAAGCTTGTTTGCTTGCTCTGAATCCTGGCAATGATAATGGCTCATTGTCATTAGACTTCCAGTTCTTGGGACTTGACCCAGCAGCCTGTCATCTGATCTGCCGACTTTGGGATTTGCCAGCTTCTGCAGCCCTGTAAGCCAGCAGCCTACCATCTGACCTGATGATTTTGGATTGGCCGGCCCCTGCTGCCATGTGAGTCAGAAGAAGCCTCCAGCCAATGCCTGACCCACAGACTTTGGGACTTGCCATCCTGAGCCATATCCTTGAGATAAGTCTCTCTGTGTGTGTGTATATAATATACATATACGCTTCATTGGTTTTGCATCTCTAGAGAACCCACCCAAAGATGTTTAGTATTGAGAGTGGTTCTAGAGAAACAAAATCGTAAGGATGAGTTTTCTAAACTGGTTCTCAAGTCTGAATAGTATTGAAGGCACAGATGACTCTGCTTGTAGTAGTAAAGAGAGCACCGTTAATCCATGGAATGAGCTGGTAATATTAATACACAAAATATCACCACAAATAGATCGCATATTGGTTAAAGGTGAGAATCTGGGTGATCTCATGTTTGATTCTTATCGACAATTTTGTCAGAATGAGAAGTATAAGGAAGCTCGCTGGTTGGTTCTACTTTCGCTAGACAAAGTGGCTAAAGAAAGAGATGAGCTCAGGGCTTCAGGGTCACAATTCAAGTGTCGCATAAAAAATATCAAAGTTACCACTTGTGCCCTGAGAAAAAGCCGTATGTCTTGTAGTGACAGAGCTGATATTGCCAAAAAATAAACCTAGAGTGTTATTGTAAGAGTGGCTGAATTACTATGCCAATTAAATTCCCCACCTTGAATGGTGAAGTTAAAGTGAAGACGTTGATTGGGAACAAATGGAATCCTGAAACTTGTAAAGGAGGCATATAGGCAGATAATCAGGAAGCTGTGGATATTGAGCATCTAAATTCTGTGAAATCATTCCTGCCTACAGAACTAGCCTTCCCATCTGAAAAGATTACTCCATCTTTGTCTGCTAAGACACCTGTTGTGGATTGAATTGTGTCCCCCAAAAATATGTGTATCAATGTGGCTAGGCCATGATTCCCAGTATTGTGTGATTGTCCACCATTTTGTCATCTGATGTGGTTTTCCTATGTGTTGCAAATCCTATCTCTATGAATTTGATGAGATGGGATTACCGGCAGTTATGTTAATGAGGCAGGACTCAATCTAAAAGATTGGATTGTGTCTTGAGTCAATCTCTTTTGAGACATAAAAGAGAGAAATGAGCAGAGACTGTGAGAGAATAAATTTCTCTCTGTTAAAGCCATCCACTTGTGGTATTTCTGTTATAGCAGCCCTAGATAACTAAGACACCACACTTCCCAGCAAAACCATTATCCCTTCCACTCCCATCTGATGACATTAACCCAGCTGTGTCTGAAGAGCCTTGTCTGAGATATCACCTGGCGTGGCATTTGCGTAATTGCCTGGGGCAAATGCTTTACAAGACATTGCTGAATGTCCCCAGGATCTACCCCTACCACCCATTTTTGCTTCTAGACCTATAACTAGGCTTAAGCTCTAGTAACCCCCAAAAGTGGAGTGCAAAGTGTGACCCTGGAGAAGGTACTCTGCACTCCAAAAACTGCTTGACTTTTCTAATATGTACAAACAGAAACTTGGGAAATATGTGTGGGCATGGCTATTAAGAGTATGGGATACTGCTGCAAGGAACGTAAAGATGGAACTGGCTGACTTTATTGATATCGGCCTGCTAAGTACAGATTCTTCATTCAGTGTTTCAGTTCGAGAGGTTAGGAAAGGATCTGATAGTTTATTTAGCTAGTTCCCTGAAGCATAGATTAAGCAGTGGCCTACACTAAATCAAGTTGAAGTGCCAGACTTGTCTTGTAAAAACTGCATGGGAGCAGTGTCTGACCTCCTCTAACTTCACCTGGGGGAAGGAAAATCAAGATCAACAGCCCAAGGCTGATTCCTATGAGGCAGAGGTCAGACATGCCTCCTCTCTTGCCGTCTTTACTAATTCTGACACATCCCTCCCAACCATCCCTCCCACAGCACTCTCTACTGGGTGCGATAATTCATTGCAATGGCCACACAGAACTCACAGACCATACTCACAATTATGGGGTTTATTAGGGAAATAACAGGTACAATTCAGGCTCAAGAACACTCAGGATACAGTTCTTCCAACAGAATAACCTCTCCCAAGCTGGGCTCACAGGCACGCCTCTCCCAGGCCCTCAGTCTCTGCTCAGAGGTACTCAGCCTTCTCTCTCTGTGTACCGAAAGCCCACAGCGCCGTCTCCTGCAGCTGCGTCTCGCCTGCTGGTCTCTCCTTCCTTGGTGGTAGTGGACTCTTCCCCTCTGCTCTGGAATTGGCCCTCTTTTAAGGCAAAACTGACCAATCCCCTTGGTAGGCCACAATTACCCTATCACACAATTACCTGGATGGGAGTTACAAGACTATGGCCAGAAAGGCCATACAAGTGTAATCACACCACACTTGGTATACAGTAGAAGAAGATATCCAAAGGTTAGGTAAATTCACATGTTAAAGTGGATTTATCAGGTTAGACACACATACCAACATATGGAGTGCCCAGAGGACACACATTTTACCACAATATTGAGGAATAAATTTGTGAAGGGAACCCTCCAATATCCTTGAAGACTGCTGTGGTTGCTATTTTATGCAAGTCAGATTTGACAATGGGAACTGCCCTAACAGATTTAGGACACCTAACTACAATGGGGCTGATTGGACCTCGTGGTGGTAGGGGCTAAGTGGCAGCACTCAATCGACAAATACAAGGTGGCTGTTGTTACCATAATGGACAGAAGAGTCAAATCAGTAATTGGAATATTCTGACTTGTATGGACTTTTGTGTTGGCTACTTAGTTACGGTGTCCCTAGGAGTGAAATAGATGAAAAACCTGCTAATTATTTAGTTGATCTGTACAAGCAGAAGAATTATAGGTCAGCTAAATGGCAGTCTAACTTAAATGACCAGAATAGAGAGTCACAGCCCCTCAATCAACTCCCAGGCTTGAGCCAGTTTACAGACCCAAAACCCCTTGAATGAATGGGAGGTCAGATTCCTTTGAGGAGGACCCCTCTGCACTACCAAAAATTTATACTGTGAATCTTTCTACCAGCCTTTCTCAAAGGAATCTATGGCCTTTTACTAGAAAGAATCTTCACTGAGGAAAAGGAAATAATTAGACTTTTTTGGAGATTACTGGACGCTGGCTCTGAACTGACACAAATTCCAAGAGACACAAAGCGTCACTGGCCCACAGATCAGAGTGGGGACATATAAAGGTCAGGTTATTAATGGAGTCTTAGCTCAGATCCATCTCACAGTGGTTCCAGTGGGTCCCCAAACCCATCCTGTAGTAATTTTCCCAGTTCTAGAATGCATAATTGCAATAGACATACTCAGCAATTGGCAGAACCCCCACATTGGGTCCCTGACAGGAGGAGTAAGGGCTATGATGGTAGCAAAAGCCAAGTGGAAACCATGAGAACTGTCTTTACCTATGAAAATAGTAAACCAAAAACAATACTGTATTCCTGGAGGGATTGCAGAGATCAGTTCACCATAAGGACTCGAAGGATGCAGGGGTGGTGATTCCCACCACAGCCCCATTCAACTCATCTATTTGGCCTGGGCAAAAAACAGTTGTATCTTGGGGAACAACAGTGGATAACCATAAACTTAACCAGCTGGCAATTCTAATTGCAGCTACTGTTCCAGATATGGTTTCATTGCTTGAGCAAATTAATACACCTCCTGGTACTTGGTATGTAGCTATTGATCTGGCCAATGCTTTTTTCCTTGATTCTGGTTTCTAAGGATCACCAGAAGTGGTTTGCCTTCAGTTGGCAAGGCCAGCATTATACCTTCACTGTCCAATTCCAGGTATACCAGCTCTCCAGCCATATGTCATAGTTTAGTCTGCAGGGAAATTGGTTGCCTTTCCTTTTCCACAAGACTTCACACTAGTCCATTACATTGATGACATTATGCTGATTGGGGCTAATAATGAAGAAGTATCAATAACTCTGGACTAACTAGTAAAACATTTGCCTGCTAGAGTACAGGAAATTAATCTGACAAAAATTCAGATGTCTTTCACCTCAGTGAAATTTCTAGGAGTCCACTGGCGTACAGCATGTCGAGATATTCCTTCTAAAGTGAAGGATAAATTGTTACATCTGGCCCCGCCTACAACAAAAAAGGAGGCTCAATGCCCGAAGTGCTTCTTTGGATTTTGGAGGCAAAATATTCCTCATTTGGGTGTGCTACTCTGGCCTATTTATCAAGTAACTCAAAAAACTGCTAGTTTTGAGTGGGGCCCAGAACAAGAGAAGGCTCTGAAACAGGTTCAAGTTGCCTTGCTAGCCACTCTACCACTTGGGATGTGTGATCTTGCTGATTCAATGGTGCTTGAAGTGTCAGGGGCAGATAGAGATGAATTTTGGTGTCTTTGGCAGGCCCCTATTGAAGAATCACAGAGCAGACCCTTAGGATTTTGGAGCAAAGCCTTGCTGTCCTCTGCTGATAACTACTCTCCTTTTGAGAAACAGCTTTTGGCGTATAACTGGACCTTTGTAGAGACTGAATGACTAATCATGGGCCACCAAGTCACCATGTAGCCTGAGCTACCTATCATGAACTGTGTGTTGTCTGACCCACAAAGTCATAAAGTCTGATGTGCACAGCAAACCTCCATCACTAAATAGAAGTGGTATGTATGAGATTAGGCTCGAGCCAGACCTGAAGACACAAATAAGTTACACAAGGAGGTGGCTCAAGTGCCCATGGTCTCCACTCCTCTCACATTATATTCCCCCTCCCAGTCTGCACATATGGCTTAATGGGGAGTTCCTTGTGATCAGTTGACTGAGGAAGAGAAAATTTGTGCCTGGTTTACAGATGGTTCTATGTGAAATGTAGGCATCACTCAAAAGTGGATGGCAGCAGCACTGCAGCCCCTTTCTGGGACCTTTCTGAAGGACAGTGGTGAAGGGAAATCCTCCTAATGGTCAGAACTTCAAGCAGTGTACCTAGTTGTTCACTTTGCTTGGAAGGAAAAATGGACAGATATGAGATTATATATTGAATCGTGGGCTGTGGCCAATGGTTTGGCTGGATGGTCAAGGACTTAGAAGGAACATGATTGGAAAATTGGTGACAAGGAAGTACGGGGAAGTGATACGTGGAGACCTGTCTGCATGGGCCAAAAAAGTGGAGATATTTGTATGTCATGTGAATGCTCACCAAAGGTGACTTTGAGAGAGGGGGACTTTAACAATCAAGTGGATAGGGTTACTCGTTCTGTAGAAACCAGTCATCATCTTTCCCTGCCACTCCCATCATTGCCCAGTGGGGTCATAAACAAAGCTGTCATGGTGGCAGGAATGGAGGTTATGCAAGGGTCCAGCAACATGGACTGCTACTCACCAAGGCTGACTTGGCTACAGCCACTGCTGAGTGCCCAATCTGCCAGCAGTAGAGACCAACACTGAGTCTCCAATATGGCACCATTCCTCGGGGTGATCAGCCAGTACCCTGGTGTCAGATTGATTACATTGGACCATTTCCATCAAGGAAAGAGCAGCATCTCATCCTTACTAAGATAGACACTTACACTGGATATGGATTTGCCTTCCCTGCATGAAATGCTTCTGTCAAAACTACCATCCATGAACTCACAGAATGCCTTATCCACTGTCATGGTATCCCACACAGCATTGCCTCAGATCAAGGGTCTCCCTTCACAGCAAATGAGCCCATGTTCATGGAATTCACTAGTCCAACCATGTTCCCTACCGTCCTGAAGTAGCTGGTTTGATAGAATGATGGAATGGCCTCTTAAAATACACAGTTATTGTGCCAGGTAGGTGGGAATACTTTGCAGGAGGTGTATATGCTCTAAACCAGCATCCAATGTATGGTGCTGTTTCTCCCATAGCCAGGATTCATGGGTCCAGGAATCAAGGGGTGGAAATGGGAGTGGCACCACTCCCCATTACCCCTTGTGACCAGCTCACAAAAGTTTTGTTTCCTGTCCCCACTCTGCAGTTCTAGCAATCTTAGTTCCAAAGGGAGGAATGTTCCACATAGAGACACAACACGTTCCATTGAACTGGAAGTTAAGAATGCCACCCAACTATTTTGGGCTCCTGATGCCTCTGAATATACAGGCAAAGAAGGGAGTTACCATATATTGGCTGATGTGATTGATCTTGATTACCAGGGGGAAATCAGATTGCTTTACATAATAGAGGCAAAGAAGAGTATGTCTGGAATGAAGGTGATCCCTTTGGGTGTCTCTTAGTATTACCATGCCCTCTGATTAAAGTTGATGGAAAACTACAGCATCTCAATTCCAACATGACTGCTAATGGCTCAGATCCTTCAGGAATGAAAGTTTGGGTCCCCACCAGGCAAACAACCATGATCAGCTGAGGTACTTGCTGAGGGTAAAGGGAATATGAAATGGTTGGTGGAAGAAGGTAGTTCTAAATACCAGTTACAACCATGTGACCAGTTGTAGATGTGAGGAGTGTAATTCTTATGATTTTTTCTTGTTTTATTACACAAGTATTTGTGCATATATATGTGAAATATTTTTTATTTTTATTTTCTTCCCTTCCTTATCCTATGATTTATCAAATATATGACATAAATGAGGTTAGTGTGTTTTTGGTTGTATGCATGTTAGTGATATCATGTTAGATGCAAGTATGACTTTATAGTAGTCTTTATTTAGAGATTATGTATGGTTTAATGATAAGTGTACTAGTTCAAGGTGACAAGAGGTGGACTGTGATGGTTAATGTTATCTGTCAACTTGTCTAGGCCATGATTCTCAGAATTGTGTAATTATCTTCATTTTGTGATCTGAAGTAATTATTCTCCATTTTGTGATAAAATGTAATCACGTCCATGATGTGATCTGATATGATCAGACAATCAGTTGTAAGGAGAGTTTCTTTCCCTGGGTGTGGTCTGCACCCAATATATATATATTGTCATTTTTGCGAAGCATGCTTGCTTGCTCTGGATCCTATTTCCGGCTTCTCATCATCTGACCTCTGGTTCTTGGGACTTGAGCCAACAGCCTGTCACCTGATCTGTCAACTTTGGGATTCGCCAGCTTCCACAGCCCTGTAAGAGCCAGCAGCCTACCAACTGACCTGCTGATTCTGGGTTCATCAGCCACCGCAGCCACGTGAGTCAGGAGAAGACTCCAGCTGACACTTGATCCGTAGATTTTGAGACTTTCCAGCCTCAACAATAGTATGAGCCATTTCCTTGAAATAAATCTCTCTCTCCTTCTGTATATATATATATACATGCTTCACTAGTTTTCCTTCTCTAGAAAATCTAGCCTAAGACAATCAGACATAGTGTCATGGTGGGGGGAGCGGGGATCTTGATTTTGAACCTGATGTTTCCATCCTAATCTTGAATTATCAAGCTCTCTGTGATGGTTAAAGTTGTGTGTCAACTTGGCTGGTCCATGATCCTCAGTGGTTTGGCAGTTATGCTGTAGTTTGGCAGCTTTTTAATGATGTGATCACCTTCATAATGAGATCTGATATAATGAGATAACCTCCATGATGAAATCTGTTGTGAGCAGCCAATCAGTTGAAAGGGAGTTTCCTTAGGGCTGTGGCCTGCATACAATATAGGTGGACTTTCTGGCAAAGCTTGATGGATGTTGCTCACTCTGGATCCTGCAGCTGGCTCCTGTTCATCTGACCTGCAGTTCTTGGGACTTGAGCTAGCAGCTTATGTGCTGTCTGACCTTCCGATCTTGGATTCTCCAGCACCTGTAGCTGCGTGAGTCAAGAAAAGCCTCCTGCCTGATCCACAAACATGAGACTTTCCAGCCTCTACAACCGTGTGAGCCATTTTCTTTACATAAATCTCTTTCTATATATATTTGTGCGCTGCACTGGTTTTCCTTCTCCAAAGAACCCAGCCTAAGACACTGACTTTTAGTAAATTACATCATCTTCCTTGTCCTTATTTTATTTTATATGTAAAATATTTTGCCAAGGCCCTTCTGTCCCTCGCACTCATTTTCTTTAGAGTCCCATATGTGGATGAAAAACTGAAATGAGTCTGAGAAGCACAGAAGAACTCTGTACAGAAGGTGATGAATAAGTTGACATTTAATACTGAACCCCATATGGATCTGAAAAGAGGAAATAAGAACCATGTTAACAGAGTTATGAAACCGGAATCTTCAGTAGGCAAACATAAATTTTCTGAAGCTGAAAACAGTTTGGGATTCTAGTGAAAAATAATGGAAGGGTGATGGAGCCAGATTGTAGAGCATGCTGAGTGTCAAAATTTCTGAATATTAAGTGGCAGAAATTTTTCCTCAGAGAGGTGACTGCACTACAGAAATATTTCAGGTATATCCCAATGGCATACATGAAAGGACTCTGGAGGCAGCTAAGACAAGTCACAAAGTTACTTACTAAAATGTGGAGCAAAATATGATAAAGCTACTTTTCCATAACTTCGTGCAAATGTAGAACCTGGACATTACAACAGTTAAATGGAAGAATTAATGCATTCAAATTGTGGTTTTGACAATGAATATTGAAAATACCATGGATTGCCAGAAGAACAAACAAATCATTCTTAGAAGAAATAAAACCAGAATGTTCATTAGAAGCCAGGATGGTGAGATTTGGGCTTGCTTACTTTGGACAGTCCATCGGGAAATACGAATTGCTGGAAAAGAATATCATATTTGGCAAAGCAGATTGTCAGCAAAAATAAGGAAAACCTTCAATGAGATGGTTTGACACAATAGCCACAAAAAATGAACTCAAACATACCAAAGATCATGAAGAATGGCTCAGGACCAGGCAATGTTTTGTTCTGTTATACATAAGGTCTCTGTGAGTTAGAGACGACTCCCAGCAACCAACAACAACAACAGATTAAGATGATATTAAATGGAATAGATTCTGGAAAGATTTGCTGGGAAACACATTTCTGGGGAAAAATATCCATGGACTTTAATTGTTTTCTATCCACACATCCTCCCTCCTCCCACCCCGGTTGTGGAGGGGCCAGGCACACAAGGTCTGGGAATGCAGACCCTAATAAAACATAATCACTGCCCTCTGAGTCAGAGAGAATTGAAATGCCAAAAGGCCACCATCATACCTGTGGCAAGGGCTTGAAGGAGCTGAGTGTCATAGGGCCCGGTCTAGAAGCAGACATGCACCAAGCCTTCAGAACAGGCATACGACAGGTGTTCTCTCACACGTCTTAAATGGGTCATGAGTATATCTGCATCTGAGAGCTTTATCTGTGCTGAAACTTGGAGCTATATCTTCACAATATCAAAATCAATGACTGTGAAGTATAATATTTATTCAAGCCCTTTTTGAGAGTTTATGGGGGAAAAACGTTAGTTGTTCACCTGAAGCTAGATATTTTCTGAACTACATGCAACTTCTCTTTATCCATAAATATAACAAAGGGGTTACTAATATAACCTGATAAATAAAGCTAGATATTGAAAAAACCCTATGTTTTGATATCTTATGCTTGTTTTTTTAAGAGCTGAAAGTAGAAATATTTTTTCTTTAAATTTTATTTATTTTATAAACATACACAAATTCAAGTTTCTGCATGTACAATTCAGTGACATTGATTGCATTCTTCAAGTTGTACAACCATTCACATCCTCCTTTTCTGCGTTGTTCCTCCTCCCCCATTAACATAAATACACTGCTCCCTAAGTTTCCTGTTTAATCTTTTGAGTTGCAGTTGTCAATTTGATCCCATATTAAAATAAAAAATCAAACCCATTGCCATCGAGTCGATTTGATCCCATATAGATAGTTCTTAAAAGAGCATAATGCTCAAGACAGACAATTTTTACTGACTAAGCTAAACTATTGTTTAAATTTTAAGAAGATGGCAGGAGATATTTTTGGTTTAAGGTTTAAAGATTATCTCAGAGCAATAGTTTCAGAGGTTCGTCCATTCTTCATGGCTCCAGAAAGTCTAGAGTTTATGACATTTGAAATTCTGTTCTGCGTTTTTCCGCTTTTGATCAGGATTCTTCTATGGAATCTTTGATCAAAATGTTCAGTAATGGTAGCTGGGCACCATCCAATTCTTCTGATCTTATGGCAAAGGAGGCAGTTGTTCATGTAGGCAATTAGCCACCTATTCCATATACTCCTCCTATCCCTGACTCTCTTTCTTCCTCTGTTGTTCCAGGTGAATAGAGGCCAATTATTGTGCCTTGGATGGCCACTTGAAAGCTTTTAAGACCCCAGGCACTGTGCAACAAACTAAATAGCAACATTTTTAATGATATGTTTCATGGTCTAATTTACTTATCAACTTGCTATTTTTCTTCAAATGTAATTGACAGATTGATTTATATCCTGCATCTGTCCTTGAAGGATTTGAGACAAGAAATACACACAAAGACAAATAAAAGATATGAAAGAACAAAAGTAGGAAATTAAGTTTTATTCAAGAGAAAGATGAGTCATAAAGCACATACCATAAGATCTTATACATTTGCTAAATATGGAACACAGATATGAGTCTGGGCTTATTAGCAGCCAGAGAAAGGAGGGAAGATATTCTCAAACAATATTCATAAAGACCCTGTGCTAAGGCAAACTAAGTGCATAGGTTTTGTTGTTAACAATGTCCAGTACAGTTTTCCCAAAAATACAGTCCTAGTGTCTTCATTTTAATTTTTCCACTCTTGCCCCTTGAGTATACAGGCCTGCTATTTTACTCTCTAAAGGATACCCTAGCCTCTCAAGTTGTGATTAGCGTCTGGGATCAGAACTTCCTTTTCCCAAGTTCTCACCGTTCTGTCACCATTTCCCCAAATCAACATCTCAATTACTGTAACTTTAAATTACAAGCAATAAAAAGATCTGGTGGGAAGAAGAATTACCCCTCTAAGGTGTATTTTTATGGCATCTGCTGGGAGATGGCAAAGTAGACGTTTATCAAAATAAAGCCTTTCACTCCATCACATCTGCACGGCAGGCTGCTTCTGGGCAGGGCATCAGTATTACTCACTAGATACTCCTCGGCCACTTTTAACATCTCCAAGTTGATTTTGAAGGAAACAAAATCATTTAATTTGGAAAAATAAATAAATTGCTTAAGAAGGCAACTCTTTGGATGAATTATCATAGTGATAAGGAGATGTAACAGGAATCCACAAGAAAGATAAAGATCTCTTTATTGCTGCCATTACATTTCAAGTAATTACTCAGGAAGAATCAAGAGTATGACCCTTTTAAGGAACGCTGAATTTCTTGAAAAATAAACAAAGAATAATGACAAAAAAATCCATGCATATGATGGATAAACATATATATCTTTAAAAAACCTTTCTATTTTTTTGGTACAAATGCAAATTCCTCTTGCTAATGTCTCATTTGTTTTCCTTTTTAAATGATCTGTTCATATCTAAATCAAATTCCTCCTCTGACAAATATTATGAGTGAAATTATTAACAGTTGGCATCAATAAGAACCTTCTAGGTTTCAGGCTTTGTGTTGAGCATTTTAGACGCAGTTGTGTTATGATGAAGGAACATAACATTCCCTCTGTTTAATCCCTATATATCAAATATACAGCCAGGGGATGGCAAAAAGTCCTGGATTTATGAGTAGATGAGCTGAAATCCTTGCTCTGTAACTCATTATAATGATGCACCTGGACAAGTTACTGAATCTTTCTCAGTTTTTTCTCAGTTATAATAATGGAGTCCCTGGTGGTGCTACCAATTAAGCACTGGGCTGCTAACTGAAAGGTTGTTTGTTTGAATCCACCCAGAGGCACCTTGGAAGAAAGTCCCGGTAATCTACTTCTGAAAGATCACAGCTATTGAAAACCCTATGGAATGCAGTTCTACTCTGAAACACATGAAGATTTCTTTTTTTTTTTTTTTTTACTTACCTCACTAGATCATTATCAGAATTAATTGAGCTGAGTCTGATGCTGTTGGCAGCTGTTCATGTCTTCTCAACCTAGGTTACATCTGACAGTTCTCAGTCCTGCCAACGGCTTTCAGCATTTTTCTACCTGAGGGTGCTGTCTGACTCTGGGAGAGTGCTCGGTTCACAAAGGGCTGACTGGAAATGCTGGGATAACACCCAGGATCCATCTCAACCAATAAGGATGAGAATTGGTGCAAAAGACCCCAGCTTCCTCTGATTTCAGTGAGAGGGTTCTGATATGTTCCACACAGCCTCTGAGAGGACCCCCAGTTGGATCAAGCCCCAATTTCCCACAGAGGCAACCTACTCCTTACTATGCTCCTTGTTGACTTTCTCCCTCCCTGGACACTTTCTAGGGTTGTCTGCCAAAAACACTAATAGTACCAGTAACTGTCAAGTCAATTCCAATTCATGGCAACCCAATGCGGGTCAGAGTAGAACTGTACTCAATAGGGTTCTCAATGACTGATTTTTCAGTAGGTCACCAGGCCTTTCTTTCGAGGTGCCTCTAGGTGGACTCAGATCACCAACTTTTCTGTTAGCAGTCAAGCACATTAACCACAGGAGCACTACACGGGGACTCCTGCTATCATCCAAATCCTTGTCTTTGGGTCTGCCGAACACTAACCAAAGAAAGTCTGTGAAGGACCTTTTGTTGCATCTCTTCCTCTCTAACCAGCATGTGGTTCAGGGAAATTCCTAAGTTTCTTTAAATAAATTTACACATAATCACCTCCGTGAATTTTATGACTCTTCTACCAAATATTTGCTAAAAAATAAACAAAGAATCCTGCAGTGACTTTATAAATGATTTTTGTCATTTGTACCTGTCCAAATACGGCCATGTCTCAACTGTCCTGGTGAGTTTGAGGCAGGCTCCCATAACTGATTTCTTGAGTTTTATCTGGAAGGGATTTTCTAATCTGTGACCATTGACATGAAGTAGTCTAGGTCATAGCTTTCTATACACAAAGAAACCATTGCTGTTGAGATTTAAGGCATTCTGGAGAAAGGTAAAAGAGCCTAGCTCATGGAATACTTGATTTTTAGGTCCATTGTGTATTCTGTTGTTGCTAACTCCTATTCTAATTCCACTAGACACTAGATGAATGAAACACCTAAATTTCTTGTCACTCATAACAGAGGTATAAACAGATAACTAGAATGCAAGGCTATTTGTGCTGTGGTTAGGTAGACACAGGGCACTATAGGAATGGGTATACCAGCAGACAAGGTCAGGTCCCGGATTCACCTTCTCGGTCAACTTGGGCCTCCCTGTTATGAAATTAATTCCTTAATGCCTGTGCTTCCTCCGAGAATTAAAGTGTTCTTAATGCAGGACCCCAATCTGCCTTAAACCTCACCCTTACTGGAGCCTAGAGTAGGAGCTCTGTGTATTATTTACTGAGAGAACAGATGACATTTTGTTGGAACACTTTTGACCCAGGAAATATTTTGACTCTGCCTAAAACACAGATGCTCAATAGATCTTAAAAGATACAGGCCTGTTCAAAAATAGACTAGAAATGTGTTAAATGCAACCATTTATATCATACCGTCCTTAAGTATATATACTTTTTTTTTTTTTTAAGTTCTAAGTTTGGTGCTTTGGATAGCCTTTTGCTCCTGTGCAAGTTATAAAGACGTTGTACAAATCAGTGTTCTTTTCTACGAGCTGAATATATTCTGGGTAGATAATTGAATAAGTGATTAAAGCACCATTGTTGTAACATCTGTGTAGTGATATTTTGTAGACCTCAACAAAATCAGCTCATCGTACAACATCTGCCCATTACATTTACTTGGTAACTTTTAGAAAATAGAAGTCAGAATAAGAATCTTTTGTAGTGCTGTATGACACCTAGAATGCACAAGGACTCAGAGATAGTAATTCAAGGTGATGTTTGCTTCCAAATATATGTCTGCAGTTGTGATTTCCAAGACAGCACAAAGTGCAAAAGGCGTCAATCTGCTATGCAAGGCATAATTGGTTCTCATGACACATGTTGACATTTATCAAATGTTATTGTATTATCAGAATATGAACTAATGCATTATGCATTTTCAGTAAAATAATGTGATCTGTTCTCCTTAATGTTTTTGTGTTTGCTCTGGATTTTTTTTTTCCAGATTTATATGCCTTTTCAAATTCTTTTTTCAATTACTAGAATAGAAATGTAAGTAAGCAACAGGCAAAACAACAAAATAAACGGATAAACTGAATTATACATGTGAGATAGATTTCCTTTATCATGACAATATATTTTAAACTGGGATTTTTTTTTTTTTTTTTTTTTGCTATTTTCTCCAATATTGTATAAGATTTGAGAATCATCCACAATGATAGTTTCTTTGATTTGTGTAACATATAAGTTAAATTTCCTCAGACAAAATGTATTTTCATTGAATGTTAAGCTTCCTTAAAGGTCATTTAGCGGATAAGTCTCATGATTTTTCTTGTTCTAAAAGAAGCAGTGTGGGTGAAGGGTAGAAGGAGAACCCACGATCAGAGAGCTTAATTAATTTATTTAAGAATTAAATTTAACCCAAGTAAGAGGAAGTTTCTGTTCTAAAATGTCTTCATTACATTCAACTCCTTCTGTCCCCCCCTCTTCCATATGCCACCGTTATTCAAGGATATGAAGTTAAAAATAACAAGTCCAAACAAAAACCAGGCAGTGCCACTGATAATTTTCCTAGAGGATATAATATTCCTAAAATATGGGCAACATAATTTATTTCTTGTCCAGGCTGCCTTGGAGACATCATGAAATACCAGACAAGGGTTTGTGATCCGGGAGAATTCAGATGAAACTCTGTGTTGACTAAGTACCTGAGTGGCCTTCAGGAATTTACTAAGGTCTCTGAAGCTCGGTTCTCTTGCTGTGGTTTACTGGCTTCTATTATTATGTTCAATCATTAAAGAAAAAAAGCATAATTTAAGAATGACTATGAAGTTAAATAGGACCTAAGAATGTGTATCTAAAATGTAAAGCCAAATAGCATAGTGGTTAAGAAAACGAAATTGGGAGACACATAACCATTTGCCTTCAAGTCAACTCCAGCTCTTGGTGACCCCATGTGTGTCAGAATAGAACTGTGCTCCATATGGCTTTCAATGGCTGATTTTTCAGAAGTAGATTGCCAGGACTGTCTTCTGAGGTACCTCTAGGTGGACGAGAAACTCCAATATTTTGGTTGGTAGCCGATAGCATTAACTGTTTGCACCTCCCAGGGAGACACGGAGACATGTGCAAATTTAGACAGGGCGACTCTCAGCTGTGGGAGCTCTTCCTCTCTGAGACTCAGTTTTCTAACAATAAAATGGGGGCATTTGTGTCTTTATAGCAGAGTTGTTGTAAAGAGGAAACCAAGTAATATATATGATGTGAACAGCAAGCATTCACTAAATGATTCTAATTATGTGGCTTTTATAATACTTTGTAGTAATATTTTGTAATTATTTTGTAATAATTACAGTTTCCAAAGAATGGAATCGCTTTCTAATGTATATGTCCACATTTCAACTTTTGCACACTGTTAAAACAAAAATCATATTAAGCCAATAATAGAAATTGATAGAAGTTTATTGAATATACAATTCGAAATTGGAGTAATATTTTGATTAGGGAGTCAAAGGCTTTCTGAAGATGAGAGAACCTCTAAAGATTCTTATGCTCAATCTTACTGATATTGCCATGGAAAAGGGCCAGAACAGAACTGATAAATAATTTGTGGTCAGGAAGGATTGCATACAGCATTGTCTTGAAAAACAATTAATTACTGACTTACCCTAAAATATAGCTCTAGTCTGACCTTTGGACTCTAGTTTCCTTGAAGCTGAACAAATTCTTAAAATTCTTAAATTCTTTTTAAAATTCTTTAAAAAATCAAAGTGCCAGAGGCATTTTATCTAGACCATTGTTTGACTCAAAAGTGACTTTTAGAAACCAGTTTCTTTAAGCCTCAAAGTTCAAAATGACATCTCAGGGCAAATGGCCTGAGTGGGTCACCCTAAATCTGTAGACACTAAAATTCTGGATTTCAGGAGAATTAAAATGGTTTCTTAACATTGGCTTTTATATAGATAGGTAAACCAAACCAAACCCATTGCTGTGGAGTCTATTCAGACTCACAGCGACCCTATAGGTAGCTGCCATCAAATCGACTCTGTCTCATGACACATTTATTGCACAACATCACCCAGTCCTGAGTCATCCTCGAGACTGACGGCAAGTTCAAGCTCATCATTGTGGCTATTGTGCCAATCCATCTCACCGAGGGTCTCCCATGTCCTTGATGGCCCAATACTTCTCCAAACATGAGGTCCTCCTCCAGAGACTGACCTCTCCTGATAATGTGTTCAAAGCAAGTTAGTCAAACAATGTTCTGTCATGATCCATAAGGTTTTCACTGGCTACTTTTCAGAAGTAGATCACCAGCTCTTTCTTCCTAGCCTGTCTTAGTCTGGAAGCTCCTCTGAAACCTGTCCACTACAGGTGACCCTGCTGGTATTTGAAATACCATGGAATAGCTTCCAGCATCACAGCAACATGCAAGCTACCGACAAACTGATAGACAGGTGGTGGGACTTTTATATATGTCTTCATAAGTACATTCCATACAAGAGTCAGGGGCTCAGTATTAAGGGCAGTGCCCTCGTCCCAAACAAATGGCATTCCTCTGTGATTGTTTGATACTCACACCGCCTTTGATGCTACACATGTCAAGCATTGTTTGGATACTTGCTCTCACCTCACTGGTCATGTCAGACCAGTCACAGCTCATTCGCAGCCTCCATTTCCTCCTGTCACACACACAGCTCTACCCGCCTCCAGAACGCTAAGGCCAAGGAGTCAGAGACAAGACGTGCAGAGTCCCACACCAGAGAGAGTCCATTCAGAGCTCAGGAGGAGGGTCAACGTGATCATTTTCTGAAGTTTGACCTCAACCCTTCCCCAGTCAAAAGCATTCAGAAAAAATATATTTATCTTTCTAAACAGATGGGATTCTTTAAATCACTAAATATTCCCCTAACAACCTGACAATAGTACCAGCTGTAGGAGGGCACAGAATTTCAAACATCAAACATTCAGGCAGAACTAAGCTGATCAAACACAGTATATATATATTCTTTTCTGCCACCTTCACATAAAAGAGTGAACAAGATTGATGGAAAGAAAAATAACTTTCAGTGGATTTCATTGTGGAGAAATCATTATTTTTCTGGTAAAACTATGAAAAAATCTTTCTTAGACAAACTCCAACGTATGTAAACATAGTGAAACTGTTCATTTCAATAAGAGGCCAAATGTATTAAAGGCCTGCTCCAAACATTTCTTATGCAAATGAGAAAATAAGAGCTGACTTTCAAGGCCGTCTGTTCAAAAGCAGCTGAGGTAGAGAGGTTCAACTTAAGCTGATCCTTTGCAGTGCTTTCTCCTCCCTAAAATCTCACCAAGAACAGTCAGGGGGAAGAGGGCAGGTGCCCCATGGCTGGGAATGTATCTTTTTCCAATGCAAATCTTCTCTTAAAATCTGGCCTTCAATCTTGATTTCACGCTTTAACTTTTCTCTCTCAGAAAAATTTCATGTGAAATAATGTGCATTTTCTCTGACATTTTTCACTCTAGCAATTTGATAAAGTCGATCTATGGTTACATTAAAAAAGAAAGCATCCACCGAAAAGTTGGCAGTATACAAGTTCCAATGGGGCATTTTAGTTTTTCTCTAAAAATCCCAGAAAAAGGACTAAAATCTAAAAATTCATTTCTCTGAAAATTCTCGTAGTTACAAACACCTTGATAGTTTGAAGCATTTTGCTAGCTTTATCATTTACCTTAGATTTTTGCAGACACAATTTTTATGTGCTAGGATTTTATTTTCCCTTAGGGAAATGTTTACTACATCAAAGCAATATTGAAAGTTTTATGTCAGGAAATTTGAAATATGTTCATTCTATTCATTGTATAATGTTATTTTTTAAAAAAGTAAACATACTTAAGATTTTTTAGAAGAGGAATCACAGGATCCTCCCTTCCATAACTGACTGAATACATAGGCAATACAAAATTTCATATGTTCTGATGAGAACACTATAAATTCTCTCTTTTGTGTATTGTGACCCTAATACCTCTCAACATGTTTTCTCCTTTTCAAAATGGGCCATTGAGAGCTTGACATAACTAACGCCATAGTGATACTCCAAGTAACCTGTAAGTTTTTTTTTTTTTTTTGACTTGGAATTTTGTACACTCTCACTTTCAATGTCCTTTTTTATTATACCAGCTACGCTGGTCTCTTTCCAAAGGGGTGTGGGGCCTTCTCAGCTCTTGCCGACTTGGTCTTCCTCCTTTTCTTTGTTCTCTTAGTGGGTGGCCTTCAGCCTGCAGGGCAGCAGGTAGGAAGGCTGCCTGGCACTTGTGGTCTGCAACTTTCTTTCTTTTTTGCTCCTTATCTCAGCCAGAGTAAACTTGGCTGGCCAGTTCCGCTAGCTGAGAGATTTTTATATAAGTATTTTTGCCTGTTACAAACATGAAGATTAGAGTCCAGATCTCTTTAGTCTAATAAAGAGTTTTTTGTAATCGTCTTGTGATGTATACTCATCAGACCATCTGTGGGCTACATGTCTGAAGACATTATATAACCCTCGCAAAAATGATATATAAGCTCTAATGTAGAAATCGCCTTTCAGGACTCCATGAAGACAGCCAGTGTTGCTTTGGACTCCCCATTGGTGTCACCTCCTAATAAACTTTCTCTGTCTTTCTGACTCGGAGTATGTTTCTTTGGCTCAACTGCTCCAGGGCACCGACCCTAACTGGGCAACAGTATGACGATCTGTTGGGCAAGAAAGTGAATGAACTCCAAAATTATTCAAAGGGCATGAATCTCAAGATAGTAATTCTGTGCTAATTTCTAATCTCAGAAAACGTGTGCATTTCATCATAGAATAAGGCAATACGGATAAATCAAATTTAGATAGGTCATATACCTTTCATTAGATAGCAATACTTGGAAGACTTCAGTAAAATTAAAACAAGGTTAATATCTAAATAAGTTATATATATGTGTGTGTGTATATATATACACACATGTATATACATTCACATATTTATATGTGTATATATACTTATACACACATGCACACATATCTATCTATCTATTCATAAGAGTAGGAAGAATTTTCTTTCTAGCAATTAGCAATTACTGGATAACAACACCCCTAAACTCAGTGGATTAAACATCAATTGCATATTTAGTTCACAACTGAAGCTTAGCAATTTGAGCAGGACTCAGCTAGATGGTCCGTCTACTCTGGACCAGGCTCGGCTGCTCTCAGTTGGGCTTGCTCGTGCATCTCTTGTCAGCTGGTAGGTGGCCTAGAGCTGACTGGTTTTTGATGGCCTCAGCTGAGCCAGCTGGGATGATGGGAGTCTTCCCAAATGGTCACTTATTCTTCAGAAAACGTGGTTATATAGAAGACTTAGGGTTCTTAGGAGAGCAAACAAGCCCAATACACAAGCCCCTTCAAGTCTCTTGTCATGTTTGCAACTGTTCCATTGGCCAAAGTAAGTTAAATGTCCAAGGAGAGATCAAAGGGTGTGGACAGAGCAAGGAGTGAACATATTGAGCTGGTTCCCTTAATCAGATTACCATAGTCAAAAAATTCCATGAAAACCCCAGGATATGCAGATTACAGAGCATTTATTTGGCCCATCAGTTAGTAAATTTTTATCACATACTGACTGTAGTAGGATGAATAAAAGTCCCTCAAAAATCCAAGTCCACATGGAATGTAAGAATGTGAACTTCTTTGGAAATAGGGTCTTTGCAGATGTGATTTGTTAAGATGAGGGCACACTTGATTAGAGTGAGCTCTAAATCCAATGCCTGTGTCAAGGGCAGATTATCCAACAAGCAAGTTAAGCACGGTGTTTACCTTGCTTACCAGATCATCTGTTGTGAACAATTTAACATTTTTTCACCACATCAAAGATTCTGCTTCTAGGTATGGCTGATATCTGTCTTTCTCCCAACCCCACAGCACCTTCATACAGAATCAAAGCCTCTTTTCAAATTTACAATCCTTGACAGGGGCCGATGATCCAGTAAGCAAGGGTTTACTTGTGCTTATTGACTAATCTGTACTGAACAATTTCACATGGTTTTCACCACTTCTTTGATTGTTCACTACAGAGTAGTAAGCATTAGTAAGTAAGCACAAGAAAGCCTGTGCTTACCTTACTTACTGGATAATCCACCCCTGGCTAGTGTACTTATGAAAAGAGAAGAGGCACAGAGAGACGCACAGAACGAAAAAGACCATCTGAAGATGGAAACAGAGATTGGAGTAATGCCATTACAAGTCAAGTTACGCCAAGGGTTTCCAGAAGCTGGAAGAGGCAAGGAAAGAGCCTCCTCTAGAAACTTCAGAAACTGCCAACACTTTAATTTCAGATTTCCAGCCTCCAGAACTGTGAGAGAATACATTTCTGCTGTTTTCATCTATCCAGTTTGTAGTAATTTGTTATGGCAGCCCTAAGAAACTAATACACCTACTAAGCACCATGAACTATTTTAAGAGCTGAGATTATATCATTGAACAAAATACTTTCCCTCATAGAATTTATTTTCTAGTTGGATAAGATAAACAAAATAAGAAAGTCACTTATATACAGTATATTAAAAGGTGATAAGTGCAATGGAAAAATAAAGCAGGGAAGGATGATGAGGAATGCTGAAGTAAGATGGGGGTTACAATTTTGAATAGTGTAGTTAAGGAAGGATACCTTGAGAAGGTGGCTTTAAATAAAGACTTGTAGCAGGTAGAGGTGAAAGCTATATGGCTATCTGGGGAAACAGCCACCCAGGCAGAGAGGACAACAAATTCAAAAGTCTAAGATGAGACTGTGCCTGGAGTAATTAAGGAAGTCAGTGTGACTTGAGCAGGTGAACAGATGAGCAAGGGTAATCTTGATTTGTGGGGAGTTGAGGGTGATGGCAGCACTATGTCTGGAACAGGTACTCTTGAAATGGGGTGTTGCAGGGTGCACTGTATACAGACAAAGTATGAGGACACCAGATAGGAGAAATGTTACCCTTTTCCATGTTTGTCCCTTGCTTTCTTTTCCAACATATCTAAGATATTAATTTAGGGGAGCAATACTGAGAAAAGGGAATAACACTTCATGGTGGATGTGATCGTTAAGTTTATGTGTCATCTTGGCTGGGTCGTGATTCTCAGTGGTTTAGCAGTTATGATGTAGTTTGGCAATCATATAATGATGTAATCATCTCCATGATGGGGTCTGCTGTGAGTAGCCAATCAGTTGAAAGGGAGTTTCCTTGGGCATGTGGCCTGCATCCAATATAGGTGGACTTTCTGGCAAGGCTCATGGACTTTTGCTCTCACTGGATCCTGCAGTTGGCTCCTGTTCTTCTGACCTCTGGTTCTTGGGACTTGAGCTAGCAGCTTACCTACTGTCTTGTCTGCCATCTTGGGATTCGTTGGTCTTCACATTTTGTGAACCAGAGCCCTGCTGTCTGACTTGCTGATCTTGGGTTTGCTAGCCATTGTGGCTATGTGAACCAGAAGAAGCCTCCAGCCTGACCCATGGACTTGGGACATTCCAGCCTCTACAACTGTGTGAGCCATTTCCTTAATATAAATTTCTCTCTCTCTCTCATTCTCTCTCTCTCTATATATATATATATGTATATATAAGTATTTATATGCTTTACTGGTTTTGCTTCTCTAGAGAATCCAGCCTAAGACAGTGGAAATAGTCATTTTAGAGTTAAATATACCTGGGTTTGAACTGCAACTCTAAAATTGACATGACTATCTCCTCTGTAAACTGGACATAATGACACTTCCTGTACAATGTTGTTGGGAATACTAAATGAGGTAAGGCATATAGAAGTGCCAGCCACAGAGCAAGCACTTAACAAAAGAGACCTTTATTATGATTGGTTATTTGTGATCAGTTTTAACTCCCTCAGTAGACTCCTTATAAGTCAGATTCATGTCTGATTTATATTTATACTCTCACACTCTACAGTCCCCAGCTCTTTACCTGGTACACATAAGCACTGTACAAATATTTTTTAAAGTATTGAATGAATAAAAATTGAATGAATGAATGAATGAATCTCCCTGGTCTCCGGTCTGATTATGAGTCCTGTCTCTATACATTTTTAGCAGCTTCACTTACAACTCTGTTGTGTTGTCTTTCTTATCTGCCAGGTTGTCTTTATACTCCCCTGAAAGTAGTGTCTTTAATTGAATTTAATCCAGTAGACAAGACAAATAACACTAGCTATAACAGCTGAGTTCTGCTATAATTCTCTTAGGAGCCCTGGTGGCATAATTGTTAAATGTTCAGTTCGAAAGTTCAGTTGTTCAAACCCACCAGCCACTCCATGGGAGAAAAGACCAGGCGATCTGTTCCTATAAAGATTACAGCCTAGAAAACCCTGTGTGGCAGTTCTACTCTATCATATAGTGTCACTATGAGTCAGAATCGACTCAAGGGCACACGACAACATACTTCCTTTAGTTTGTGAAAATAGGGAACTCTTCCTTCCTCAGTTCATGAGATATCGTAATACTACTGGATGATTTCTTAAAATTGCTTAAAGTTGAAAAAGAAGAAGGAGCTGGTGTTAGCACAGTGCAAATTGGGAGTCTCTAAAAGCAGTTGGGTACATAATTGAAAACTAATTGAATGTTCTAATCCATATGCATGAAAAATGATTTTCATTACTTCATTATTTAAAAGCAGCATAAAGATGAGGATGTAGTGGGAATTTACTTGAGGGACGTTCTTCTGAGAATATTCATACAAAATTAAATTTAACTCTTTAATTTTTGGAAACATATTTTGCAAACAACTGAATATTGTAAATAAACTGTGGTTTGGTAATGATTTCAAATCAATAAAAATTGTATTGAGACTACAGTATTTTTACACAGATAACGTGCGCCTCTCTGCCAATCACACCCTCCCCCTGTGAGGCATTTTTGTAAGTGCACTACAATACTTTTTCACAGCAATATAGATAATATATCATGAACATTCTTCGGTTTGTTCCAAGAATGCAAGGGTGGTTCAGCAATCAAAAATCAAGCAATGGAATTCACTATATTAGCAGAATAAAGAAAATAAAAACATATGATCATTTCAATAGATGTGGAAAATAAAATTTAACCCTCATTAATGAAAAAAATATATTAGCCAACAGGAAGTAGAAGCAAACTTTCTCAGTCTGATAAAAGTCATCTGCAAAAAACCTAAAGCTAACATCATACTTAAAGGTAAAAAACTAAATGTTATTCTCTAAGAGTAAGAACAAGGTAATAATATCCATTCTTATTAATCCTATTCACCAACGAACTGGAGGTCATAGCCAGTGTAATAGGCAAGAATAACAATAAAAAAGTATACGGTTTTGGAATGGAAGAAATAAAACTATCTCTATTAGCAGACTTCATTATTTTTTATACAAAATCTAACAGATTCTATGAAATTACTACTAAAACTAATAAGTGAGTTTAGTAATTTTGTAAGTTACAAGGTCAATATTCAAAAGTAAATCATATTCCTATAAACTAGAAATGAACAATGGGAAACTAAATTATTTTACAAGTACAATTTAGATAATCCCCCAAAATATTTATACTTCGGTATGAATCTATCAAAATACGTGCAAGATCTATATGCTGAAAACTACACAACACAGACGTAGGAAATTAAAGGCCTAAGTACATGAAGAAATATACCACGGTAATAGATTGGATGAATCATTGTTTTTAAGATGTTAACTATCCCCTAACTGATCAATAGATTCAACAGCATTCCAATTCAAGTCACAGAAGAATTTTTTTTGTAGAAATTGACAAAGTGATTCTACAACTTATTTGGAAATATAAATGAATTAAAAGAGTCAAAATGGTTTCATAAAGAACAAAGCTGGAGGATTCACACTACCTGATAGTAAGACTTAGTATATAGCTACAGTAATCAAAAGAGCTTAGTATTGGTAAAAGGATAAAAACCAAAAAACCAAACCCTTTGTTGTCAAGCCAATTCCAACTCATAGCGACCTTACAGAGTAGAACTACCCATACGGTTTCCAATGCTATAATCTTTATGGAAGCAAACCAGTACATCTTTCTCCCAAGGAGCGGCTGGTGGATTCAAACCACAGACCTTTCGGTTAGCAGCCAAGCACTTAACCACTGTGCTGTCAGTGCTCCTTGGGGAAAAGATAGATATAGATAAATAGAATAGAGTCCAGAAATAAACCTACACATACATGGTCATGTGATTTTCAATTCAAAGGAAAAAAGAGCCTATTTAGTAAATGATGATAAAACACTTGGAGATCTATGTGCAAAATAATATTATTAGTAGTAATAATTAGTATAAAATAAGTTCAATTCACATGTTGTTTCATAGGTAAAATTTACTCAAAAACTCTAAAACTTCTAGGAGTAAATTGGAAAGAATCTCAAGGAAAGTCTTGGGCTATGTAAAAATTTCTTAGACATGCTACCAAAAATATGATTCATAAAGGGAAAAAAATAAATTGAATTTCATCAAAATTAAGAACTTCTGCTCTTCAAAAGATTCTATTTAGGGAGCATGTAAGAAGGTAACAGAGGAATTAAGATGAGGAATGTAAGAAAGCTCTCTGTTCTAATTTTGCAATTTTTCTGAAATTTAAAATTACTTCAAAATAATAAAAAATAAGAAAAAAGCAACTGCAGATACGGAGGACATTTTTTTTTTAAATGAGAAAATAAGATTTAATTCCAATTAGGTTTTTTTAAAAATAATATTTTATTGTGTTTTCAGTGATAGTTTACCAGCAAATTAGATTCCTATTTAATAATTTCTATACAAATTGTTCAGTGATGTTAGTTACATTTTTCACAATGTGTCAACATTCTCATTATTTCCATTCTGTTTGTTCTATTTAGGAAGGAAATATTTGCAAATTACCTGTCTAATAAAGGATGTGTATATGTACGTACATATATAGAGATCCTGGGTGGTGAAAATGGTTTGCACTTCACTACTAACCTAAAAGCTGGCAGTTCAAACTCACCCAGCTGCACTGTGGAAGAAAGGCCTGGTGATCTACTTCCACAAAGATTACAGTCGAGAAAACCCTGTGGAGAAGTTCTACTCTGTAACTAATGGGTCTTCATGAGTAGGAATCGACTCAACGGAAATGGATTTTTTTTAATGTATATATATATATATGTATATATATATATATGAAAACTTAAGAAAACACGTTACCCAATAAAAACGGGCAAAAGGTTTTAAACAGTCACTTCACCAAAAACAGTACACAGATGACAAATAAATGCAAGAAATAGTGCTCAACGTCATTGGTCACTGGAGAAATGCAAATTAAAACCACAATGAGATATCACTACACTACTATTAGAATTACTAAAATAATAATAATTGACAATATCAAGGAAAGGATGTAAGGCAGCTGGAATTCTCAGACATTGCTTGCAGGAGTATAAAATGGTAGAGTCACTTTGCAAAACGGTTTGATGGTTTCTTGTAAAGTTAAACAAGCATGTACAGTAATGGCCCTGAATCACATTCTTAGGTATTTTTGCAAATGAAATGAAAGCTTATATTCACACAAAACCTGTGCACAATGTTAATAGCAGACAAAAACTGTCAAAAAACTCAAATGCTCTACACCAGGTAAATATATAAACAAACTGGTGTATATAGGCAATACAATACTATTCATCTTAGGCAGGGTTCCCTAGAGAAGCAAAACCAGTTAAGCATACACACACACACACACACACACATACATATATATATATATATATATATATACACAAAGAGAGAGAGATTTATCTCAAGAAAATGACTCATGGTGTTGTATGTTGTGGAGGCTGGCAAGTCCCAAAGTCCATGGGTAAAGCATCAGTTGGAAGCTTCTCCTGACTCATATGGCTGCAGTGGATGACAAACCCAGAATTGGCAGATCAGGTGGCAGACTGCTGGCTCACAGGGCTGTGGAAGCCAGAAAATCCCAAAGTCAGCAGATCAGGTGACAGGCTGCTGGCTCAAGTCCCAGGAACCGGGGGGTCAGCTTTGCAAAAATGTTCACATATATATATTATATATATATTCGGTGCAGGCTACACCCCCGGGGAAACTCCTGTTACAACTGATTGGCTGATCATGTGAGAGCACATCATGAAGGTGATTACATTATATCACAAAATGGAGGATAATTACATCAGACCACAAAATGAAGATAATTACATAATGCCAATGATCATGGCCTAGCCAAGCTGACACATAATATTAACTATATCACTCCACCCCTTGTCAACACGGCAGCTGTACACATCTCCTTAACCCATACATAATCTCTGAATAAAGACAATTATAAAGTCATACTTACATATAACATAGTACAACTAATATGCATACACCCAAAATCACATTATTCCCATTTATATCTTACATTTCATAAGTGATTTGATAAGGGAGGGAAGAAAAGAAAAATATTTGATATATGTACAGACACACACACACACATATATATATATACAACGATTTTAAAACAAGAAAGAAATACTCATAACAATGACAGTCCTCGTTTCTGCAACTGGTCACATGGTTGTAACTGGTATTTAGAACTAACTTCTTCCACCACCCATTCCATAATCCCTTTACCCTTAGTAAGAACCTCAACTGGTCATGGATCTTTGCCTGGTGAGATGACCTACACCTTCATTCCTGAAGGGTCTATGCTATTAGTAGTCATTTCAGAATTGGGGGTTGCTGTAGTTTTCCATTGACATTAATCACAGGGCATGGTAGTACTAAGAGACGCCCTAAGGGATCTCCTGTATTCCAGACATATTCTTCTTTGCCTCCATTATGTAATATCAATCTGATTTCACTTTGGTAATCAGAATCAATCATACCAGCCAATATGGTAACTCCCTTCTTTGCCTGTTGATCCAGAAGCATGAGGAGCCTAAAGGGGCCGGGTGGCATTAATTTCCATTTCAATGGAATCAGTGTTCTGTCTCCAAGAGGGCACATTCCTCCCTTTGGAACTAAGACCACTACACCTGCAGAGCATAGGGTTGCAGGGAAAGGAAGAAATAATTTTGAGAGTGAGTAACTACGAGTAAGAGTGAGTGGTGTCACTCCCATTTCTACCACTTCATTCCTGGACCCACTGTGATTGTCAAAGTTGTGTGTCAACTTGGCTGGGCCATGATTCTCAGTGGTTTGGCAGTTATGATGCAGTTTGGCAGTTGTATAATGATGTAATCACTTCCATGATGAGATCTGATATAATGTGATCACCTCCATGATTGGGTCTGCTATGAATAGCCAATCAGTTGAAATGGAGTTTCCTTGGGGGTGTGGCCTGCATCCAATATAGGTGAACTTTCCGGTAAGGTTTGTGGACTTTTGCTCACTCTGGATCCTGCAGCTGTCTCCTTTTTGTCTGACCTCTTGTTCTTGGAACTTGAGCTAGTAGCTTACCTGCAGTCTTACCTGCAGATCTTGGGATTCTTCAGTCTCCACGGCTTGTGAGCCAGGAGAAGCCTCCAGCCTGACCCACTGACTTGGGACATTCCAGCCTCTACAACAGCGTGAGCCATTTCCGTGATATAAATCTCTCTATGTATACTTTTACACTGCACTGGTTTTGCTTCTCTAGAGAACCCAGCCTAAGATATTTGGTACCAGGAATGGGGTACTGCTGTAACAGATACTTAAAATGTGGAAGTGGTTTTGAAACTGTGAAGAACTTTAAAGTGTCTAACAGTAAAATCCTAGATTGCCTTGAAGAGTCTGTTGGTGGAATTATGGAAATCAAAGATAATTCAGGTGAGGACTCAGAAGGAAGTAAGAAGAGCTGTAACACCAGAGATGGCACAAATGAAGCAGCAGCAGAGAAACCATGGCAGCAGAACCAGGAGACCAGTGCAAGACGGTGCTGGAGCTGATCCACAGAGCAAGACAGTTGAGTGCCTTTGCACTTCCTGACAGAGTGCGGTACCTCTGGGCACTTATCAGTGGAGCTAGGTTTGATGATCCATGGAGCAAAAGAGCTGAGTGCCTTCCAGCTGATGTTTACTTGTGGAGTGTCATGCTTCCAGCACTTATTGGTAGAGCTAAAGAGCTTTGGAACACTTGCCCTAACAGGGTAGACATAGGGTCGGCCTAAGAGGCCCGAGGAGCCAACAGGTCAAGGAAGCAAGAAGCAGAAGCTGAAGAGACAAGGAACACAGGAAGCAGAGCTGCCTCTGTCTCAAAGGGTAGGGTCACAATCTCTGGGGTCTCAAAAGGTGGAACCACAGCCTGTTGAGTCTCAAAGGGTGGGACAACAGCCTCCGAGTTTTCAAAGAGTCAGATCTTCACCGACTCAGTTCTGGAGGGTGCAGCTGCCATTCACGACTGCGAGGAGAATGGGGCTGGATCTGCTGCCCAAAGTTGAGGGGGTGGGGTTACCATGCCCAAGGGGCAGAAGAACAGGACCTGCCAGGCCAAGGGGGTAGGGTTGTCACTCAGATGGACTAGGAGAATGGGGCAGCCCAAATCTGAAGGAGCAGAGTTGCTGTCCCAGTGGACCTGGAAGACAGAGCTGAAGCCCAGGGCCTGGGGCCTCCACCCAGAATCTGGCGAGTGGGGCCAACATTTTCAGAGTCTGGAGGGCATGGCCATTAACTAAATGAACTCAGAGAACAGAGGGTTATTTTCAAACCTTGAGAGGTAACGTAATGTGTTCTGCTGACTTGCCTGGTGCTTGTCGTTATGGATTGTACTGTGTCCTCTGAAAATGTATGTCAACTTGGCTAGGCCACGATTCTCAGTGTTGTGTGGTTGTCCACCATTTTGTAATCTGATGTGATTATCCTATGTGTTGTAAATCCTAATCTCTATGATGTTAACGACACAGGATTAGAAGCAGTTATGTTAATGAGGCAGGACTCAATCTACAGGAATAGAATATATCTTGAATCAATCTCTTTTGAGATATAAGAGAAGCAAGCAGAAAGGAGAGGGACCACTTATCAGGAAGAAAGCAGAGCCAGGAGCAGAGAGCATCCTTTAGACTGGGGTTCTTCCCTTGGAGCTGGCACTCAAATTCAGACTTCTGACTTCCTAAACTTTGAGAGAATAAATTTCTCTTCGTTAAAGCTACCCACTTTTAGTATTTCTGTCATAGCAGCACTAGATGAGTAATACATCCATGAATCATGTCTAAGGGAGAAACAGCATCATGTATCGTACACTGGTTTAGAGCATATGCAGCCTCCTAGAATACATTGCCCCAACCCAGCAAAGTATTGCTAATTAGCTGGCACAGTTAATGTGTCTTTAAGAGATCATTCCACCATTCTATGAAGCCACCTATTTCAGGATGATGGGGAACATGGTAGGAATAGTGAATTCCATGAGCTTGGGCTTATCATCACACTTCATTTGCTGTGAAGGAAGTCCCTTGATCCAAGGCAATGCTGTGTGGGATACCACTGACAGTGGATAAGGCATTCTGTAATGCCCATGGATTGTACTTTTGGAGGAAGCACTGCATGCAGGAAAGGCAAATCAGCAGGAAGTGTAAATGTCTATCCCAGAAAGGATGAATGCTTCCCCTTCTATGATGGAAATGGTCCAATGTAATCAACCTGCCACCTGACCGATCACCTCAAGGAATGGTGCCATCAAGGGGACTCAGTGTTGGTCTCTGTCACTGGAAGATTGGGCACTCAGCAGTGGCTGTAGCTAAATCGGCCTTAGTGAGTGGAAACCCATGTTGCTGGCCCATGCATAACCTCCATCCCTGCCCCCATGACCACTTTGTTCATGAGTCCATTGGGCAATGATGGAAGTGACTAGGGAAAGAGAATGGCTGGTTTCCACAGAATGTGTCATCCTATCCACTTGATTGTTAAATCCCCCTTCTGCTAAGGTCACCCTTTGATGAGCATTCACATGAGACACAAATATCTTCATTTCTTTGGCCCATGCAGAGAAGACTATCCACGTAACCTCTTCTCCATACCTCCTTGTCACCAATTTTTCCATCATGCTTCTTCCAAGTCCCTGACAATACAGCAAAATCATTGGCCACAGACCATAAATCAGTATAAAATTGCACATCTGGCCGTTTCTCCTTCAAAGCAAAGTGAACAACCAGATGCACTGCTCCAAGTTCTGCCCGTTGGGAGGATTTCCCTTCACCACTGTCCTTCAGGGAGGTCCCAGAATGGGACTGCAGGGCTGCCACTGTCCACTTTTAAGTGGTGCCTGCATATCGCACAGAACCACCTGAAAACCAGGCACAAGTTTTCTCTTCCTAAGTCAATTGATCATAAGGAACTTCCCATGAGTCCATAGGTGCAGACTAGGGATGGGAAGGTAAAGTGACAGGAGTGGAGACCATAGACATTTGAACCACTTTCTCATGAGACTTAATTGTGACTTCAGGTCCAGCTTGAGCCCAACTTGGTATATACCACTTCCATTTAGTGATGCAGTGCTGTTGTGCATGTCAGACTTTATGTCTTTGTGGGACAAACAACAACCAATTCATGATAGGGAGCTGAGGCCACATGGTGACTTGGTTGCCTATGGTTAGGTGTTCAGTCTCTACTAAGGCCCAGTAACAAGCCAAAAGCTGTTTCTTAAAAGGAGAGTAGTTATCAGCATAGGATAGCAGGGCTTTGCTCCAAAATCCTAAGGGTCTGCCCTGTGATTAATCAATAAGGGCCTGCCAAAGACTCCAAAATGAATTTCTATTTGCCACAGACACATCATGCATCATTGGATCAGACAGATCATATGTCCTAAGTGGCAGAGTGGCTTGCATGGCAAACTGAACCTGTTGCTGAGCCTTCTCTTGTTCTAGGCCCCACTTACAATTAGCAGCTTTTTGAGTCACTTGATAAATAGGCCAGAGTAGCACACTCAAATGAGGATGTGTTGCCTCCAAAATCCAAAGAGGCCCAACAGGCATTGTGCCTCCTTTTTAGTTGTAGGAGGTGCCAGATGTAACAACTTACCCTTCACTTTAGAAAGAATATCTTGACATGCCCCATACCACTGGAACCGTAGAAATTTCACTGAGGTGGAAGGTACCTGAATTTTTGTCATATTAATTTCCCACCTTCTAGCACTCAAATTCCTTACCATTATGTACAGAGTCAATGATACTTCTTCTTGACTAGGTCCAATCTGTATAATGTCATCAATGTAATGGACCAATGTGATGTCTTGTGGAAGGGAAAGGCAATCAAACCCCTGCAGACTATCATGACATAAGGCTAGAGAGTTTTTATACCTCTGGGTTAGGACAGTGAAAGTATATTGTTGGCCTTGCCAGCTGAAGACAAACTGTTTATGGTGATCCTTTGAAACCAGAATTTAGAAAAAAATCATTGGCCAGATCAATAGCTGCATACTACTTACCTGAAGACGTATTAATTTGTTCAAGCAATGAAACCACATATGGAACAGCAGCTGCAACTGGAGTCATCACCTGGTTAAGTTTCCAATAATTCACTGTCATTTTCCAGGATCCATCTACTTTTTGCACAGGGCAAATAGGTGAGTTGAATGGGATCCACCCCAGTATCCTTCAAGTCCTTGATGGTGGTACTCATCTCTGCAATTCCTCCAGGAATGCAGAGCTGCTTTTCGTCTACTATTTTCCTAGGTAGAGGCAGTTCTAATGGCTTCAACAAGCCAGGGATGCATGTGGGGGTTCTGCCAGTTTCTGAGTATGACTATTCCAGTTATGCATTCTGGAACTGGAGAAATCACTACAAGATGAGTTCGGAGATCCAACGAACCCACCGTGAGACGAACCTCAGCTAAGACTCCCTTAATAACTTGACATTCATATGCCCCCACTCTGACTGATGGGCCACAGTAACACTTTGGGTCTCCTGGAATTGGTGTCTGTTTAGAGCCAGTGTCCAGTAATCCCCAAAAAGTCTATTTCCTTTTCCTCAATGAACACTAACTCTTGTAAAAGACTGTAGATCCCTTTGGGGAATGCTGGGAGAAAGATCAAAAGTATAAAAATTTTGGTAGTGTAGTGGGGTCCTTTCTCAAGAGATCCTGGCCTCCCCTTTGTTGAAGGGATTGTGAGTCTGTAAACTGGCTCAAATCTAGAAATTGATTGAAGAGCTATGACTCTCTATTCTGGTGATTCAAGTTAGACTGCCCTTCACTTGACCTAGAAGTCTTCTGCTTGTACAGATCAAGGAAATATTTAGTAGGTTTCCCATCTATTTCACTCCTTGGGATATCATGACTGAGTAGCAAATCCGATAAGTCCATACAAGTCAGACTATTCTGATTATTGCTTTGACTCTACTGTAACCATGTCAAGTTTGTCTTTGTCTATTAGTGCTGCCACTTGGCCCATACCACCACAGTGTGCAATCAGCCCCATTGTAGTTGTTGTTGTGGTGGTGGTGGTTGTTAGGGCTGTCAAGTCAGTTCTGACTCATAGTGACCCTATGTACAACAGAATAAAACATTGCCCGGTCCTGTGCCATCCTCTCAATTGTTGCTATGTTTGAGTCCATTGTTGAAGCCGCTGTGTCAATCCATCTCCTTGAGGGTCTTCCTCTTTTCTGCTAACCCCTCTACCTTATCAACCATGATGTATTTCTCCAGGGACTTAACCTTCCTGATAACATGTCCAAAGTATGTGAGAAAAAGTCTTGCTACCCTCACTTCCAAGGAGCACTCTGGCTGGAATTTCTACAAGACAGCCTTGTTCGTTCTTCTGGCAGTCCATGGTATATTCGATATCCTTCACCAATGCCATAATTCAAAAGCATCAATTCTCCTTTAGTCTTCCTTATTCTTTGTCCAACTTTTGCATACATATGAGGTGATTGAAAAGGTTATGGTTTGGATCAGGCTAACCTTAGTCCTCAACGTGACATCTTTGCTTTTCAACACTTTAAAGAGGTCTTTTGCAGCAGATTTGCCCAATGCAATACATTGTTTGATTTCTTGACTGCAGCTCCCATGGGCTTTGAGAATCCAAGTAAAATGAAATCATTGACAGCTTCAATATTTTCTCCACTTTTCATGATGTTGTTTATTGGTCCAGTTGTGGGGATTTTTGTTTTCTTTATGTTGAGGTATAATCCATACTGCAGGCTGTTGTCTTTGATCTTCATCAGAAAGTGCTTCAAGTCTTCTTTGCTTTCAGCCAGATCGTGTCATCTGCATATCAAGGTTGTTAATGAGCCTTCCACCAATCCTGATGCTATGTTCTTCATATAGTCCAGCTTCTTAGATTATTTGTTCAGCATACAGATTAAATAGATATGGTGAAAGGATACAACCCTGACACACACCTTTCCTGATTTTAAATCACACAGTATCCCCTTGTTCTGTTAGAACAACTGCTTCTTGGTCTATGTACAGGTTCATCATGAGCACAATTAAGTGTTCTGGAATTCACACTTTTCTCAATCTTATCCATAATTTGGTATGATCCACTGAGTTGAATGCCTTTGCATAGTCAATAAAACACAGCTAAATATCTTTCTGGTAGTATCTGCTTTCAGCCAAGATCCATCTAACATAAGTAATGATATCCCTTGTTCCTCATCCTCTTTTGAATCCACCTTGAATTTCTGGCATGCACTTTTTTGAATTATCTTCAGCAAAATTATACTAGTATGTGATATTAATGATATTATCTGATAATTTCTGTATTCAATTGGATCATCTTTCTTTGAGATGGGTACAAATATGGATTTCTTCCAGTCAGTTGGTCAGGTAGCTGTCTTATAAATTTCTTGACATAGACAAATGAGCACTTCTAGCACTGTATCCATTTGTTGAAACATCTCAGTTGGTATTGCATCAATTCCTGGAGCCTTGTTTTCTGCCAATGCCTTCAGTGCAACTTGGACCTCTTCCTTCAGTAACACCGGTTCTTTATCATATGCTACCTCCTGAAATGGTTGAACATTAACCAGTTCTTTTTGGTACAGTGACTCTGTGTATTCCTTCCATCTTGTTTTGATGCTTCCTGAATCATTCGATATTTTGCCCATAGAAACCTTCAGTTTTGCAACTTGAGGCTTGAATTTTTTCTTCAGTTCTTTCAGCTTGAGAAATGTTAAGCATGTTCTTCTCTGTTGGTTTCTAACTCCAGGTCTTTGCACATTTCATTATAATACTTTACTTTGTTTTCTTGAGCCACGCTTAGAAATTTTCTGTTCAGCTCTTTTACTTTATCCTTTCTTCCTTTTGTTTTAGCTACTATACATTCCAGATCAAGTTTCAGAGTCTCTTCCAACATCCATTTTGGTCTTTTTTTTTTTTTCTTTCCTGTCTTTTTTATGACCTTTTGCTTTCTTCATGTATGATGTCCTTGATGTCATCCCACAACTCATCTGGTCTTTATTCATTAGTATTTAATGCATCAAATCTATTCTTGAGATGGTCTCCAAATTCATATGGATATACTTAAGGTTATATTTTGGTTCTCATGGGCTTGTATTAATTTTTTTCAGTTTCAACTTCAGCTTGCATATGAGCTATTAATGGTCCATTCTGCAGTCAGCCTTTGGCCTTGTTCTGACTGATGATATCAGAGTTTTTCTATAGTTTCTTTCCACAAATGTAGCCAATTTGATTACTGTGTTTTCAGTCTGGTAAAGTCCACGTGTATAATTGCTATTTATGTTGTTGAAAAAAAGTATTTGCAACAAATAAATCATTGCTCTTGCAAAATTCTATAGTGATCTCCAACATCGTTTCTATCACCAAGACCATATTTTGCAACTATATATCCTTCTTCTTTGTTTCCAACGTCCATATTCCAATCACCAGTAATTATCAATGCATCTTGATTGTATGTTTGATCAATTTCAGACTGCAGAAGTTGGTAAAAATCTTCAGTTTCCTCATTTCTGGCATTAGTGGTTGATGCGTAAATTTGAATAGTAGTTGTATTAACTGGTCATCCTTGTAGGCGTGTGGATATTTTCCTATCACTGACAGCGCTGTACTTCAGGATAGATCTTGAAATGTTCTTTTTAGACAATGAATGCAATGCCATTTCTCTTCAATTTGTCATTCCCAGCATAGTAGACAATATGATAGTCTGATTCATAATGGCCAATACTAATCCATTTCAACTCACTAATGCCTAGAATATCAATATTTATGCCTTCTGTTTCATTTTTGATGACTTCTAATTTTCCTAGATTCATACTTCATACATTCCAAGTTCCGATTATTAACGGGTGTTTGCAGCTGGTTCTTCTCATTTTAAGTCACATCACAAAAGCAAGTGAAGGTCCTGAAAGTTTGACTCCATCTACATCATTAAGGTCACCTCTGCAGTGAAGACTCTACATTGCAGTTAGGTGTCTTAATTCAATTAGGGCAGTTCCCATTGTCAAATGTGACTTCAATGAAATAGCTATCACAGCAGTCTTCAAGGATGCTGGAGGGCTTCTTTTACAAATTTGATCTTCACCATTGTAAAAGTTGTGTCCTCTGGCCCCTCCATGTGTGGATCTGTGGGACTAACCTGATAAATCCACTCTAACATGCTAATTTCTCTAAGCATTCGGATACCTTCTTCTACCATATACCAATGCAGGTCTGGAAATTTGACTTGGTTTAATGTAGGCCACGGCTTAATCCATGCTTCAGTGAACCGACTATATAAAGTATTAGATCCTTTTTGAAACTCTCAAGCTAAAACATTGAATGAAGGATCTGTACTTAGTGGTCCCATATCAATAAACTCAGACTGGTCCATCTTTATGTTCATTGTACCGTTTTCCCACACCCTTAATAGCCATTCCCACACATTACATCAGATGACAAAATGGAAGATAATTACATAATACTGAGAATCATGGCCTAGCCATGTTGACACATACAATAACTATCACACTACTCATCAACTAAAAAAAAAAAAAGAAAAACTAGTGATATAATAAATAATAAAGATGAATCTCAAATGCATTATGCTGTATAATTCAAGTTATATTACATTATTTAAGAGGTAAAACTATGGAGACCGAAAACAGATCAGTGCTTACCAGATGCTGAGGTTGGAGAAAGCACTGATTACAAAGGGGCACAGGACAATTTTGGGAGTTCTACATGTTGATTGTGATAGTAGTTACACAATTGTATCTTTTTGTTAAAGGTTGTAGAACTTTTCATTGAAAAGGATGAATTCTGTATAAATTTTACCTTAATAAAAAAAATAGAAAAAAAAAATCAGAGCACGCAAATAAATAAATATGCCACCGTATCCATTATCGCTAAAGAAGTTGGTTGAACTTTGCTTTTGTGATCACAATTATAGACAACAAGCATGCTCAGGCCCATCACGACAGTCAGCAGAGCTGTGGCTGGCCAGGAACTCTGACGGGAACCCTCTGTGTTGCAGATGCTGTCCATGGCACTTTACAGAGAATGTCTCTATGTGCAGCCTCTTACATCTCACTCCTGATCCTGAATCTCTCCTCAGATTCAGTGTCTTCTGTTCTCCCAGCAGTTCTCCAAGACTTGATGGCTTTCTGAGACCTGCTTTCTTAACCACGTCAAAGATGTGGTGAAACCCATGTAAAATTGTGCACTACAGATTAGTTTTAAGTAAACACAGTTAAGCCCTTGCT
Source organism: Trichechus manatus latirostris (assembly GCF_000243295.1). NCBI lineage: Eukaryota > Metazoa > Chordata > Mammalia > Sirenia > Trichechidae > Trichechus > Trichechus manatus. Next base: position 1,142,043 of record NW_004444183.1, read on the forward strand.
TACTGTAAGCTGGTGTAGACTCCACTTACTGATTAATCCACCCCTGCTCCTGAGCCATATTTGCCCAATGTCTGCTCCTCCACTTAAACACCCATCTGCACTTTCCCGGCTGCTGCACTTGTCCTCAACTAAAGCCTTGCTGGCGGGTTCCCAACTCCCCTGTCAGCCCTGACGGGACTCATTTTTTTGCACTCTGAGGATCCACCCTATCATGCTAGCATCTTAGAAATTCTGCTGTTTATCCTGGACCATTATGCATTACCTGAAATTTGAGTTCTTTGAAATTCAACATTTAACTACATTATTCTATGTCACCCTTTGCGTACTTTTAGAATCTCTCTGTGACTACTCATCAGTTTATTTGTCTTGCTTATTTGTGGTCCCTACAACCACAACTATTTGGTCGAGGGGCAGACCCAAGCCAAGGGCTACCCATTGGAGGCTTGTTGTAGGAAGATCAGGTTTCCCATCTTAAACAGCTGAGCTAAGAAGTCTCCTTGACTGCAGCCTGGAATTTTATTTATTTTGGTCTATTTAATGGAATGGTCATTTAAAGCCACAATGACAAAGCACTTGATTACGAGCACACTAATAGAGAAGCAGAGGCCAGCCATTAAACAGAGAAAGACAGGGGAACCTATAGGTGGAGAGACATGGAGATGAAATATGGAGCTGCCCACTGGGAGAGATGGAGGGCATAGCTTTGGCATCTGACTTTTCAGGTCCAAGTCTCTTGTTTCTTACCATTGAATACTCATGAGATTGTCTGTTATGTCCTTACAATAAACCTCCTTTTACTTACTTAATTTTGCTAGAGTGTTTTTTATTTCTCCCTTTACCTTAATATGTCCTAAATAAAAACAAGCACCAAGCAGATAATATTGGGATTACATTAACATCAGACACTCACTCATCTGCATTTTTTGGTTTCCTAGAAAGAATTCCAGAACATGACCACCAAGTAAAAATTGTCTCCATGGCAATAAAGAAAGTATGAAAAAAAATTAAGAGGACACCTATGCCACCCCCTCATTTTACACTTGAGGGCAATGAAGCCCACTTCGAAAAAATACACTGCCCCAGGTAAAGCAGGTAGTTTCCAGCCACTAGCTTGTCACTTGGGCAAGTTTATTTAGATTAAAAACTGAATAAACTAGTGACATGGAACTTGCTACCACAAGAGGGAAAGTATTCCAATTTCAGGCAACTTTAATTGTTGAGAAAGTTCTTTCCAACATTAACCCAGAATCCACGTAAGTTGTAGCCACTGAAAGTGCCATTGCTTTCTACAGTCACATAAAGTAAGCAAGCGGGAAGGAAAGTTTTTCAAACAGGGGAACTACAGGAAAAAAAAAATAGATGTATGGAAGGATAAAACCCTTCCTATAAGCAGACGTTAGGACACACTGGTGAGTTAGTGTGGGCAAATAAGTCTCTGAAAGTGAATGCGCCACACCATGGAGAACTTCAGTGCCCTGACCACTTTGTTTAGATGTGTTCTGTGGACGTTGTGGAACCTACATGCAGTGCAGATGATGCTTACATATCATAGAAAGATTTAGAATAGGACCTGGTCATGTACAAAGTCCTATTCCTCCTCTAGACATCTTGTTTCTGGATCACCTGTATTCAGTTAATTATAGTTGATAATTCAATACATTATTGTCTTTGTTTTGAGTTATAAGTCTGCACATTTTTAGTGTTTACCAGATCATACCTCTCCATTTGTCTATTTTATCGACAAGTATATGGGCTCTTGAGATCGAGAGTTTGAAGAGTGGGCCATGGACTGCTGGTCCCCTATGTGCATCATAAAAGAAAGGAATGTGTTGGTATGATTTGATCTTAGTTAAGGTCTTGCAGATTCCGTTGGTTCTGGCTTCTTTTTTATTTTCTCACAAATGAAATGATCCAGTCTAGAATTTACCAGCTCAGACTTTCCTTCCCTTCTGAAGAGCAGTAGAACATCTGCCAGTCTTGTGACCACCCATTCACCTAGATGTAACATTTTCTGAGACCTCCCAGGGAGACTGAGTTTTATCAGCACCAGGTTCTAGGGATTGATTTGCTCCTGAAAAACAACCTACACAGGCCAGATCTGAGAGTCCCTATTCATGCCTTTGCTTCTACAAATATTCACTGATTCTCTATATAACTTACTGTTATGCATTGAATTGTGTCCCCCCAAAACAGGTGTTGTAAATTCTAACTTCTGTGCCTGTGGTTATAATCCCATTTGGGAATAGGTTTGTTTTGTTATGTTAATGACACAGGATTAGTGTAAGGTGTGTCTTGAGTCAATCTTTTGCAAAATATAAAAGAAGGAGATTAAGGAATCAGAGATTGGAGAGGATAGACATCATGCCTCATGAAGATCACCAGTGAACCAAGGAATAAGGACTTTCCCCCAGAGCCAACAGAGAGAAAGTCTTCTCCTAGAGCTGGCGCCCTGAATTTGGACTTCTAGCATCAGGATTGGAAGAAAACGCATTAACAACCTGCAATAAGCAAATGACACAATCTTGTTTGCTGAAATCGAAGAGGAATAGAAGCACTTACTGATGAAGACCAAAGACCACAGACTTCAATATAGATTACACCTCAACATAAAGAAAACGAAAATATCATTAATATCACACACAAATAAAATTTTGCTGAAGATCATTCAAAAGCAGTTGCAGCAGTACATCGACAGGAAACTGCCAGAAATTCAAGCCAGATTCAGAAAATGAGGAATGAGGGATATCATTGCTGAAGTCAGATAGATATTGCCGACAGCAGAGAATATGAGACAGATGTTTGCCTGTGTTTTATTGACTATGCAAAGGCATTCAACCTTGTGGATCACAACAAATTATAGATAACATTGAGAAGAATGGGAATTCCAGAACACTTCATTGTGCTTATGAGGAACTTGTACATAGACCAAGAGACAGTCACTTGAACAGAGCAAGGGGGTACAGTGTGGTTTAAAGTCAGGAAACGTGCGTCTCTGGGTTGCATTCTTTCACCATACTCATTCAATACATATGCTGAGCAAATAATCTGAGAAACTGGACTGTATAAGGAAGAATGTGGCATCGGGATTTGACGAAGACTCATTAATAACCTGTGATATGCAGATGACACAACCTTGCTGGCTAAAAGCGAGAAGAACTCAAAGAACTTACTGATGAAGATCAAAGACTACAGCCTTTGATATGGATTATACCTCAACATAAAGAAAATAAAAATCCACACAACTTGACCAATAAGCAACATCATGATAAATGAAGAAAATATTGACGTTTTCAAGGATTTCATTTTACTTGGATCCACAATCAATGTTCATGCAAACAGCAGTCAAGAAATTGAACAATGTGTTGCATTGGGCAAATCTGCTGCAAACGATCTCTTTAAAAAGTGTTAAAAGACAAAGATGTTACTTTAAGGACAAAGGTGTGCCTGACTGAAGCCATGGTGTTTCAACTGCCTCATATGCATGCAAAAGCTGGACAATCAATAAGACCGAAGAAGAATTGATGCATCTGAATTATGTGTTGGTGAAGTCCATTGAATATACCATGGACTGCCAGAAAAACAAGTAAGTCTTGGAAGAAGTACAGTCAGAATGCTCCTTAGAAGGGAGGATGGCAAAACTTTGTCTCATGTACTTTGAACATGTTATCAGGAGGGACCAGTCCCTGGAGAAGGACATCATGCTTGGTAAAGTAGAGGGTCAGTGAAAAAGAGGAAGACCCTCAGTGAGATGGATTGACATAGCGGCTGCCACAATGGGCTCAAACATAGCAAAAATTATGAGGATGATGCAGGACTGGGCAGTGTTTCCATGTGCTGTCTATAGGGTTGCTATGGGTGGGAACCAACTCAATGGCACCTAACAACAATAACAGCCTCCTAAACTGTGAGAAATTAAATTTCTGCCTGTTGAAGCCACCCGCTTGTGGTATTTCTGTTATAGCAGCACTAGATAACTAAGACACTCACCCACTCCTTTCTACTTAGGGTTGATCTATCTCTTTCAATCTGAAGACGGTTTGTTCTTCTTTATAGTAATAAAGTTAGAAATAAAATAGGAGTCGACTGGTTCTCTTTGCTCTGTATCATATAGGAACATCAAACAAACTTTGTCAAGAATCTTTCCCATTAAAATATGTGTTCACTGGAGAGCCTTCTGTGCAACCATGTTTGCCTTTTCAGAGCACCACCTTCCTCCGGCTGTCTGCCCACACTTTAGTAGCACTCCATAAGAACTGGTAGAGCCTCTGCCTACTCTTTCCCATGCACCCTTCCGAGCTCTGTGGCACACAATATCACCAACTTTCTCTGAACTTTGTGAAGTCAAAAAGTTATTAAAAGTAGCTTTGTCTCAAGGTGCCGCAATGACATCACTTTTCTTCCGGAATACGATAATTGCATTTCCACTCTTTTGAATTGCTGAAAGTTTAACAGTATTTATTTCTCTTCCTTTGAATGTATTCAAATGCTTAGAACATTCAGAAATTTATACAGAAAGTCTAATGTATTTTTTAATTTAAACTTTTTATTTTCAAACAATTTCAAACTTCCATAAAAATTGTGAGAACAATACAAAGAATTGTTTGAGAGTAACTTCTGAATACACTAGTGTGTATGCCTTACAAAGACCTTATCCTCCATAACCACAGTATAACCACCAAAATCTGGAAATAACATTGGTGCATTAAACCAAAAAAACCAAACTTGTTGCCACGAGTCGATTTAGACTCATGGTGACCCCATAGGACAGAGTAGAACTCCACCATAGGATTTCCACGGAGTGGCTGGTTGATTCAAATTGCTGACCTTATGGTTAGCAGCCGAGCTCTCAACCACTGTGGCACCAAGGCCTCTTACTACCATCTAAACATCAGACCCCATTCAAAGTAGGGAATATATATCTGCATATACATATACACATACATGTATATATACAGATATGAATTTATATTTATTTTCATTTATAAACATAAAAAAAAAACTTTAGTTCATACAGGTATCTCCAATTCCAAACTAGCATAATAAGGTTCATTCTAACTTTCTCCCTTTTAGTATATATAACTCTTGTCTTTAACAGTGAGCTATCTGACTCTGATTATCATCATATAATTACTTATTTGATTAATGTCCCTGTATGTAACCACTGTATATGACCACTGTACCCACCTGACTCCTCCACCATTCTGCTTACCCTTGTGGAGCTCCAGTAACCCTAGTTAGGCTGCTGGTCTTCCACTCCCTATGTTGATACTCACTTCACTCTGCTCTATCTCCACATATTAAGCCAGGCCTCTGCATCTCATCCACCACCCCGAGCAGAAGCCAATCTAGCTCAGACCTATCTAGTGACTTTTCGTCTCAATTATTCAGGAAAGAGGAGAAAGGAAAGGAAAGGAAGGGAGGAAGGGAGGAAGCACTCTAATCTGATTTTAAATTTGCAACTGCACCAATTTAGCTGCAAATGTGGCTATTTCAAATATGTATCAAGCTATTTGCAGAGTGTGCATTTGGTTCTACTGCTTTATTTTCTCCATGGAATCAGTCAGTGCAAGAACAAAGATGAAACTGTAGCAATATCACAGACTAGAGGAAGTGCAAGGCTTCATGCCTTGCTCAACCCAAAATCTATTTCTGAATAGGACTCCTGTGACATCCTGGCTAGAGAATGGCACATGCTCAGACAGCTCATGGTCATTTGTCATTCAGATCATATTAGCCATCCATCTGTGGTCCCCACACATAGAGGGATTATTTGTTAGTTTTTTAGTAGGAACTTTGCTTTATCTTTTAATATGTTTTATGATGGTAGAGTTTACTTCTGAGCTTCTTAATAATTAACCAAGGATCTAGAACTGAAAGTCCTCCTAAACATTAACAACACTTGTACATACAGAAGGGATAGGGAAGAATCTTACTGGCTAAAGACTTGTCCAGCAGTCTATGACTGATCCAACCTATCTTTCTGGGAAAATATCAGACTCTACTAAACTAAAAAAAAAAAAAAAAAATCAAATTTCAAAGACTTCAACAATTATTTCTGGTACATTTAATCATCCTCCTCATTAGAGGTTACAGAGAGATTCCATCAAGTGGGAAAACACTGGATAGCCTCACCTATAGTTTGATACAGTCAGAAATGGTGGGCTTGAGGACCATCCTCCAGCTATTTCTGTGGATATCCTAATTATTCTCTCCTGATGCTTGACTCTTGTCTAAACAGTGATTGGTATATCTGCATCTGTTTCCAAAAATCAGTGTTTTTATCTCCTACTAGAAATATATTTTAGATGCAAAGCAAAATTTTGGAAGATATTCTGTTACATTGTTGTTTTTTTGGTTTTGTTTTTTTTTTTAAAGTTCACTTTTGAATCTGACATCAATTTTGGCAGTCAAATTAAACTGTCAGTTATTGCCCTGTACTTTTATATATCTCCTATTTAAGGCATTGAAACTGGATCAGAGGAACTTTCTCAGATTCCTCAAGAGGATTCCTCTCCCCTAGAATACTGCATTTCTCTTGTGTGAGGCACTATCATGTGCTATTGTAATTGAAGGATGGTCTTCTCTGCTCCCCCACTACACTAAGGGTGTCTTGAGATACATACCTTAGTCAACATAGTTCTGAGCACAAGGTCTGGCACATGGCAAGCATTCATTAAATCCCTATTGAAAAATGAAGGAAACCTGGATGGTAGTACCAGTCTGGTTGCAGAAGCAGTGGCAAATGTCTAACTTCCTTGGGTAGTCTTAGACTTACATTGACTTGTACTTCTTCTGCTAGTTCCACGAACAATTTCAAATGCAAGAAAAGCAGTTTCAAATGCATTACCTTTGAATGCATAACATTTTCAAGTTGGCAGCTGGGATGGCAGCATGAAATATAGCAGCCTCGATGGAGTCATGACTATGCCCTTATTCATTCAATTTCTAGCTGTTGGATTTCTCTCTTTGCACTGGGGGTAAAGTGGGAGTATGAATTTATGACTCAACCAACTTAACATTGCAAAGATCTTTTCAGGTTTCAGTGTACCCCAGACCACATTCACAATCAGATGCTGCAGAGGACAACCCTAGCCTTGCCTCTTGCAGTCATTGCTTTAAAAGTAATAACTTTATTTAAGTTTCTCAGACGAGCACACTTACTGTTCTCCTGCTTGAAATGGTCCTTTTTTCCGCTGATCCTCCCACCTCTACCACTCTCTTCTATTGCTAGCCTCTCAACCTTCAAATTGATTCATTGCCCTTCCCTCAGGGTGCCTTGCCTTATCACCCACACTAAGGGTGTGGGTGACATTTGGCTTTTTCTGTTTTTTAGATATTTTGCTTTTGACAGATAAGCTTGGAAAAGTATAGCATGCATCAAAATTATAGTTGACTGATACCACACTCCCAAGTAAAGTCTTTCAGTGGCTCCCATTCCGGTAGAATGCAATCAGGTCACCTTAGCCTGGTGCATAAGGTATTAAGAGTCTCCCAACATCTTCCCCTGCAGACTTAGCTTCTTTTTTCTTCCCTCCATGCATCATCTCCTATCACTCCACTCACGGCACTGCACTGAGGCAGTCTCCAGGCGTTCAGTGCTCTCCCTGTCTCCTTGCCTTTGTGTAGACGTCTTCTCTGGATGGAATGTAGAACGCTTTTTGAACTGTGGTAGAGTTGTATCTAGACTAACAAATTACAAATAGGCAATTGCAAATATATATTTCCCAGATGTATATTTGGATATTTCTACAAAATCTCCGCAAAATTTGTCACTCTCTTACTTCAGGCACTAAAAATGGTCAATATGCTGAGTGAGTGAAGACAATGGAAATGACATCAGTGGCACTAGCTCTGCTCCCTTTTGTCTACAAACATTTGGATCCAGGAAAGAAGGTTCTCTTGGTCAGTAATATTAATGACCACCACTCTCCAAATTTTTAGTTGTTTCATATGAACTAGGAAAAGTTAAAAGGGGACAAGTTAAGCAGTGTGGATGGTACTTAGTCCCCTTTTGTTGTTGTTGGTAGGTGGCATCGAGTCAGTTATGACTTATAGCAGTCCTGTGTACAACAGAAAGAAACGCTGCCTGCTCCGGTATCATCCTCACAATCATTGTTATGTTTGAACCCATTGTTACAGTCACTGTGTCAATCCATCTCGTTGAGGATCTTCATCTTTTTCTCTGATCCTCTTTATCAAGTGTTATGGAGCAAATTGTGTCCCCCAAAAATATCTGTCAACTTGGCTAGGTCTTAATTCCCAGTATTGTATGATTGTCTACCATTTTGTCATCTGATGTGATTTCCCTATGTGTTGTAAATCCTATCACTATGACATAATGAGGTGGATTAGTGGCAGTTATATCGATGAGATCTACAAGATTAGGCAGTGTCTTAAGCCAATCTCTTTTGAGATATAAAATACAGAAGTGAGCAGAGAGCCATGAGGACCTCATACCACCAAGAAAGCAATGCCGAGAACAGAGTGTGTCCTTTGGACCTGAGGTTCCTGTGCTGAGATGCTTCCAGACCAAGGGAAGACAGATGACGAGGACCTTCCTCCAGAGCCGACAGAGTGAGAAAGCCTCCCCCTGGAGCCGGCGCCCTGAATTTGGACATCCAGCCTACTGGACTGTGAGAGAACAAACTTCTCTTTGTTAAAGCCATCCACTTGTGGTATCTCCATTATAGCAGCACTACATGACTAAGACATAAAGTATGATGTCCTTTTCCATCCTCTTTTCCGGCAACACTTATGCATTAAGGTTGAATCCACCTTTCTCCAAAAGAAGGAAGGGAGTGTCTACCATTCACTGGCTTCTATATTAATTTTAAGTCCCTACCAGAGAATGGCAGTCTAATTATTAATGTCCCAACTATTTTGTCTTGGTCATCTAGAAAGATAATATTTCGCAATAGTGATATCATTTTGTATTTGCCCTTCTTAATTTATTCTCCGCCCTCCTTTGTCTTGCTCTTTTTGTTGGAGGATGATCCTTGCTAACTACATCACCAAAGTTCCTTTGCAAGCTGGCTTCTCATTGGGGTCAGCTAATGGAAGTCCTAACGTACAGTAGAGGTTGGGAAGTGAGAAAGGTCAAAGAATTTCTTTATTTCCTGTATGATTTGGCATCACGTCTCCATAGTTAGTCTTCTCCAACTCTCTGACTACTGCTTTCAACAGGAGGCTCCATTCTCTCTATGCCATCCCTTAGAAGTGTTTGATAAAATGGAAAAACAACAGCTAGGTACTATTAGTTTAAATAAAGAATATTTAAAAAGGTCTCTGAGGTAGCTTCTGGAAAGTTTAAGACTAACAGATGAAGAAACTCTCCCAGGTGAGTCTGTGTTCCTAAATTATGCATCGTTGAATGGTGCAGTGTTCCAACATGGTGATGGACAATGAATGCCCAGAGAATTAACAAGTGCCCTTCAAAGCAAGTGTGTGGCAATACATGTTTTTTAAGAAGCTCTGAGCTGCAGTGAGACTCAAGAGTATGCTCTAAATTTGCAGTTTATTTACCAACTTTCTTCCTAAGAAGCAAGAAATGATGAATACAGCTATGCAAGGGGTGAGTTTCCATGCTCCAGTGATCACAAAATTATTAATTGTTTAATGCTTTCAAGAATATGGGCAAATAGTAAGATAAGGAAACTACTGAACTTTAAAGAAGTCAATTTGAGAGAATTTCAAAATAATCTAGGAGAAATAGAAAATTATGTGCTGCTGCCCAGATAAACTTGGTGGAGAAACACAAAGATGAGTGTGTTAGGGAAGTGTCAAGGGGTTAGGAATAGCAAAACACACATGTTCTTCTGTCTAATGCTGAGCTTTCACAGTGATAACCAATAGTGCAGTTGGAAAAAGAAAAAGAAAGAAGAAATACTTTCAAAGTGAAAAGTACGAAGAGGAAATTTTATACACACTTTTTAGAAAGGTGAAATATAAGATTTCAGCATTTGGCAGTACATATGTGTGTGTTTTCCCTATTAGACTGAACTTCTTACCCTTCCTCATGATGCCCCTCAGTGAACTGCTTTGGCACCTTTTTCCTTGGGCTTTCATAGCCTGTCACAGCAGCTTCCTGTTCTGAAACGCTACTGTCTTCAGGGCCCCAGGCAGGGTTCCTCTTCTGCAAGCATGTCCCTGACTTTCACCTGAAAGTAATTTGTCCTACTTCTGATTCCCAGAGGATGTTGTCTCTGCTCTTCTTATTAACAAAATCCCTTCCCCAACACACACACACACACACACACACACACACACACACACACACACACACACACACG
>NW_004444183.1:1152431-1171966 GCF_000243295.1 Trichechus manatus latirostris
ACACACACACACACACACACACACACACACACACACACACACACGGACCAGGTGACTGGCAGCTGACAATCAGATGAGGAATTCAGATTGTGACCAAGACAATGGGGGTAAAGTTAAATGCCAAAGCCTGGGAAAGGAGACAGTATCTGAGAACAAAAGGTATGAGAGCCAGCAAGTGAAGAACATTGAAAGTGGAAGGGGTAGAGTTCTGAAATGGTCACCTTCACTCACCTATCTTCCCATTCACTATTTGCTTCACTGCACAGTTGACCAAGTGCTGCATAAACTGCCAAGTGTAAGGCATTTATGATCAGAAATACTTCCTTGGTATGTGTGCTGGAAGGCCTTGATGCATTTTGGAACATTGCTATGGTGGGAGTCAGACTGTCATGAATATTTTAATTCATTCATCATTATTATTGGATCAAGTACTAGACTTGCTCCTGACCTTTACTGGAACCAAGCTTGCTCAGCCTATTGACATAGCCAAAGGTATATTACAGATTCTCTTGGAAGTCTATTACTCCTACTAGTACTGCCAGAAGCTGGGGTAGTGGAACTGGTCAGTGGCACAGAAAGTCAGCAACAGGGGAAGCCATAGTTGCAATGGAACAGTGTGTTTTAAGTGGATAAGGGTGGTGAATTGTTCTAGGCAAATTCCCATTGATGAAATAGATACACCAGCTAGTCTATTTGTAGGATTAGTAGCAACATGGCTATTCTGCTATGATTCAATGGATATGTTCTATAAAGTGGTATCCCGTAAGTATTGTACTGTGGCAAATATATCCACTTATGAACAGCTTTGTACATCTGCAAAACTAGAAAATATCCATGGTATTAATTATGGTCCAGAGCCCTGGAAGAAATGCATCATCCTTAAGAAAACATCTTTTATTGCCCAGGTGGTTGTCCCCAAGGACAAGGAGCAGGTCAATGATGAAGATGCCCTTGACTATGTTTCATGGGTAACTGAAGAGTAGAAACAAGGGCATTAGTCTAGCTATGGACTAAGAGCAGACATTACAAATGTAAGTGTATTGGAAAATGACATGTCAGATATAAGGTCACCAGGAGTTCCCTATAAGCCACATTCAGGTATTACATAGGCATTGGAATCTTTGGAGAGGAAATTAGATCCACTGTAATCAAGAAAACTTCACGTCACATATACAAGTGTGTTACAGATCTCAACTGAAAAAATAGATCCTTAGTGATTTATGACCCAAGACCAATACTATGACACCTTTATAGATCATAAATATTTAATTGAACAAATAACATGATCTCTTTCAAAACTATGCTATTAGAATCCTTTTCAAACAGCCATTGTTGAAAGAGGAACTCCATCATTGTCCCCAAGCTTCCCTGCATGTTCTTGCTGAGTGTGCCAATAATAGAAGGCCCTGACATGGCCCCTTTCTCAGGATTGTTTGTACTACAGTCACTAAGGGCCACTACTTGACATCATCATGGCAGGAGTAGTAAAACAAGTTTCATATGATAGCCAGGAGGCTCACGTTGTAACTTTGAGGGTTGAGGAAACAACTCCCCACCAAACAGCAGTCTTGCTTACCCCTCACTATAAGAGCAATCAACTTCCCAGGAGTCTCACTCTTGTCACATCCCCCAACATCTAGATCCACTTGTATTGGCTCATGAAACTTGAGGGGAGTGGGGGACTGACACAACTCAATATGAAGCTTATGCTGCCTACTATGTCCTGAGCAATAAATTCCTTTGTCTTTGATTCAAGTGTCTCGTGTCTTCTGTCAGCATCCATGAAACAATAATCGGCTACTTACTAGCTTGCAATTAGAATAAAATCTCTGGCACTTCACAGACCTTGACATCCATTTTGAAGTTGGAAACCTAGATCACAATTTCTACTTTTCCTCTTCCAACTGAGTATCCAGAAATTATTAATAACAAAACTTTAAACTCTGAGACTGTGTTGAGTTTTTGTTGTTGTTGTTTGCTTGTTTGTTTGTTTCCACACAACACTTCCCAGGTGTTATAATCATGAGTAATAGACATTTGGAGCTAACTGAGGAATATAGCCTGCCATATATAAAGAAACATCTTTTGCTTTTTTTTTGCATTTTATACACTTGGAGACCATTTCAGATCTTAGCTATGATAGATACGAGATTAGAATGCTTTTCAGCCACTTACTTACTCTCACCACAGTATATAACTAGTTTTCCTATTTGGTATTGACCTTGTTCTGCCTGTGACAACTGGGTCAAGTGTTGGCAGCAAGAAACATGGGTTTCCTACTCCATCCTGCCTTTAAGGAGAACATCACTGGATTAGAGAATGAAAGGCAGATTCTCAAACCAAAGACGTGGGTCTGAGAGTCTGAAAGGCTGACCTTCCATGAACCAGGCTTGCAAAGCTCATTTGTTCCACTCTAGCTGCCAAGTAGTCTCAGTGAACCTTTTTCCCTGAAGGAGAGTGAAAACTGCTATGGGTACCACAGCCTAACAAGCAAGGCTCCACACGCTAATCTGTATTAGCTTCCTAGGGCTGCCTTCTGTATTAGTCAGGGTTCTCTAGAGAAACAGAGCCAATAAGATATGGATAAAATATGGATATGGATATAGATAGTTAGATAAATAGATACAGAGAGATAGGCTAGGCAACAGGCTGAAACTCCAGCAGGATGTCTATGTTACACTTTTGAGACAGAATCCTTTTTAAGGAAACCTCAGTTTTTGCTCTTAAGGCCTTTAACTGATTAGATGAGACCTAGCTACATTATGGAGGGTAATCTGCTTTACTCAAGGTCAACTGATTTAAATGTTAAGCACATATAAATACCTTGGTAGTAAAATCTAAGCCAGTGACTTACCAAAAAACAGGGCATCATAGCCTAGCCAAGCTGAACCATAAAATTAACCATCACAGTCCACCCCTTGTCAGCTTGGCTTTCAGCTCCAGAATTTCCACGTAGGAAGGGTATAGAGGCTAAGATCTGTTTGGAAAGACAGGTATATTTTATTTAATGCGGTATTTGCACAGCAAACATAGTACTTTTACTCATATTTTACATATGGATTTAGGGCCTGCCAATACGATCAAGGATAATCTTATCTCATGTTGTACATATGTTGTGTCATTTGGCACCTGATGGAGATAATGGAGCAGTGCTATATTTACTCAGAGCCACTTCTTGGCACTGCTGTGGAAAGACTAATCAAACAAATTTCATACGATAACCAGAAGACTCATATTGCATCCAAGAGGGGTCAGTTTAGGCTTTTCCACCTTCAGTTTGTTAATCATTGACAAGAACATGAAAAATGACTCATGTAGGCTTCCTTGACAACTTCAGTTCCTTCACATTGATGTACACTTGCAGCTGCATCATAAAACTGGGGGGGGGGGTTGCATGTGGCTTCAATTTGTACAGGACAGGGAGTTGGGCCATGCCACTGGCACCTGCCAGCCTGCCTCTGAGCAGCCCACCAGGCAGTTAGTGCAGTCACCTCCCATCTGAATAATAGTGACTGCATTTCCATCTTTAGCAATGCATTTTTAGACACAGAGATGACTGAGATGGAGATAGTTGAGACAAGGCCCACTGAGCATATATAGGTGTCCTCGAATAATGTGCTTTATCTGTCCTAGATATGGGCTGCAAAGCTGGAGGGAATAGAGGGAGGACTCTGGTGATGTATAGGAATTAGAACAGAGATGTTCACCCAAAGTAAGAGCTAAGAGGAGCAGGCCTTGTAAATCTCATTCCTAAGAACTGAGGTGCTAAAGGCCAGAAGACATTAACCAAGACTCCCTAGACAGGGACCTGGGTGGGGGTGGGGGTGGTAGGAGGAGAACTTCGGATGGTGAGGAGTTGAACCTGGAAGAGGAGCTTGTTCCAATGGGCTGGTCACAGTGCATGGTAGTGAGTTGAGCTCAAAGGGTCAAAAGAGGGGAGATTCTGTATTGCATTTTGCTGTTACCTTTCTTTGTGAAACCCTTTTCTTATTATTACTTCTAATCAGGACAGATTAACCAGTAAACAAGGTACACGCAGGCTTACGGTAAGCAAGGTATGCGTGGGTTTAATTGTGTTAATATACTAATCTGTAGTACACAATTTCACATCTTGTGGTGAAAGACATGGGAAACTGTGCGCTACAGATTAGTAAGTAAGCTCTTGTGTACCTGCTTATTGGGTAATCCATCTCTGCTTCTGATTTTCCTCCACCTATTCTCAGTCTTCACTTTTTGACAAGGGCTCCTTTTCCTTTGTCCTTTTTTAAAGGTTTGCTCCCCTTTGGGTTTGTGTCTGTTTTTTCCTTTCTCCAGGCATACTTCCTGATCAGTGTCAGCTGCTCCATGTTTTGGATTTGGCAGCTCTCTATATTTGTCAAATCTTTTTTCCCAGTTCACATCCTCTGCTGATGACCAGACTATATCCAGTTCTGTGCTGGACCTTTCTTAATTTTGCTTTCTAAATATCTCGCAGTATGCCCACTTTTAGCTAAAACCTTTTGGCATTGTCACTCAGACTATGGCTTAGTCCACTGTATGAGTTTCCTCAGGCTGCCATAATAATTACCACAAACTAGGTGGCTTAAACAACAGAAATATATCCCTCACAGCTCTGGAGGCCAAAAGTCTGAAGTCAAAATGTGAGCAGAATAGTGCTCCCTCCAGAAGCTCTAGGAAAGATTCTGTTCCTTGACTTTTCCAGCTTCTGATGACGTTTACCACTGGATTTAGGCCCTACCAAGTTGACCCAGGATGATCTCATTTTGAGATTTTTAACTTAATTACATCTGAAAAGACCCTTTTCCCAAATAAAGTAACATTGATAGATTCTTGGGTTTAAGCATGGACATATATTTTTGGGGGCCGCAATTTAATCCACTTCACCAGCTAATTTATGTTGAGGTTTTAGGCTCATTCCTATTTCCAGTTGAGCCTTGGTGGATACCAGAGTTGTATTTCTAAAATAGAGCTTTTTACTCCACTGTTAAATCTCTTTAATGGTCTGTCTACAGTGATTCTTAAACAGTGATATGCCTCAGATTATCCAGAAAGAAATTGTATAAGAAGCATATACTCTGGAACCATTGAAGAAAACCTCCTGGAAGAAGACCCCTATCTAATTCCCTGGTTGAGTAAAGTACAAATTCAGAAGTGTGGCCTGGAAGACTTGTCATGACCAAATTCCCACCAACCTCTCCAGCTCTCAACTTCACCATGCACTGTCTCCGTCTCTGCTCCAGCAACACTAATGCAATAAACTTGTGACATTCTCAGATTGGGCCCGGCAGGGACACGCCTCTACCTTACCGCACTCTTTCTGTCCCAGGATGTACCACCTGGTTCAACCGGCAAATTTCTAATCTTTCCAAGAGTAGAAACAAAGATTCACTTTTCCTGTGAAACATTCCCCGACTTCCTCAAGAATAGCTAGCAGCTCCTTCACTAAAGCCCCACTTCTATCTTTTTCCTATCACAGCTGTAGCACTATTGCAATTTAATCCCTAGGTTTGTGCCTTCTCCACTAGACTGTAATTTCTTAGAAAGTCTGTATATCTATGTATCCCAGCAGGTAGCACACTACTGATAGTAAATTATAATTTTTGGGTGGATGAATAAATGCATGAATGAATAGCAGAGAAATATTTTGGTTGAAAGTATAAGGTATGTGAAGTAGAATTCACAATATTAACACAATACTACTAATAATAATTATAAAATTATTATTTGCATGTTTGTAACAGTTTACAGTTCATACTCCATTTAACTTGTAGTTTGTTATATGCTAATGTTTACGTGCATAGGCGCCCTGGTGATGCAGTGGTTAAGAGCACAGCTGCTAACCAAAAGATTGGCAGTTCGAATCCATGAGCCACGCTTTGGAAGCCCTATGGGGCAGTTCTACTCTGTCCTATAGGGTCGCTATGAGTCGGAATTGACTCAAAAGCAATGAGTTTTTTTGTTTGTTTAATGTTTATGTGCAGAACAAATTTAACAGGATTTTTCCTCATTGGGGAGCTATGGCCCTTAGCAGCTTGGACAGTCTGGGTCAAACCTAAAAATAAGCAATGATAGTCTTCTTCCTCCACTTCCCAAGTCCTTCTCCCCAACCCCACGGCCCCTTGAGGATGCAGAGCAGAGGCCTTCCACAGTCCCATCTGTCCACTGAGCCCACAGTGGTTCTCAGGACATCCTACTTAAGCGGCTGGCTTTCCTGGTTGCTTACAAATTCAGCATTGTTCTGTGTGAGAACATTAGAAATGCTCCTCAATGCCCAGACAAGAATATAAATTCTACTGTCTGCGTCATCGGATCCCTTCTTGAATCAGCTCCCCAGAGTCAGAAAACTAGTCCTGTAAACCTTAGTGAGAGTGTCTGCCTGTTCCCACATCTGTTGCCCAGATGCCATCGGAGCCCAGTGCAGAGCCCACCTGGCACTGAGGAGGAAGGTGGGTGAGTGGAAACTGTATAGATCTTATATTGACAGTACGCAGAAAGAGCCTTAGAAGAATCATACTTTTTCACCTAAAAATTCACATAGAATTCACTCTAAGGAAATAATTCAAAATGCACACAAGTATTTATGCATAAGAATATGAATCATAGTAATATTCATACTGCTACAAATACAAAATAACGTGTGTGTGCGTGTGTTGGGGATCAAATTCTGGTATTGTCATTTACTTATATAAATGGAAACTATAATAATATCTCGCTTTCACTGAGGTGTTGTGAGGATTTCATATATGTGTATATAAAATTGCTATGAGTCGGAATCCACTCCACGGCAACAGCTTTGTTTTTGATTTTATATAAAAAATCATCATATGAAAATACACATCCACAAACACATATATATATGTGTGTATATATATATATGCTTGATTTTGATATTCTTATTTCCTTGGTTTACAGTTTATTGCTTTCACCTATAATATGAGAAGTTATTTTTTTCTTCTGTGTAATCTGCCTAGGAGGGAAAGGTTCTGTGTCTCTGAGTTTATGCAGACTTTTATGCCCTTGACTAAGAAACCAAGCCACCTGGCTTTGAGAAGCTTTTTTACCTTTAAAATTTTTGGTTAAATACTAAGTATTATTTCTCGATGACCTTTGATAAACGCCTGAGAACTTTGAAACCTCCTGAAAAGCTACAAAGAATTTGTTTCTGCTGTTCAAGGAAAAAGTTCTAGAAAAGAACTTAATTTGTAACTCAACTTAATTTGTTGAGTTACATGAAATGTGTGGTCTAATCCGGACAAGTGTCTGATTTTCTTTGGGCTAAAAATATATCCAGTGTCTCTCAGGGGAAATCAGGGGTGGAAAGGAGGAGTGTGCTGTCACAGTACAGCGTGAGCAATTAGGGTCACATAACAATGTACATATAAATTTTGGTATGAGAGACTAACTTGAATTGTAAATTTTCACTTAAACTACAATTATATATGTATATATCCAATGTTTCTTATATTTATCTAATATTAGACAACAACAGCATAATATAATTTAACTTTTTTTTTTTTTTTTTTTTTTTTGCTAACTTGGTTGCCACTTTATTCTTAATTTCAACCTAGGAAGCATCAAAGTCAAGGGATTTCAACTGAGGGTTTATTCTGCTTACTTCTGAGAGTTTTATTAATACTCAAAGGCTTAGAAACTTGCCAATCCTGGTATATTCTTGGTATATCTAACCATATGCTTTATATTCGTATTTTGTTATGTCTCAGGATTACTGTTATATCTAAAATTTTTTTCTCACTACAGGTTATGGTAATCCATTTTCAAAAACTAGAAAATAAGGTTAATCACTATGTTTAGAGATTTTGTCTAAAATTTTATTTTGGGTTGACTTTTAGTTTGCTTCGCTTTACGTTTGAATGGATTCTCATCAAGTCTTTCACTTGTATGAATTATTACCAGTAATAAATTATCCATGGCCATTTTTATATTTTATCACCTGCAGATAGTTCTTACTTTGATGTCCTGAAGGTGCCTACAATAAACCACAGGCCAGAGTTTTTGTTCATCAAAGGAATCCATAAAAACAATTATGCTCAATATTTGGCCACAAACTTCTAAATGCTTATACCAGTGGACTGAATTAAGATTTCCAGAATTCTTATGGAGAAGTTGATGGGTTCATGACTGTTGATCCAGGATAAACGTGACAAAAATTAATTATAGGGCTGAGAGGACTAAAAGATCATTATGAGTTTTATGTGGGGGGATATGTTCTGTTTCTGGATATAAGAAATCATTTTCTTCTTTCTCCTAAACTATCTATAACTTAAAATAATTTAATAGACTACATTTATGCAAAGATGAAACATCATTTTTCTCTCCCTAATTCCTCTGGAATCGGAAAACTACTAATAAATGTTCTTATTTTTTATGGTAGGATAGTTATTTGTGGAAACCCTGGTGGCGTAGTGGTTAAGAGCTATAGCTGCTAACCAATAGGTCAGCAGTTCAAATCCACCAGGCACTCCTTGGAAACTCTATGGGAGCAGTTCTACTCTGTCCTATAGGGTCACTATGAGTCGGAATCAACTGGACGGCAATGCGTCTGGGTTTTGGTTTTTATAGTTATTTGCATAAGTTCAATAAGAATACATCTCCCTTGTTAACCAAACATAACTGGAAATCTTGGTTATATAGCCACGCTTTGACTGGAACTTCATATTTGCGAATGGTGCTCAGAGATTCAGGTATGACTAGAACTTCCATCAAGGCAGTTTATATGACAAATTGCTATTGCTGCTGCACCTATGTAAATAATAATGAACAGCCATCTTTTAAATCAGAAAAAAACACTTTGCTCTAAAATTTTCTTTTGATCAAAGGGAGGGTGACCATAGAGAGAAATTTTATGTTTCGATAGGAAATTACGGCAAGACTTCCTGAGCTCAAATTCTGGTTTTTGTTCATTGTCTTTGAGAAAACACAGGCAACTAATTAGTTTGTTTCCTACTTGCAGATTAGAATTGTTCTTGTTACCTAGTTTATGTTGTTCCCTACATAATCAATTAACCAAAAGGAAAATTTGGAAATATGAGAGAGACTAAGGCTGAAAGCCATCGAACTGCTATTAAATCAGCGTCCATTGACAAAAAGAGCATTAGTTGGCTGTTTTATAACAACCATAATACCCTTAGTTACTGAAACTGGATTAAACTATGTAAATATATATATGTAACATATATATATATACACACACACATATATATGATATATATATATTTAAGGCTACAAATGATATTAGACAAGGTGGCTCTGTTAATAGACCATGCTATACACACTCTTTCTCTGAAATAGTACAGATAAAGATAATTACAGTACAAAATAGATGAGCTGTTGATTATTTACCTGCTTACCAAGGAGGAGTTTATACTTTGGTAAAAGCAAATTGTTTATATATATCAATGACATCTAAGTGAAAGCATATTGAGATA
Source organism: Trichechus manatus latirostris (assembly GCF_000243295.1). Lineage (NCBI taxonomy): Eukaryota > Metazoa > Chordata > Mammalia > Sirenia > Trichechidae > Trichechus > Trichechus manatus. The sequence continues at coordinate 1,161,878 of NW_004444183.1, forward strand.
CAGTTTTAGCAGATGTTCATCTTAGAGACACGATGCATGCCACAGATGCTCCTCCTGCATCTGCTTGTGATTTCTTTCATGGTTAAGAAATTTGGGTTCAGACCATTGGTTTACGCATTCTCCTCATTTTGTTCTTTTATATTAAGCTACTTGGCGTCTGGGGTCTTAAAAGCTTTCGAGCAGCCATCTGAGGTATAGCAAATGGTCTCATTCTGACTAGAAGAACAACAAAGAGAAGAAGTTAAGGAACCAACAAAAATAACCTATGTTTCACAAAAAGGTACCCCAATAAAACAGTGCCTATGAGACCCGAAGAACCTAGATTGGTGCCCGGCCAACCCTTAAGTGTTGAAAGAGTCTAATCAAATCCTGATCAGAAAGAGGGAAAGTTGAATAGGAAAATTAATGACAGACATCTTACTTTGATTTCAAGGTTTTTCTTATCTAGGAAACCAAATATGAACGATAAAAAGCCTTACCCAATCTTCAAAAGCCTACCAGAAACTGCTCTGTAGCAATGTAAATTTGTTTTATCCTACAGAAAAGGATAGTCTTCAAACCACTACCTCCTAATTTAAATCTCAAAAAGTCTCATGGCTGCAGGTGGGTGGAGTGCTAAATTATTAGCAGCCAGGCCAGAAGTAACCTGGTATCAATTGTTCTCAGTAAAGGGGGAAGGCAGCGTTCAATCAATCATGTTAAGCAGTTGATCTTCTATGTTTCTTCCTCCTCTTTATAAACCTTATGGTGTCTACCTTCTTTGAGCCTTTTGCTTTTTCTGGAATCAAAATGGTCTCCCTATATGCATAAAGAATAACTGCTCAGACTAAACTTTATATTCAAATTTCAATGAGTTTTGTTTATTTTTAATTATATATAAATATACACACATACATACGTATTGGTCTTTAGAACAACACTAACAATTACCTAATAAATATTTGTTATTCTAATTTTAATTTGATTTCACTTTTTTACCAAAATAAAGTTACAGTGTAAATATAATTTTTTAACTTATTTTCCTCACTTAATTTGTGAACATTTTTACATATCAATAAATATTTTTTGCCATCAGTTTTTAGCTGTTGCATAATATTTCATACTTTATTGTTTTGATACACTCATTTATTATTAAACCAATCTTAGGTTAATTTAATTAATCAATCCCCTATTATTGGACATTGAAGTTGTTTTTAATGCTTTTCTATATAAAAAGTACAGCCCTGGTAGCGCAGTGGTTAAGAGCTGGGCTGCTAACCAAAAAGTCAGCAGTTCCAATCCACCAGCCACTGCTTGGAAACACTATGGAGCAGTTCTACTCTGTAACGAAAAGGTCAGCAGTTCAAATCCTCCAGCCGCTCGTTGGAAACCCTATGTAGCAGTTCTTCTCTGTCCTATAAAAAGTGTGGCAATAACATTTTTGTAACTAAATTTCATTGTGTATTATTAATTAGTTGAATTAAATTTATTTAAATATTGGCATACATTGGCTGAATTAAAGAGTAAATGAAATTCTAGACTTTCTAAGCCAGCATCCCAGAAGGAGCTTTAAGAATTGTGATTTCTGCCCAGGAACATGTAAGGATGTGAAAAAACAAACCAAAACAAAACAATGACCAAAAAAAAAGACCTGCTGCCATCCAGTCAATTCCAAGCCGTCACAACCCTATAGGACAGATAGAACTTCCCCGTAGGATTTCCAAGGAGTGGCTACTGGATTCGAACTGCCAACATTTTGGTTAGCAGCCGAGCTCTTAACTACTGTGCCACCAGGGCTCCTGCTTTTCAAACACAGTGGTCCACTTCAAGTGTGACCTCTTTGAAAGTTTGGTACAAGCACTTGAGCTCTAATCTCACTTATGGTAATTTTTATTTTAGTTTCAGAAATGAATTTTTTCCATCATAACCTAAATGTAATAAAAATTGGCATTGGTTAGGAGGAGAAAAGATGCAAAACAAGAAAAAGCACAAGTAATCCCAAACAGGCAGAGTTCATTTTTCAGAGCACAAAGCCAGACCAGACTACCTGGCCCTCCTGTTGGATCTCACAGGAGTTGACCCAGAAAGGAGTGACTTGCTTGATTCCTCCAAGCCCCATCCATGAGGAGGAAATAGTCTAATTGCATTACACCCTGGAGTTAAAAGTCTTCAGCCCATTTCTTTCATCTCTAAGTGTCTGACGGTCAGAATCACAGCTCCTCCCCTATAGCTCCTACATACAGTCCTTCCCAATCAGGCAGCTTAAAGAAGTCTCACTCTGGCCCCTGCATTCATGCCGACACATTAAGCGCAACTGCTGCTTAGACAGCATACTTCATTCTTTGGATAGATTCACTCTTTCCTGATGAATCCCTTTTTTATCCTCTCAAAATACTGAATTAAAAGAACTCCTGCAGCTACACAACTAGACCTTTGTAAAGTCAGGACATGAGACAACCAGCAATCAAAGCCATGCACTTCCTGCTTCCTCACACAAGGCATGCTCTTGCCCTTCCCTCTGTCCTTCTCTTCAAACCTTGTCTCCCCTCAGGTTTCCTTCATCTCCATCATGATGGCATTTCCCATCTGTCCCTATTCAATGGAAGACGTGGATCAGATTCTACTCCTAAAGGGTTTTGATTCAGCCACTCTGCAAGGCATTGCTTCTAATACCGCACTGTACTCCAGCCAGCTTCCTCACCATAGCCTGAGGCCCGGGAATGTCTTCTTCTTGGAGGAGTCCTACTTTCTGGAAGCATACTTGGGTTAGCCTCAGCCTCCCAGCGCTGCCTCTTTGCTTGCCTAGAAAGGGAAGTATGAGTGTTTAGGATTAGTGAGCATTCACTGGTTCAAGTTCTCAGAGTGAGGTGTCTGTCATAACAGGGCCTGAACCAGACTTAATCTTAAGGGAAAAAGCTGTCTCCAGATACCTGTGACCAATAAAGACACAGAATTCTTCTAAGAAATTAGAAGTGCCAGGACCATTTTAGATAATCTAGTATTTTTAAAACAGAAAATGTGTTTCAAATCAATTATTCAATCTTTCTGGGTTGTTGCTATTCCATTTGTCTTCTAACTGAAGGAAAATTAAAAATTACTTTATGCTGTAATTCACATCTGATTAGAGATTCATTGTAATCTCTTTGATTTTCCTTGCTTTATATGCCTGTATTAATTTACTTTCCTGAGACATAAAGGTTTAGAACACAGCATTGGGGGATGTATAGCTACAGGAAAAAATAATAATAAAACTCTGACACAGTCTTGAAGTTTGGATGTATCACTGCCAATGCTGACTGATTAATAACTTCAGCTCCTCAAAACACCCTGACACTCTAACGTGATAACCCTGTAAGAAATATCTTTCCTTAACATCTGAAATGATGGGGTAAGTGAACCCTTTTATTTTAGATAGGTAGAAGCCATATAAATGGAGAATAATTTACAAATAGTCAACTATGCTTCAAGGCTACTAATGTTAACAGTATAGGCAGCAATGCAAACATGCTGAAGACTGGGTTTTGTTGGAATTCTTCCAGGCATTCTTTGATTTTCACTCATAAGATTCAATACCTACATGCACTGTGCTGGATGTTAGAGATACAGTGGCACGCAGGAAGAAGAAGAATGAGGAGGACGAAAAGAAAAGGCACTCTCCCTGGGTTTGTGAAGGAGGAAATTTAAAGTCCAGTGGGAAAAAAAGCACAAATCAAAGAACCATAAAAAGAAAGATAAAATAACAATACTGGTAAGTGCTTAAAAAGGGAGATACCTGGTACAAAGAGAATATTATAAAGAGTGACGATGTGGACAGGTCAGATATTCTGAGGCCTGGGTACAATATGAGCAAACGCCCTGTGGCAGGAAGGATCATGGGGAAGTCAAGGACCTGAACGATCAGGGCAACAAGAATCTGGAGAGTGAGGAGTGAGGAAGGGCTTGGTGCTAGATGAGGCTGTGAGACAAGCACAGGCTGAGATATATAAAGACTTGGTAGGGAGTGTTGTCTATGTCTTAGTTTCAAAGAAGAATTAGAAATCACTGAAGTGATTTAGGAATGTTTGGAGGGAGGAGGAGAGGTGACATAATCAGATTTGAGTCTGAGAAATGTCATTCTTGTGCCAGTGTCAAGAATGCGTAGAAAGAGGTGAAAAACGTACTCATTTCCAATCGCTGCTGTAACAAATCATCATAAACTTAGTGGCTTTAAACAACATAAATTTATTACCTTAAAGTTCTGGGGCTCAGAAGTCTGAAATGGGTTTCACTTCACTCTAGAGGAGAATCCATTTCCTTGCCTATTCCAACTTCTACAAGCCACCAACATTCCTTGGCTCTTAGCCCCTATCTCCACTTCAAAGCACATCACTCCAACCTTTGCTTCCATCATAATATTGTTATCGCAATAATGTGGATTGGAGCTGCCTGCTGCAATAGCCAATTCTGAAATAGGGGTGAGGTGAACAGCAAGATGTTTATTATATATCGATATATAGGAGACAGAGGGGAATAGATTCCTCCAAAAAACCCGTCTCCCCCACTGGAGATCGGCTGAAGGCTTTTCTAGGGACAGGATCATGTATCCTAGAAGTTTGTGTTAGTTTCCCTTTGAGGTGGTGATGTCTTAGATAAGTTAGTCTTCTACTGGTATTCTTGGGGGTTATCTGGTGACATCCTTGGGGATTATCTGGTGACATCTTTGTTTTTTCTTGTCACAAGATGAGTGATTTGTTTGGTTTTTATCCTTAGATCATTATCACTTGTTTTCCACCCTCCAAGGAAGAAAATCAGTTAATCTTAAACCTTTTGTAGAGACTGGAGAAACAAGATCATGAGACAATGTGGCAGTTAGCAATGGGAGTAAATAATAGTGAGCCAGGCCTGTGCAGCCTCTTCCAAAATCTCCTCACGAGCTATGTCTCTTCTCCCTCCCTCTCTCCCTTGTAAGGACCTCTGGCCCACACAGATAATCTATGATAATCTCTACTTCCCAAGATCTTTAATTTAATCGTATCTGCAAAATTTCTTTTGCCATGTAAGGTAACATATTCACAGATTCCATGTATTACGGGATAGACGCCTTTTAGGGGGAGGGGCATTATTCTGTCACAGATATACAGGTAGAAGAGTTAGGAGGCTGCAGTCAGGTGAGAGGAGACTACTTAGACCAGAATGTTGTCAGTGGAGGTGGAGATAAAGGGGAAGGCTTGAGAGATATTTAGGAGGGAAACCAATAGGGCTTTCTATTGGACTGGATATGAAAAGTGAAAGGAATGAGTCAAAAATAACTCTCATACTCTCATATTGCTTTCTTGCATTACACTATGCATCCTAGTATCATGATAATTATTTTTGGAAGGGGACGAGATCTGGCAAGAAATCACTTTAATTACCTTTTGGTTATAGTGAGTTTAAAGGCTTTGGTGTCATTCAAAGAGAGATTCCAAGTGGATACTTGCATAAACAGATGGAGAACTCCAAAGAAGTTTGGCCAAGATGTAAATTTGAGACGTAGGTTAGTGAACCATCATCTATATTACGTGTAGTAGCAAACAGAGGTGGATAAATGAGAGAGACTGGGCAGGAAATGACTGCACCCCTTGTGTGTATGTGGGGGTAGAGAGGACAAGGGAGGTGAGGCATTAATACTAGTTAGTCATCACTAAGAGGATATCAGTCGGCCATCAGTCTAGTACTTTTCATTTGCACTCCCATTTGATTACACTGAAACACTGTAAGGTCAGCATTATTATCTTTAGTTTAGTAAAGTGGAAATTCAAAGTGTTGAAGTGACTGAGCAGTTGAAGCAAGATAAATGACCTTGCCTGACTTGAATACCCTATTCTTTCTACCGTATCATTCCACTTCTAAACAAGATATTCTGTAAATTATTTTGTGCGGCTACAACCACTAAAGGCATACTGGACTCATTAAAGACCCTTCCAATGACCAAGGACTAGAGAATCCAAAGTGAAGGCAGCCTTCTGGCTGCTGTTGGAAAAAGGCTGACCACACACAACAAACTGAGAGTTTTCTCATTATTTCAGGTCACTGTATTTCAAGGTTAAGAGGGCAGAGTAAGATAAGAACTAGAAAAAAGTTGCTGGCACGGTGGTTAAGAGCTTGGCTGCTAACCCAAAGGTTGACAGTTTGAATCCACCAGCCATTCCTTGGAAACTCTATGGGGCAGTTCTAGTCTGTCCCATAGGGTTGCTATGAGCCAGAATCGACTCGATGGCAACGGGTTTTGTGGGTTTTTTTTTTTTTTTTTTTGGTTTTATGTTAAAAGAGTGGAGAGAAGATAGAGGGGTAAATTGGGGAACTAAAAGGAGATTCTATAAGAATTTGGAGGCAGATGGCAGAGTGGAGGGGGAGAAAATTGAGATTTAAGAAAAAAAATCCCCAAAATTTGTCCTAGTAAAATCTGTTAAGTCCCCAGTTTCTGCCTTGCTCCTTTGCCATCGTCATAAATCCCATGCTCTTGTAGGTTCAATGGCCCATCCAGGCTGTTTGAGGGTGGGTTTCCCTGATGCGCGTTGCTGTGCGTCCTCTTGCTGCTGAGTGCTGTTATTGCTCTCTGCTTCCCCTGTGCTGGTCACATGCCTAGATACACTGCCTGTTGCCACCAACTCCAGTTACCACACTCCAAATCCTGGAAGAAAATTTGGCCCGGAAGGCATCTAGGTCCCAGTTCTAGCCCCATCAGTGATGTGAATATCTTAGAACACCAGCACTGAGTGCCCCCCTCCTCCTTGTAATCAAACACAGGACATAGAATTATCATCTGTACAAATGGCATTTTCTGCTTATATTTAGCCTACAGTGTGTCGCCTTCCTGAGAGGTCCTAAGTTTCTATTAAGGTCTGTCTTACAACTTGCTTGAGGGAAACAAATAAGTTGGTCTGTCATGAACGTGTCCTAATGACTCCATTAACCATCCCAGAAGTCTGTGCATTTTCTTCTCCTTGTGGGCATTACAATTACATGGTGGATTACTCCATATGTGTCACTTTGAATACACTAAAAAAATAAAAAAGGATACTTTTTTTATGCCTTTAAAAAATATGTAAGTGCTACTCTACAAAGCATTTAGAGAATGGGCTTCAAAGAAGGTAGAAGAATAATTCAGATTGCATTGCTAACTCTAGAGGATCAGAGTTATCCAGGGCCAAGGACTCCACAATCGTAGAATGTAGGGTTTGTGCTGAGATATTTACAAATGGGGTGTACAACTTTCCTAAGAGAGAAGCTTTCCCAGGAGTGACAGGTGACCTGCTCTGTAGGCGATGTGTGCTGTCTCTGCGCCAATCAGCACGAACTGAAAGTGTTGTGCAGGGACCTAGGGTGAGATCCGGCAGATCTGGCACACTCTGACAAGAAATTAAGGAATCTCTTATTAGAAATAGTCCCTGGGTGGTGCAAACAGTTAACATGCTCTGCAGCTAACTGAAAAGTTGGAGGTTCAAGTCCACCCAGAGGCTCCTTGAAAGAAAGGCCTGGGTATCTACTTCCGAAATATCAGCCATTGAAAATACTATGACACACAGTTCTACTCTGATACACATGGGGTCACTATGAGTCAAGGTGCCCTCAATGGCAACTGGTAGGTAGTTACTCTGAATAAATTATTCCCTTAGTAATGTTTAGTTTCAGGGTGATTACTCAGTGTTATGCAATTGCTAACGTGAAAGCAGCTGTCTTGCCTCTATCTTTCATGCTGTTCTCATTCATTTATTCAGCAAATATTCATTGAGGGCATTCATATTAGGTCTAGTACCAGCCTCTGGGAATATAATGATAGTCTGATCCTGAAATTATTTTTGACAAATTCACAATATACAACAAAAGAGATGTGAAAAAAAAGTTTTTTTCCAACAATTAAGGCATATATAGGAGTCCAGACATTCAGAAGGGGGCACAGTTAACTCCTTCTAGGGCTGGGGTGTTCAAAGAAGAATTAAGAGAGGAAATAGTACTATAGCTTGAAGAATAAGTGCTGATAGGTAGGAGAAGAGAACCCCCGGTGGGCAGGTAACATAGCATGTGCCAAGGTGCAGAATCGTACAGAGCAAGGCTAGCTGTCATAGCTATGGCAGGAATAGAGGGCCTGCAGAAACGGGTGACAGGAGACAGACTGCACACTCAGCACAGAACCTTTATGATTGAGTTTGACTTTGGAAAGCCAGTCTTGGCAGTAGCATGGAGGCTTGTGTAGAAGGTGTCAGGACTGCTATCAAAGAGTCCAGTCGGGGCTGCTTCAATAGAGGAAGCAAGAGAAAATAATAAGGGCTGGTTCCCTTCTTCAAAGTCATTTCTAACCAGGGCAACCCTTGCTTTAAATATTCCATGTCTGCTCCTGAGAGTCTGGGCATAACTCAGGTCTCAGCAGTGTGGGCAGGGCCATCTATGAACTCACCCTGACCTACCCTCCCTCTCTTATCCCTGATATGCCTATGCCCTCACTGTAAGCTTCCACCAAGAAGAATTACCTGCAGATCATCAGACACTATCAGTTCTTTTACACCTCTGCTTCTTCCTGACTAAATCCTCTGCTTTGACTGGGGTTACTTGCTACTTATCAGTTCTCACGTCAGCTCAAATGCCACATATTCTGTCCATCTCTTATTATTTCCTCTGTGTTGGGAGTGCACTGTATGCTGCTGACGTTGCCTCTCCACAAGACATGGCCATGGAGGCCCTGACAACCCATATTATTCTGACAGGAATATTAACACTCATTCACAGATTCGTTTGCTCAGCAAATATTTATTGAGCACTGTTCAGTGCCAGGCACCAGGACTAAAATGGAGAAAGGAAGAAAAAAATTTAAACAAAACATTGTCATTGACTCATGGAATTTAGGATTTACTATATTTTAATGCAAATAACTTGCACCTTCTGCATTTCTTTGCTGGTCTCACCCTCCTCCCAAGAGGTATTTTTCGAAGTGTACTATGCTAATTTTTTTTTTACAGCAACATATGGAAGAGGATTGGTATAGTGGTGCTTGTGAAGGTGCCTAATGGAGGTGGGTGTTATTTGTGTAAAAATATGATAGTGGGAGAAACAAATATTAGCCAAATAGTTGCACAAAAGCATTATTATAACCATGGTACTTGTTATGAAGGAGATGTACAGGGTAAAATGAAAGGGATAAACAGGGAGAAGTAACCTGTACTGTGTTCAGGGGAAGCTTCCATGAAGAGTGACATGTTTACTGGTATGAGAAACGTAAGCATAGATTAATCTGGTAAATAGGGTAAGAAGAGAGAACAGCAAAGGAAATGGCATGTACAAATCCTCTATAGCAAGAGGGAATCACAACTGATTTCAAAAACTGAAAGAAGGCTGATGCAGCTCAAAGAGACGAGGAGGGAGGAATACAGACAAGCCAGGGACTTCCAAGTATCGTTAAAAATGTTTGTCTTTACCCTGAGAGCACACTGGGAAGGCATTGGGTTCTAAACAAAGAGTGACATTTCTGGCTTTAAATTTGGGAACAAAAATCACCCTGTCAGAATTACAGAAAGCAGATTGTAGGGAGGAAAATTTAGAGAAAGGAGAACCAGTTGAGATACTACTATTATTATCCAACTGAGAAATAATGGAAGTCTTCATTAGGATGACAACAGTAAAGGCACAATAATAATTGACAAATTCAAGAGATCTTATGGAGGAAAATCACCAGGTGTTCAGAAAGGATTGAATGGGGGACATGAGGGGCAGGAGGTGTTGAGGACAAACCTCCAAGTTGTAAATACATTGGTGGTCATGTTCCCTGGTGTACTGAATAATGGAGGATGATGATTGGGGTGGCTTGTAGAGAATAAGCTTTTACCTACTGAGGCATATGAGTGGAGATTCCAAGTAGACATTGATACTGAGGCTCAGCAGAGGGGGCTGATATTGAGATACTAATATGTGAGTCATCAGCTTGTCATGGTAATTGGTAAGTAAGGAGTTACCTGGGAGATAGTAGACAGGACAACAATGGTCCATGTGAAAGATGATTTGCCTGAAAAAGATTGAGAAGATGAAGAGAAAACCAAGAAAGTGGAGCAGTCATGGAAGTCAAGAGATTAAAAAGTATTTTTTTTTTTTTTTTTTTTT